>NC_060120.1:108566700-108869731 GCF_021461395.2 Schistocerca americana
TTCTTTGAACTTTTTCGATGCACTCCGTCAGTCCTGCGTGGTTAGGATCCCACACCGCGCAGCAGTATTCTACAAGAGGACGGACAAGCGTAGTGTAGACAGTCTCCTTAGTAGGCCTGTTACATTTTCTAAGTGTCCTGCCAATAAAACGCAGTCTTTGGTTATTCTTACCCACAACATTTTCTACGTGTTCCTTCCAATTTAAGTTGTTCGTAATTATAATACCTAGGTATTTATCTGAATTTACGGCTTTTAGATTAGACAGATTTATCGTGTAACCGAAGTTTAACGAGTTCCTTTTAGCACTCGTGTGGATGACCTTACACTTTCCGTTATTTGGGGTCAACTGCCACTTTTCGCACCATTCAGATATCTATTCTAAACCGTTTTGCAGTTTGTTTTGATCTTCTGATGACTTTATTAGTCGATAAACGACAGCGTCATCTGCAAACAAACGAAGATGGCTGCTCAGATTGTCTCCAAAATCGTTTATATAGATAAGGAACAGCAAAGGGCCTATAACATTACCTTGGTAACAACAGAAATCACTTCTGTTTTACTCGATGACTTTCCGTCAATTACTGCGAACTGTCACCGCTCTGACAAGAAATCACAAATCCAGTCACATAACTGAGGCGATATTCCATAAGCACACAATTTCACTACGAGCCGTTTGTGTGGTACAGTGTCAAAAGCTTTCCGGAAATCCAGAAATATGGAATCGATCTGAAATCCCTTGTCTATAGCACTCAACACTTCATGTGAATAAAGAGTTAGTTGTGTTTCACAGGAAGTAAGCAGCACCCGTGAGATATCGTGGAAGAAGGTAAGGCCTAGACACACGTCCAGCCAGGAATACTGCCCAAATATTCAGACTGTATCGTTGCGGAAACCCGTGGAAGCGCTCAGCAAGCAGGTTTTGTTCAGCCCACTAGTTTCTGTTGCGGGAATCGAGAACGCCTTCCACGGTGAACTTGGCTCCATCCGTGTAAAGGATCCACCGTCGGAAGTCGGGCTTGTCTGCACAACGGTGCAAGAACCACCTGCACAGGTAAGTTCGTGACGCAAAGTCCTGTGGCTGCGTTACCTGTACCTTCTGCGGATCGTTCGGGTGTAGCTTCTGCTCATGCAGAACACGCCAGACAGTCTCGTGGTCCATATTTCGTCTAGAAGTTATGTTTGTGGGACTCTTCGTCCCGTCCTCTTCCACTGCATGGAGTACAGCCTCTTCGTATGTGCCCCGCCGCCGTGGAGTACCAGAGTCGGCCCTGCTGGTGGTGAATGTACGTGAGGTCCGCTGGTACACCGTAGCAAAGAGCGAGTGCGAAGAAGGTGTCTGGCGGTGTGGAAATGGAACCCGCTCCGCAACAACTGACTAGCAGCCCCCCCCCCCCCCCCCCATACCCCAAATTGTACTGAGCTCCTTCCTACGTTAACATCACGTCGGCGTACCCGTAAACATGTGGTTCACCATGGTCAACAGCAACACAATAAAAATGAAATATGTGTACGACTGCCGGCCGGAGTGGCCGAGCGGTTCTAGGCGCAACCCGACTGACATTCCGCACCCAACACAACGGCTTGCGCAACCACCCACTGACAACCACCTTACCGTCACCCCACTGGTCCACACAATACGTAACGGTTCTGCTGTATTTTGCAAGAACACGTTTTCCTCAAAGTTATCAAAAATGACATAGTACTGTTGAAGAGGACAAAGATAGGTGACTCCTGGCCGTGCGGTTAAAGGCGCTGCAGTCTGGAACCGCAAGACCGCTACGGTCGCAGGTTCGAATCCTGCCTCGGGCATGGATGTTTGTGATGTCCTTAGGTTAGTTAGGTTTAACTAGTTCTAAGTTCTAGGGGACTAATGACCTCAGCAGTTGAGTCCCATAGTGCTCAGAGCCATTTGAACCATAGGTGACTCCAAGTCTTTTCCGCAGTAAACAAAGACATACAAAAATGAGCGTAGCTGTGATCAGATAAGAAGCCTGCACTGGAGGAAAACATGAGAGGCGAGGCGAAACAGAAACCTTCCATGTTAGTATACAGGGTGCGGAAAAACAATTTGGCCAAAAGTGTAAGGTAGAAAGACACCAAAAAACGAAGGAATTTTAGTACAGGTGCTAAGGGTTGCAGCTGCATATTTACAGCGCTACATGCGTCAAGCCTTCCGCTTTGGCCGAGCGGTTCTAGGCGCTTCAGTCCGGAATCACCCTGCTGCTACGGTCGCAGGTTCGAATCCTGCCTCGGGCATGGATGTGTGTGATGTTCTTAGGTTAGTTAGGTTTAAGTAGTTCCAAGTTCTAGGGGACTGATGACCTCAAAAGTTAAGTCCCATAGTGCTCAGAGCCATTTGAATCATTTTTGTGTACGACTTGCATTGTCTACTGTTGAGAATGACCACAAGCACAACATCAGGTACAAGCCGTTCTGATCAGATCACCAACTGCATGGCGTGTAAACAGACATGTAGAGGGCATTGGACAACAGGTTATCGGTGAAAGACGTACGTAATATCCTAGCCAGTGGCGCAAAAATGCGGGAGATTTGAACGTGTGTTGTGGTGTTTTGCGCATAGCGGAAAAACGTTACGTTTGCGGATATGAGTTCCTGTCGTAAAACAAATGTCTAGCTCACAGTCCAGATTTAATCTTACATGACCAAACACAGCTTAATACTTCCTCTCTTTTGAACTTCACTTAATCCTCTGAGCTTTTCTTTACTTCCTACACTGTATGTTCCTTCATATTCCCCCATTTCCGGTATGCACTGACTTCTTTTATTTAATTGAAACTGTGTATGTAATCCATATAGTCTGTAGTTACAACTGTTAAGTCTTCCTTCTAATTGGTACTTATTGCATTCCATGTTTAATACCTCTTGAAGTTGTCTCGTCAAGTGCTGTTTTTATTTTACTTGGTTCATTTATTTAATACAGACTGTTAAAGAGGCACAGCTTTTGAGTGTAGTGTTAATGTTTTTCCCTGTTTGTCCTTTTATATTTGCATATTGTTCAACTTTTTACTTCTTAGATGCAGTACACCTACACTCAAAAATGGCATTTAGAATGTGTACCCTCACAGTCCTCCATTTCCTGCATTTATTCGTTTCTGTTTATCTTATTGATATTGCTTAAGTTCTTCGTATATTCCGTAGTTGCAATTGATAATTATTTGTTTTGATTGCTTTGTGTGTCACTCTCCATGTTTTATATCTCTTGAAGTAGCCTTGTCAAGTACTAATTTTATTTTATTTAATTAGTTTTGTTTATTAATATAAACTGTTATGTAAGCATGCTTTTCCAGTTTTCTGTTAAAGCTATTTCCTGTTTACTCCTTTTATATTTATTTAGTGTTCAAAATTTTTGTTTTTACTTTGCATTACCATCACACCGTCAAAGATCTCATGTACTTTGTGCTTCAGTCTAGATGTGTAATCTCTTTTTCATTATCGTTTACAAATGTCGTAACTTCTTTGGCGTCAGTAAATGTCAGTAAATGTCTGATGTGACCTTGTAAGCCGAAAACCGGTTAACACAGTAAATTAATATTGTAGAACAAAAGCGAACCAGAACTTTTCATTTATTTTTCAAAAAACTCGCGATGCTGAACTGCATTAACTGGATTTTATTAGTACTACCGGTAGGCCATCATCTGGTACGAAAATCGCTTAAAACATTTCATTTCATTTCTCGAAACACAAAGCGCTGAATAGTTTAATCCACACGAAACGCTTAATAAAAACTCATTCGTGGCATTTACAAGTGCAGGAATCGTCCTACTCATATGAGTTGACAACATTCATTTATCCTATTGTAATTTTAACCGTATCGGTCGCCACTACAAGTTCTAATCTGTGTAAAGGAAATTTATATAGAGACAGCAAAGGACTTGGAAGAGCCGGAATGGACAGTGTCTTGAAAGGAGGATATAAGATGAACACCAACAAAACCAAAACGAGGATAATGGAATGTAGTCGAATTAACTCGGGTGATGCTGAGGGAATTAGATTAGGAAATGAGACACTTAAAGTAGTAAAGGAGTTTTGCTATTTGGGGAGCAAAATAGCTGATGATGGTCGAAGTAGAGAGGATATAAAATGTAGACTGGCAATGGCAAGGAAAGCGTTTCTGAAGAAGAGAAATTTGTTAACACTCGAGTATAGATTTAAGTGTCAGGAAGTCGTTTCTGAAAGTATTTGTATGGAGTGTAGCCATGTATGGAAGTGAAACATGGACGATAAATAGTTTACACAAGAAGAGAATAGAAGCTTTCGAAATGTGGTGCTACAGAAGAATGCTGAAGATTAGATGGGTAGATCACATAACTAATGAGGAGGTATTGAATAGAATTGGGGAGAAGAGGAGTTTGTGGCGCTACTTGACAAGAAGAAGGGACCGGTTGGTAGGACATGTTCTGAGGCATCGAGGGATCACAAATTTAGCATTGGATGGCAGCGTGGAGGGTAAAAATCGTGTAGGGAGACCAATAGATGAATACACTAAACAGATTCAGAAGGATGAAGGTTGCAGTATATAGTAGCATGGAGAGCGGCATCAATCCAGTCTCAGGACTGAAGACCAGAACAACAACATTATCTTACTGAGATTGCTTTAGTTCTTCGTTTATTCTGTAGTTGCAATTGATAATTATTTCTTTTGATTGCTTTGTGTATCACTCTCCATGTTTTGTACCTCTTCAAGTAGCCTTGTCAAGTACTAATTTTATTTTATTTTATTGGTTTTGTTTATGTAAACTGTTATGTAAGCATGCTTCTCCAGTTTTCTGTTAAAGCTTTTTCCTGTTTATCCCCTTATATTTATTTATTGTTAAAATTTTAGTTTTTACTTTGCATTACCACCACACTGTCAAAGATCTCATACACTTTGCGTTTGTGCTTGAGTCTAGATATGTAATCTCTTTTTCATTGTCGTTTACAAATGTAACTTCTTTCGCGACGATAGTCAGTAAATATCTGATGATGACCTTGTAAGCCAAAACCAGTTAACCCAGTAAATTAATGTTGTGGAACAAAAGCGAACCAGCACTTTTCATCTATTTTTCAAAAAACTCATGATCCTGAAGTGCATTAACTGGATTTTATTAGTAGTACCTGAGGGCCATCATGTGGAACGAAAATCAGTTAAAACATTTCATTTGTCGTAAATATCGAAACACAACCCGCTGAATAGTTTAATCCACACGAAACACGTAATAAAAACTCATTCGTAGCATTTACATGTGCAGCAATCGTCCTATTCATATGAGTTGACAACATTCATTTATCCTATTGTAATCTTAACCTTATCGGTCCCCACTACACGTTGGTTGGTTGGTTTTGGGGAAGGAGACCAGACAGCGTGGTCATCGGTCTCATCGGATTAGGGAAGGATGGGGAAGGAAGTCGGCCGTGCCCTTTCAGAGGAACCATCCCGGCATTTGCCTGGAGCGATTTAGGGAAATCACGGAAAACCTAAATCAGGATGGCCGGACGCGGGATTGAACCGTCGTCCTCCCGAATGCGAGTCCAGTGTCTAACCACTGCGCCACCCCGCTCGGTCCACTACAAGTTCTAACGTCTGTAAACGGAATTTATATACTCCCTATATTTTGACTCCTAAAGTCGCAGCACTTCTCTACGCTCTCAGCCTTAAATCTGCAGTTTAGTAGCGTCGCAGACATGAGAATTTTGCCACGAGAGAAATCCTGTACCTATATTTGCAGCAAAGTGCAAGCGCAGTGTCTTGCACCCTCATTGATCGTATGCAGGGAACTGTATGAACCTTGGAATGGTTGCGGAGGGCTGTGGTCCAGGGCGAGCCCGCCGCCCGCTGCGGCGGCCGATCTCCCAGCGGTCGATAGGTCGATACTCTG
Source organism: Schistocerca americana (assembly GCF_021461395.2). Taxonomy (NCBI): domain Eukaryota; kingdom Metazoa; phylum Arthropoda; class Insecta; order Orthoptera; family Acrididae; genus Schistocerca; species Schistocerca americana. The sequence goes on from NC_060120.1 coordinate 108,572,577, forward strand.
CCCCAGCTACGAACCACGGCCGGCGCCGCGGGGCGCGCCACTTGCCAGCAGAAGTACACGCACTGCGCTTCCACTCCGGTCAGGCAGGAAACAGTCACCTCAGTCCTCGCCATGGAACAGATGACTGACTTCCGACACTACAACACATTATATCACACTATGATACAGAACTACCACTGAATTCCTAAATTCCATTACTCTTAATGTGTACCGCAGAAAACGGTGGGAGTGGAAAGCGGTTTGTGTGGGCGTAAGTCGTTGACAGCCTACGAGAGGAAGTCAAAAAGTAAAGAGACTTTTGAGAAAAGTAATATACAGGGTCGTCCATTGATCGTGACCGGGCCAAATATCTCACGACATAAGCGTTAAACGAAAAAACTACAAAGAACGAAACTTGTCTAGCTTGAAGAGGGAAACCAGATGGCGCTATGGTTGGCCCGCTAGATGGCGCTGTCATAGGTCAAACGGATATCAACTGCGTTTTTTTAAATAGGAACCCCCATTTTTATTGCATATTCGTGTAGTACGTAAAGAAATACGAATGTTTTAGTTGGACCACTTTTTTCGCTTTGTGATAGGTGGCGCTGTAATAGTCACAAACATATGGTTCACAATTTTAGACGAACAGTCGGTAAAAGGTAGGTTTTTTAAATTAAAATACAGAACGTAGGTACGTTTGAACATTTTATTTCGGTTGTTCCAATGTGATACATGTGTCTTTGTGAACTTATCATTTCTGAGAACGCATGCTGTTACAGCGTGATTACCTGTAAATACCACACTAATGCAATAAATGCTCAAAATGATTTCCGTTAACCTCAATGCATTTGGCAATACGTGTAACGACATTCCTCTCAACAACGAGTAGTTCGCCTTCTGTAATGTTCGCACATGCATTGACAGTGCGCTGACGCTTGTTGTCAGGCGTTGTCGGTGGATCACGATAGCAACAAATATCCTTCAACTTTCCCCATAGAAAGAAATCCGGGGACGTCAGATCCGGTGAACGTGCGGGCCATGGTATGGTGCATCGACCACCAATCTACTTATCATGAAATATGTTATTCAATACCGCTTCAACCACACGCGAGCTAGGTGCCGGACATCCATCCTGTTGGAAGTACATCGCCATTCTGTAATGCAGTGAAACATCTTGTAGTAACATCTGTAGAACATTACGTAGGGAATCAGCATACACTGCACCATTTAGATTGCCATTGATAAAATGGGGGCCAATTACCCATCCTCCCATAATGCCGCACCATACATTAACCCGTCAAGGTTGCTGATATTCCACTTGTCGCACCCATCGTGGATTTTCCGTTGTTCAATAGTGCGTTTTATGCCGGTTTACGTTACCGCTGCTGGTGAGTGACGCTTCGTCGCTAAATAGAACGCGTGCAAAAAATCTGTCATCATCCCGTAATTTCTCTTGTGCCCAGTGGCAGAACTGTACAAGACGTTCAAAGTCGTCGCCATGCAATTCCTGGTGCATAGAAATATGATACGGGTGCAATCGATGTTGATGTAGCATTCTCAACACCGACGTTTTTGAGATTCCCTATTCTCGCGCAATTTGTCTGCTACTGATGTGTGGATTAGCCGCGACAGCACCTAAAACACCTACTTGGGGATCATCATTTGTTGCAGGTCGTGGTTGACGTTTCACATGTGGCTGAACACTTTCTGTTTCCTTAAATAACGTAACTATCCGGCGAACGGTCCGGACACTTGGATGATGTCGTCGAGGATACCGAGCAGCATACATAGCACACGCCTGTTGGCCATTTTGATCACAATAGCCGTAAATCAACACGATATCGACCTTTTCTGCAATTGGGAAACGGTCCATTTTAACACGGGTAATGTATCACGAAGCAAATAGCGTCCGCACTGGCGGAGTGTTACGTGATACTATGTACTTATACGTTTGTGACTATTACAGCGCCATATGTCACAAAGCGAAAAAATACGTACTACACGAATTTGTAATAGAAAATGGGGGTTCCTATTTTTAAAAGGCGCCGTTGATATCCGTTTGACCTTTGGCAGCGCCATCTAGCGGGCCAACCATAGCGCCATCTGGTTTCCCCCTTCAAGCAAGACGAGTTTCGTCTTTGTAGTTTTTTCGTTCGAATTCTTATTTCGTGAGATATTTGGCCCGGTCACTATCAATGGACCACCCTGTATATTCAGATGATAGAAAACTGAATCATACATTATCTTTCTACATAGCCTCATTGCACCTCAACGCATTTTGTCTAGTGTTTCACAAGTCTTTTGATTCCATCGGAAAAAAAATATTTTTGTTGCACCTGTAACCAACTTTGCACCGCATCAGTGAATGCCGCATCTGCTGCAAATCTTCTTCCTCTGAGCGCTTCGTTCAATAATGCAAACCTATGGAAATCGCTTGGAGCCAGGTCTGGACTGTTGACTGGTGTTCCAGCAATTCGAAACCCAACTCTTCTATCGTTTCGGGAGTCATTTGCGCCTTCTGCTGCGCTGAGAGTTCTTTCTGTATCCACCTTGCACACACTTTCCGAAAATTAGCCTGTCGTGTAAGGTGGAATACGCTGCACCATGACTGATTTGTAAAATATTGGTGATTTCGTCCTCTGTGATTCATCTGTTTTCCACCACCATACCCCTTCGAAATTGTCGTCAGCTGCTGACGTCGATGACCTATCCGATCTTTCTTCGTCAAACAGAGAAGTTCTTCTCTGTTTGAAGCGCTCTAGTCTTTCGCAGATCCTAATTTGCATTAAAGAGCTGTCACCATACTGCGCTTGCATTCGACGAAAAATTTCCGCAGGTTTAACATCTTCCGCAAACAAAAAGCGAATCACTGCCATAATTTCCTCTTTGGTGCAAATCGACAATGAAGCTGCTATTTTTCTCGGTCTGCTACTATACAACGACTAACGCGTGAGCAAGTGAACGTGGTATAGAATTGTTGCAGACGACAATACTTCAGTCCTATTTACTACCAGTTTTACCAAGCCCTACGGAGAGAGTTGTAAACGTCCCTTTGCTTCTTGGCTTCCCTCTTTTATTTAATATATAAATTCCATTGTCGTGACTGACTTACTCATCATCGCCCAGTCGAAACCGCTAAGAATAGGAATTTGAAATTCGAAGACGGTGTTGAACTTATACTGCAGGAGGCCTTTATAAAGGGATTGTTCAAATTTCCACTCCTATGGTGGAGAAATAGGGTATCAAAGGCTTTTTGAAAATGTGTCGTTACCAAGAAAATTTTGAAGCTGGCATTACACGAAAATTGAAATTTGGTTTCTCAGTGAGAAATGAGAAAATACGTGTTCCTGCATTTTTGGAGATTCAACTACTGTTGGATGAAAGGTTTTCTGAAAGCAAATCATTGTTAAAGAACTTCCAAATGATTTTTAAAACTACATCCATAAAAACTGATATTTGACTTTCTCGGTTAGAAATTAAAAAAATTCATTTCTGTGTTTTTCGAAATTGAAACCTGTAAGGGAGTAAAATAGGAGATGAATGAAATTGTTTCATTACCAAACAATTTTCAAAACTAAATCTATGAAAATTTGTATGTGGGTTGTCTTAGAAATAAAAAAATGAAATACATGCTTCAATGTTTTTGAAAATTCAACCCCTAAGGTGGTGAAATCGGGAATGAAACTTTCTAAGAAAATATTTCATTATATTAAAAAAATTTTAAAACTAAATCTGTGAAAACTGGTATTTTTATTGTCGGTTAGATATAAAGAAATATGTGTTTGGTTATAAAAGATTATATGCATGTATCACCCCAAACAGGCATGATTAACAAAAGCCTTGGGCTCCAGCTACCAGAATCGCTTTTTGGTCAGAAGTGCGTTTGGAAAATTGCGGTACTTGGTACCTAACACAATAAGGCACACGATAAAATAACCTGCCCCTTTGAATTTCACCAGCTTTGCAACAAAGGGGGCAAAAAACGTTATAGTATTTTTAGATTTGTGGTAAGCTTCGGGTGGGACCAAACTGCTGAGTTCATCGGTCCCTAGACTTACCCACTACTTACTCTAACTTAAAGTAACTTACGCTAAGGACAACACACACACCCATGCCCGAGGGACGACTCGAACCTCCGACGAGGAGAGCCGCGCGAACCGTGACAAGACTCCCTTAGACAGCACGGCTACCCCGCGCTGCAAGAAACGTTGTACCGAAGCTGGCAACACAAGATTAAATGAAAAACAAGAAAATCGATCTTAGTGCAGGATGCAAAAGCCCAAAATGTACCTGTCAAAAGTCGACACTGTAACAACCACTAAATAAGCAACTAGCAGGAAGGCGAAAATCAGCATAGAATACACCAGCCCAAGTTACCCTCTACTGGGCACAATAATCGAGAACAACGAAACAGTGAATATTACCAACATGAAGATATTAAAAATTTACTGAGCACAAAAGCAGTAAAATAAAAATTTCCAGCTTTATAACACACAAGGCCCTAGAACGGCTTTGCCATAGCTGCAAATTGCGATTTCTTCGTAATTTCATTAGGCAAAACCACGCACTGACGGCACTGATCACAACTGGCACAATTTTCTGAAGCCACCGGAGCCGAAAATACAATGCAGCTATCGGCGTTGGACTTGAGGCCGCGTTCAGTTCCCTGGAGTAACAGATCACGCGGCGCTTACTGCTCCAGACCGGGACGATGCCCAGTGTTAACAGCCGGCCACTGACAGCTCCGGCTGCCAGTGGAGCGAGCTGCCTCGCTACTTTGCTCCACGACTTCCTGCTTCGCCACGTCCAGCCGGCTGCCCCTCTCTGGAAGCTGCTTTGGTGGCCTTCACGAAAATAGGCACCGCAAGGTCATCTCACCATCTTACAACAATACCAGTTAGTGATAATTTCAAATTCTCTGTTTTTTGTCTAGAATATGATAATACTTTCCAGATATATATATATATATATATATATATATATATATATATATATATATATATATAATAACGTTACAAGAAATTTTGTAGCACAGTAACTTTTTACTTCATCATGTAGAGAAAACAGAACCACTAACATACCTGGACTGAAAACAACATAGGAATATTTTCAAAGTTTATAAATGTATGTAATACATATTTTATCGTGAAAACATGAAAATATTCTGAAATCAACAATAAAACACTGTAAGAGGTGTGAAACTGTGTAGCGGAAACTGTCGCTGATGGATTTGTATTCTGTTGGACCTTGTACAACCGTCCAGGGAGAAAATTGTTAAGAAAACTATTAAATTAATTTTTGTACCATATGGGACATTATTATTGTATAGTTTCACCTAAGGATGAATTTGACACACAACAAAAAAGTTTTACATCACCCTGGTTCCCAGAATTCCTGAAGATGGACGTTGACTGTGGATATTGTATCACAGACACAGTCCCCTTGACTGTTCAGAGACGTCACTAAACCCGCGCCGGCCGGAGTGGCCGAGCGGTTCTAGGCGCTACGGTCTGGAGCCGCGCGACCGCTACGGTCACAGGTTCGAATCCTGCCTCGGGCATGGATGTGTGTGATGTCCTTAGGTTAGTTAGGTTTAAGTAGTTCTAGGTTCTAGGGGACTCATGATCTCAGCAGTTAAGTCCCATAGTGCTCAGAACCATTTTTGAACTAAACCCGCACAAAGATGTAAATAACCATGCATGAGCAGCACCTATTAGACAGAGGGGGTCCGACAACCGATCAGTTCCAGTCATTCCACAGGAAGGAGGTACACGGCTTGTATTGTCTCTAGTTCAACCATGCCTAGACGGTCAGTACCGCGGTTCGATCGCGTCCGTATTGTTACTTTCTGCCAAGAAGAGCTCTCAACAAGGGAGGTGTCCAGACGTCTAGGAGTGAAACAAAGCGATGCGTTCGGACAGGGAGGAGGTACAGAGAGACAGGAACTGTCGATGACATGCCTCGCTCAGGCCGCCAAAGGGCTACTACTGCAGTGGATGACCGCTACCTACGACTAATGGACGGATAATGGCTCGGAGGAACCCTGACAGCAACGCCACCATGTTGAATAATGCTTTTCGTGCAGCCACAGGACGTCGTGTATCGACTCAAACTGTGCGCAATGCGCTACATCATGCGCAACTTCACTCCCGACGTCCGTGGCGAGGTCCATCATTGTAACCACGACACCGTGCAGCGCGGTACAGATGGGCCCAGCAACATGCCGAATGGACCGCTCAGGATTGGTATCACGTTCTCTTCACCCACTAGTGTCGCATACACCTTCAACCAGACAATCTCCAGAGACGTGTTTGGATCAACCCGGTCAGGTTGAATGCCTTAGACACACTGTCCAGCGAGTGCAGCGAGGTGGAGGTTCCCTGCTGTTTTGGGGCGGTATTATGTGGAGCCGCCATACTTCGCTGGTGGTCATGGAAGGCGCAGTAACGGCTGTACGATACGTGAATGCCATCCTCCGACCAATAGAGCTACCATATCGGCAGCATATGGGCGAGGCATTCGTCTTCGTGGACGACAATTTGCGCCCCCATCATGCACATCTTGTGAATGACTTCCTTCAGGCTAGCAACATCGCTCGACTAGAGTGGCCAGCATATTATTCAGACATGAACCCTATCAAACATGCCTGGGATAGATTGAAAAGGACTGTTTATGGGCAGCCTGACCCACCAACCACTCTGAAGGACCTACGCCGAATCGCTGTTGAGAAGTGGGAGAATCTGCACCAACAGTGCCTTTATGAGCTTGTGGATAGTACGCCACGACGAATACAGGCATGCATCAACGTAAGAGGACGTACTACTGGGTATTAGAGGTACCGGTGTGTACAGATATCTGGACTACCACCTCTGAATCTCTCGCTGTATGGTGGTACAACATGCAATGTGTGGTTTTTATGAGCGATAAAAGGGCGGACATGATGTTTATGTTGATCTCTATTCCATTTTCTGTACAGGTTCCGGGTCTCTCGGAACCGAGGTGATGCAAAACGTATTTTGCTGTTTGTATTTACGAGAGACTCCGTGCGCGACAGCACGCGAGTACTTGTATGCGCCGGCAGGAATTTAGTTCCGGCACCTGCACTAATACCACCGAGAATATCATCTACGATCCTTCATCACCGCCGATGAACGCTGTAGTAAAGTAACTGTAGGTATCTTCTGCCCACTATTAGCGTTGAAGTCGAGAAAAATAAAAGTATATTCGTTCGTAATTCATTTTTAAAACGAAGTATAAGTTACTGCAAGCACGAAGTAAGTACATTGTGCACAAAAACTTCGCTCTTGCTGCTGCGGTGTCCCTGCATAGCATTAAAAATTTTCGTCCACCATTACACTTTCTGAGCCGAACACCAAGTAACGAATACGAAGAACGGAATTGTTTTAACGGATGTCGGCATGTATTTTTCCATCTGTCGGATGCTCTCCTTTGTCGTATTAAAGTATGCATTAAATTTTTGTTAAAATCTTCAAATTCCGTAGGTTTCCATTTTCGTTTGTATCCCTTCCTTGGAGAATCAAAGCACGAACTCACATCGGAAGATTCTGCCGATGTTACTGCGCTGTTGATACGGAATACAGTCGATTCAGAAGTACCAAGAAGTTTTGCTGTCAGCTTATGAATGTGTGCGAAATTTATATTATGATTTCTTCACTGCTGGCCAGATCAGAAAAAAGCTTCAGTACATTCGATACGTCAATCTTAGTTTATTTTCAAATGTCTTGCCACGCACGCCAACCGGCTGAGACCCTTGCTCCCCCATTACCTTCACTACAAAACACGAGCCAATGCACCTTTCTTAGGAAGAATGAAGACCACCCGAGAACACACGATATCACACGGGAACACTGACAATGCAACAGGCGCTGCACCCATGGTTGCTGCAATGTTTGTGGGCAACAAAGCTGTGAAGCTGACAAATCACAGCGCTTCGTGACTGACGACGTCACGCAGCGGGCATGGTCATGAGGCACCTACTTTTGGTGACGGCCACTTTAATTGTTTTGGCTCCTAGTTGACTGTCTTTGATACTCGTCTGCACAGAGGCTCTCCTCTGATGACGTCAGCAGCCACTCCATCCCGCATACACAGGGGCACCACCATGGACAGTACATACATACAGGGTGTTTCAAAAATGACCGGTATATTTGAAACGGCAATAAAAACTAAACGAGCAGCGATAGAAATACACCGTTTGTTGCAATATGCTTGGGACAACAGTACATTTTCAGGCAGACAAACTTTCGAAATTACAGTAGTTACAATTTTCAACAACAGATGGCGCTGCGGTCTGGGAAACTCTATAGTACGATATTTTCCACATAACCACCATGCGTAGCAATAATATGGCGTAGTCTCTGAATGAAATTACCCGAAACCTTTGACAACGTGTCTGACGGAATGGCTTCACATGCAGATGAGATGTACTGCTTCAGCTGTTCAATTCTTTCTGGATTCTGGCGGTACACCTGGTCTTTCAAGTGTCCCCACAGAAAGAAGTCACAGGGGTTCATGTCTGGCGAATAGGGAGGCCAATCCACGCCGCCTCCTGTATGTTTCGGATAGCCCAAAGCAATCACACGATCATCGAAATATTCATTCAGGAAATTAAAGACGTCGGCTGTGCGATGTGGCCGGGCACCATCTTGCATAAACCACGAGGTGTTCGCAGTGTCGTCTAAGGCAGTTTGTACCGCCACAAATTCACGAAGAATGTCCAGATAGCGTGATGCAGTAATCGTTTCGGATCTGAAAAATGGGCCAATGATTCCTTTGGAAGAAATGGCGGCCCAGACCAGTACTATTTGAGGATGCAGGGACGATGGGACTGCAACATGGGGCTTTTCGGTTCCCCATATGCGCCAGTTCTGTTTATTGATGAAGCCGTCCAGGTAAAAATAAGCTTCGTCAGTAAACCAAATGCTACCCACATGCATATCGCCGTCATCAATCCTTTGCACTATATCGTTAGCGAATGTCTCTCGTGCAGCAATGATAGTGGCGCTGAGGGGTTGCCGCATTTGAATTTTGTATGGATAGAGGTGTAAACTCTGGTGCATGAGACGATACGTGGACGTTGGCGTCATTTGGACCGCAGCTGCAACACGGCGAACGGAAACCCGAGGCCGCTGTTGGATCACCTGCTGCACTAGCTGTGCGTTGCCCTCTGTGGTTGCCGTACATGGTCGCCCTACCTTTCCAGCACGTTCATCCGTCACATTCCCAGTCCGTTGAAATTTTTCAAACAGATCCTTTATTGTGTCGCTTTTCGGCCCTTTGGTTACATTAAACCTCTGTTGAAAACTTCGTCTTGTTGCAACAACACTGTGTTCTAGGTGGTGGAATTCCAACACCAGAAAAATCCTCTGTTCTAAGGAATAAACCATGTTGTCTACAGCACACTTGCACGTTGTGAACAGCACACGCTTACAGCAGAAAGACGACGTACAGAATGGCGCACCCACAGACTGCGTTGTCTTCTATATCTTTCACATCACTTGCAGCGCCATCTGTTGTTGAAAATTGTAACTACTGTAATTTCGAAAGTTTGTCTGCCTGAAGATGTACTGTTGTCCCATGCATATTGCAACAAACGGTGTATTTCTATCGCTGCTCGTTTAGTTTTTATTGCCGTTTCAAATATACCGGTCATTTTTGAAACACCCTGTAGATACATACATTAATCCTTGTTCCATAGATCATGAATACGACATAATACTTTCTCTCTTCTTGACGAATTGCCCCAAAATACGCCACCATATGAAAGCAGTGAATGAAAATAGGAGTAGTAGGCTAATTTACTGTTATGTTTCTCGCCAAAATTTGCAATAACCCTAATAGCTTCAGTAGCTGGACCTAGCCGTTTCAGCATATCATCGATGTGTTTCTTCAATTTCTCATCAATGCACACACCCAGAATTTTCTGCCTTAACAACAGACTTCCGTTCATAATCTATATTTATCAATGATTTTATGCCATTTACTGTGCAGAATTGTATAAACTGTTTTTTCTCAAACTTTAGTGAGAGTCCATTTGCAGAGAATAACTTAATTATTTTCTGAAAGACATTATTTGCAATTTCCTCAGCTGATTCTTGCTTATTGGGTGGGATTACTATTTTTGTATCGTCAGCAAAAAGAACTAGCTTTGCATCTTCATGACCATAGAGTGGTAAGTCGTTAATATACAGGGTGCTACAAAAAGGTATGGCCTAACTTTCAGGAAACATTCCTCACACACAAAGATAGAAAATATGTTATGTGGACATGTGTCCGGAAACGCTTCCTTTCCATGTTACAGCTCATTTTATTACTTTTCTTCAAATCACATTAATCATGGAATGGAAACACACAGCAACAGAACGTACCAGCGTGACTTCAAATACTTTGTTATAGGAAATGTTCAAAATGTCCTCTGTTAGCGAGGATACATGCATCCACCCTCCGTCGCATGGAATCCCTGATGCGCTGATGCAGCCCTGGAGAATGGCGTATTGTATCACAGCCGTCCACAATTCGAGCACGAAGAGTCTCTACATTTGGTACCGGGGTTGCGTAGACAAGAGCTTTCAAATGCCCCCATAAATGAAAGTCAAGAGGGTTGAGGTCAGGAGAGCGTGGAGGCCATGGAATTGGTCCGCTTCTACCAATCCATCGGTCACCGAATCTGTTGTTGAGAAGCGTACGAACACTTCAAGCTCCATAGTGCATGAACCACATGTTGTGTCGTACTTATAAAGGCACATATTCTAACAGCACAGGTAGAGTATCCCGTATGAAATCATGACTGTGAATCGCGGAAGTACAGTACATACTGACGAAACTAAAATTAGCTCTAACATGGAAATTAAGCGTTTCCGGACACATGTCCACATAACATCTTTTCTTTATTTGTGTGTGAGGAATGTTCCCTGAAAGTTTGGCCATACCTTTTAGTAACACCCTGTATATTAAGAATAAGGGACCCAAGACTGAACCCTGTGGGACACCATTCTTGATCCCTTCCCAGTTAGAGGACTCTGCTATTTTTCGCAGACCATCTGTACTGTCAATCTCAACTTTCTGCATTCTTCCAGTTAATATGAATTAAACTATTTGTGCACTGTCCCACACATACCACAATACTTAAGCTTATCTAGAAGAATTTCATGACTCTCACAATCAAAAGCCTTTGAGAGACCACAAAATATCCCAATGGGTGATGTTCGGTTATTCAGTCCATTTAATATTTGATCAGTGAAAGCAAATATAGCATTTCCTGTTGCAAGGCCTTTCTGAAAACCAAATTGACCTTTTGTTAGTACTTCATTTTTATAAATATGTGATGCTACTCTTGAATACATTATTGTTTCAAGAATTTTGGTAAAAGCTGTCAGAAGTGAGATTGGGAGGTAGTTGTTAGCATCCCTGCGCTACCATGCCTGAACATAAACTAGCTCAGCTGGCTCGCCATTCATGGCCTGGCATCCAATGTACAGACTCATCTGCCACTGTCGACAGCCACCCCAGTGCTGGCTCCAACCTGATGTCGTCGATTTACTCCCACACACGAGACTCCTTATCGCTGCGACAGCACGCCTCACCATAGCACTGTGAGTGGTTATTTTGGTGCTGTAGATGCGCTCTGCAACAATAGAAGGCAACAAAAGTGCTGGCACTAACACCCAAGCGAGGCGGGAATGCGACTGTGAAGTATTAATTTGCTGCCACTGAGTCCATATCCAAAATTATGGCCGGAGACAACGCAAAGACTTTTAGCAATCCTTTACAACCTACATTTCACTGACTGACAAGTATAGTTCATATTCCAAAATGTTACGTGCCAATTGCATACATTACTTGTTACTATTATTAATACTGTATTACAACTCCCTCTCTCCTCAAAATGGTTCAAATGGCTCTAAGCACTATGGGACTTAACATTTGAGGCCATCAGTCCCCCTAGACTTAGAACTACTTAAATCTAACTAACATAAGGACAACACACACATCCATGCCCGAGTGAGAATTCGAACCTGCGACCGCAACAGCAGCGCGGTTCCGGACTGAAGCGCCTAGAACCGCTCGGTCATAGCGGCAGGTCCTCTCTCCTCAACTCAAATTAGCACATACAGTCAGTGCTTAATTATTTGTTCTATGATTGTCTTGTAGCGCCGCGGAAGCTATTCGCTGATGTTTTAATACGGGACCTAATCATCCTCCCTTCTCGTACTTTGTGCTTTACATGTGTACGATTCTGCAGAGAACATTCGTATCTAACCAGTCTATTCAATTTGTAGCATTCTTTTTTAACAACATATCTAAAATGATTCGATTCTCCTAGTTTCTTTTTCCTCCCGCAGCCCCTAATTAGTCTTCTGTATGCTGCTGTACTCCACGTGTACATTTAGAAATTTCGTTCTCAGTGTCATCTCCCAGATTTTCTCTGCCTGACTGATGGTGCGCTTCTGGGCATACAGGCGAGTTGTCGTTTTCGTATTCTGTCCAATAATGCAACGACCGACCAAGTCCTCTTTTTCAGGTGCTGCGGCTTGTGCTTTTATGTGTACTCGCTTTCTGGACTACACAGTCTGCCTTTCCTAGAGTACAATAAAATTAAACATAAGCATAATTAGAAACTGGCACACATATAATACTAGACAACATCGTATAATAAAGTATTTTACAATATTACTGAATACACTGAAGTGACAATGTGGCGTACACGTACAAACAAATGATTACAGTTTTAGAAATATTGGACGATTTATTCAGGAGAAAGAGATTCACAAATTGAGCAAGACAGTAATGCGCTGGCCCACGTCTGACCCTTTCCAATCCATTTATTCGGCTTGGCAATGACTGACAGAGTTGTTGTGTTGTCAGTTGGGACGAAATATGGTGACCTTGCTGGCCAAAGTATGTTATGGCAAGCACGAAGACGAGGAGCAGAAATTCTCGCCGCGTTCAACGACAATGAAGAGGTAAAGGAAACTGTATAAAAGTGGCCTATACAATTCAAGAACGGCTTTGAGCACTATGGGACTTAACATCTGAGGTCATCAGTGCCCTTGACTTAGAACTACTTAAACCTAACTAACCTAAGGGCATCACACACATCCATGCCCGAGGCAGGAGTCAAATCTGCGACCGTAGCGGTCGCGCAGTTCCAGACTGAAGCGCCTAGAACCGCTCGGCCACAGCGGCCGGCCTCCTACAGAATTGTTTGTTGGCAGTTTGAGATGGTAAAAATGTATAGACGTTGGTGGGGCCTACAATGAAAAGTAGATAAAAGCTGTATTGATTTTATAATTAATTACCGAACGATCCTCGTAACTTAAGGGGTGTGGGACGTGAAACGGGCCGACTTGGAGCAGGAGAGGCACCACAGGACATTTTAATTTACACTGTCTATACTTTTACAAATAAATTCATAAAACTTTGTTAGCATGACCAGGAAGGATTCAGGATTCACACGCGTAACAGAGGGAGTTCAAAAACGTAACAAAACAAATTTTTTTACATGTGAAATTTCATCATTTTTTCACTTGGTATTGGCTGCATTTGTTACTGTAGGTACACTTTTCTTCATAAGCAAGAGAGATTCTTCGATGAATTTTGCACAGCATACAAACCATACCTACAGGTGTATGAAACTCTAGAAGTTCCTAAATCTGTTAAAAACTGTGGTAAAAATTGAGATAATTAACTATAAAATTCGAGTTTTCTCTAAAGACGAAGTTTAAAACGTAACAGCCCATTCATTCTTCCGTAGATTAAATAAATTCTAGAGTTCCATCCACCTGTAAGTACGGTTTGTAAGCTGTGCAAAATTCATCAAAGAATCTCTCTTTCTTATGAAGAAATGTGTACCTATAGCAACAAATGCAGCCAACAGTAAGTGAAAAAAATCATGAAATTTCACATTTAAAAAATATAATTTTCTCGTGTTTTTGAACTTCCACTGCTATCAGCGTGAATCCTGAATCCTTCCTGGTCATGCTGACAAAGTTTTATGAATTTATTTGTAAAAGTATAGACAGTGCAAATTAAAATGTCCTGTGGTGCCTCTCCTTCTCGGTTTACCACCATTTCTTGGATTTCTACCAAAATGAATTGTAATACAACCACTAATAGAAAACGACATAACAAAAGTCGGCCCGTTTGACGTCCTACCCCCCTGAAGGATTTCAAAAAAACAGCAATGAAAGCAGATTTTTATTCCTACGATTCGTCGGTGCCGAGCTGTGTTTACTGGCTCTGGAGGCCTCCAGCGATTCCAGTGACGGCTGCTTCCAGGAAATGCTGCACAACGTGCAGTCAACTTGAGAATGTTGCTGTTCCGGGGTGTGGCGGAAGCGACGGACGAACGCTCAGACACTCGCAACAGGAAGCGGCGAGGCTGACGTAACGCGCCGGCACCTTTGCCGCTGTCGCCGCTGCTGCGCCTCAGGTTTGCGTCAGCTGCCCTGCCCGCATTGCTGCCTGCGTGCCATCGGGTGGATCTCTCATTGTGGGTAAGCGGAACTGCACAGCAGCACGTCTGCGCTGCACGCCGCGCCTCTGTCTAGCATACCGCATTTGAACTGCAGCGGCGCGACAATGAGTAGCAAATTTTGTACCCTCGAGCGGGCGCGCCTGTGTATAAAGTGCGCCAACCAAAAATAAAATGATTTTGTGCGGTTCCGTTTTTGTGTCACAACTGCAAACGTATACCTATTCCTTCAGTATTGCTTCAGGTAAGACAGCGATAAATTGCGTTGTCGTACGTCCAAGGGAGCAGCAGTAATATAAAATACAAAGCGAACTTGGTGAGAAAAAAATTTACGATCAGTTCAAAAAAATGACACCAGTTACGAACAAGCAACATAATCCCACATTGAGGCGGTTGTCTACGCGATAATTAGTGATCAAATAAGCAACTAACCGAGATCTGATGCAACTGCACTGTCGAATGCGTCAGTACTGTCTCTTTAACACCTGTCCTTGGCAACAAGGAGTTATAGTGAAAATTTATTTCATTATTGTTTAGTAAAACAGTAGTTTAGCTCATATTATGTAAGTTTATTTTCTCCTTGTTGGAATAAAATAAGATTAAACTGTGATTTTGATCATACATGACTTACCTTGGTAACATAAGGAAACCCACTCTTTTCATGTGTGCAAAGTGCGCCGCTCGCCCGCTCGTATTATGAAAAACGGCGGCCCGCTGGAGGGTTAACTCGTTCAGCAGCCTCCGAGAAAAATGGACGAAACTGGAATAGATGTGATAATAATTTCTTTGCTATGTGAGGAAGAAGACAACAAATTCATATATGTGGACGTTGGTGACCTTGGAAAGAACAGTGACGCGGGGATCTTTTCACGGTCAGATTTAGCAACAAAATTGGAAGAAAAAGAATTACCGGGCACGAGAGTTCGACTGCCTCATATGATTGTCGGAGGCGAAGCTTTTTCATTAAAAACCTTTACGATGGGACCTTATCCTGGAACACAGATGAATAGTCGAAAAAAATATACGGTTACAGAGATAATGGAGCCTGAAGAGGTTCAGAAAAAGCCTTTGGAATACTGTGCCAAACATTTGGCATATACTGTAGCAAGGTCCGTCTCAGTGTGGAACATGTAAATGGTTCAGATGGCTCTAAGCACTATGAGACTTAACATCTGAGGTCATCAGTCCCCTATAACTTAGAACTACTTAAACCTAACTAACCTAAGGACATCACACCCGTCCATGCCCGAGGCAGGATTCGAACTTGCGACCGTAGCGGTCGCGCGGTTCCAGACTGAAGCGCCTAGAACCGCTCGGTCACAGCGGCCGGCTGGAACATGTAGGGACGTGATTCTTGCCACATGTGTCTTGAAAAAATTTCTCAACTAGGGCACAGTGTTCTCTGAAAATGAAGAGACTGAAGGAAGATAATTATGAGAACTTCCTAGTGTAGGAGGCAATTTCGTTAATAATGCTACCCAGAAACGGGGTACATTCAGAGATTATTTCAATTCCCCGTAAGCAGTTCGGTCTGGCAAAACGACATGATAAACAGAGGACGTCGTCGAAAAGAAAATAAGTAGTAAAAATGTAGTAATAAGCATGTAGTCACCAAAAAAGACATACTCGTCAGTTCTCCCCCCCCCCCCCTCCTCCCCCCTCCCTCAAAAAAATGTAATTTTTAGGTATTCGTACGTTATGTTTACGTCAATTTGCTTGACAGTTTCTTTCCAAATGTTGATTTTTCTGGTACTATGGATAAAAGGTGGAAAAATGGGCTGCAAAAATTGCAGGACACATTCCTCACAAGTAGACGAAAAAATTATGCCATTTGAACATGGCTCTGGAAACGTTTCGTTTCCATGTTACAGTTCATTTTTTCCAACTCATTAATGACAGGAAACACACAAGCGCAGAAAGCTAGAGTCATGGTGAACATGCACACTTGGTGACGTCTGGTGAAAACTGTGCACCGCCAGTGTCTTGTTTTACATGTTCCTGTTGCTATACGACGTACGCCACTGCTTGTTTACAGGTAACATAAACTGTTCTAGCAATCAGTAGGACAGTATGAAAACAACACGGGTTACTATGTACAGTTGACCACAGACTTGGCTAGTGCAATGGCAGTGTACACAAATGCAGATGGCAGATGCCCATTTGATGTACGGTTTAGATGACGGCAATGGCGCTCGCGCACAGCGGTTTTACGGGGAGAGAGATTTCCAGGACGAAGGTGCTCCAAAAGGAAAATGCTTGAAGCCATTGATCGTCGTCTTAGAAAACGTGGGGCATCTAAGTGTGATACTCGCGACCGGGAGAGATGCAGAAGGACGAGCACACGGTAACGGGAGGCGGCAATTCTTCAAGCAGTTGACGTCGACCCTAGTGTCGGTGCAAGACATGTAGCTGCAACACTGAATGTTGACCACATGACTGCCTGTCGAGTGTTACACGAGGACCAGCTGTATCCATACATTTACAGCGTGTGCAGGCACTATTAGTAGCTGATTTTCCGGCACGGGTCCTCTTCTGCGAATGGTTCATTCAACAGTGAATCCTAATTTTAGTGCAACGGTGCTGTTTACAGGTAAGACGCCGTTTCAGCGAGATCAGATTGTAAATTTTCACAATCGGCGTGTATGGGCAGACGTCAGTCCTCACGCAATTATTGAAGCAAATCGTGAACAAAGATTTTCTGTCAATGTTTGGTCCGGCACTGCTGGCGACTGTTTCGTAAGGGCTCACTTTCTTCCAGCCGGGCTCAGCGGAAAAAGTTATCATAATTTCTTAGAGAATATTCTACCTTAACTGTCAGCAGATGTGGCTTTAGCTGTGCGACACAACTTGGACTTCATGCCCGACGGAATACCTCCTCACTTTAGTGTTAAAGTCCGTCGGTTTCTAAAATAACAGACTCTGTGACAGATGGATAGGTAGAGATGGACCAATTGCCTCTCCTCCAAGCTCTCCGGACTTAAATCCACTTCACTTTTATTGGGGTGGAGGCATTTGAAACCTCTTGTGTATGGAACCCCAGTACATGTTGTTCAGAGTCTCCGTGACCGTATTATGAAAGACTGCGAAACCATACGCAGTACTTCAGGGATACATCAGTGCATCAAACATTCACAACGAAGGCAGGTTGATGCATGTATGAGTGCCCCCGGAAGACACACTGAACATCTCCTACGAGAAAGAGTTGCATGTGGTATGCTGGTGCGTTCTGTTCATGCGTGTGTTCCATGATTAATGACTTGGAGGAAATGAGCTGTTAATATGGAAACAAAGAGTTTCCTGACCCAAGTCCACATAACAAAATTACTTCCTCTACCTGTGAAGAACATGCCGAAAATTTTCGTTACACCCTGTATAATGATCATTTTGAAAGTCATATAACTCTGGATATCCACTTATACGAGGCCTGTTCAGAAAGTAAGCTCCGATTGATTGCCAAATTGAAACCACAGTGAACATCAGAAATATTTTACTTGTAACAATTAGCTACACCTTTCAGCTACTTCTCTACGTAGTCGCCGTTCTGACTTAGACTTTTGTCATAGCGTTGTACCAACTTTTCAATAGCCTCATCATAGAAGGCAGCCGCCAGTGCTTTCCGCCAATTCTCCACGCTGGCCTACACCTCGTTGTCTGTGTCAAAATGTTGTCTTCAAAGACAGCGGTTCATGTGACCAGAGATGAAACTCAGGGGGAGGCAATTGCGGACTGTATTGTGGGTAATCTAACATTTCCATTTGAAAACGATGCAGGAGCATCTTCATTGCCCCTGCAGAATGCGGCTGAGAACTGTCGTGAAGACGAAACAGCACGACAGTTATATAATTGCATAGCTTCAGGCGAAATTTCTCACCAGGCCCTCGTACTTGGCGGCAGACACTATTTTCTAGACATCTTTACGCACTCACTGCGAGCTCAGAAATGAGAAGAGCGACGTGATGCTAACTGGGGTTATACTAGAGACACTACCCAACACATCTGTGCAAAGCTTTATCGGATTTTCATAGTCGTTTCCATTTCGCGACCGATCGGAGCTTACTTTCTGAACGCCCCTCGTACATACCATTAACTTTTCCTCGACTAACACCATTTCGCTAAACAAACTTTCGTTTATCACGACAGAAGAACTACTATTTGAATGACGTGCAGTATCGCGACACACTGTAGCGTCACAGTTGGCCAGTTGGCCAACTTTTCCTCGCAGTGCTGTGCTATCAAGTTCCACTGCCGCGTAGCCACTCTGCTCCAGAGTAGTTCTGCTCAATGTGGTCTTACTTTTTAAGTTTAGCATACCGATCGAAAAGGTCGTGGCCGTTTGCATTTTGCGAGACACACGGCGACTTTTAGCGATCGTCCTTATAGACCGATCAAGTACGATGTTCGTGGGCGGAATGCCGTCCGAGGGCTGAAGCGCCGTCTTGTCCAGTAATCTCTTGATTACTGTATACTAAAATACTGTATACTAAAATGACACTGAAGAAACTAGACTGCTCGCATTAATAAGGCACTGTTTTTCATGGCGTGTTAGTGTACGACTCTTTGGCCTAGAAACTCAAGAAACGCACGAAAATGTTACTTTAAAACTGCCCTTTTACACTGCCTCGAAAGTATGGAGATCTAAACGGTAAATCAGTTCTTAGCATAATTACAGGTGTCGCGCCATAGACTAGTCACATATTTTTGGGTACACTCAACAGGACGCATTCGACTCTTGCGGATGCAATCCTTTATTTGCTCCCCACTGTAGTTACACGATCTAGAAACAAAAACTAATTCCCACATCTTCAGCTTACCCTTAGCTCCTCTATGTCTTTCAAAAATGGTTCGCCGGCCGAAGTGGCCGTGCGGTTAAAGGCGCTGCAGTCTGGAACCGCAAGACCGCTACGGTCGCAGGTTTGAATCCTGCCTCGGGCATGGATGTTTGTGATGTCCTTAGGTTAGTTAGGTTTAAGTAGTTCTAAGTTCTAGGGGACTAATGACCTCAGCAGTTGAGTCCCATAGTGCTCAGAGCCATTTGAACCAAAAATGGTTCAAATGGCTCTGAGCACTATGGGACTTAACTTCTGAGGTCATCAGTCCCCTAGAACTTAGAACTACTTAAACCTATCTAACCTAAGGACATCACACACATCCATGCCCAAGTCAGGATTCGAACCTGCGACCATTGCGGGCGCGCGGTTCCAGACAGTAGCGCCTAGAACCGCTCGGCCACTCCGGCCGGCTCTCAATCTTTGACATAGTCTACCGGGTCTTCCCTGAAGCCCAGATTTCTTTATAGTCAGGAGACAGGTTTTTATTTGGTGTTATCCACTGTTTTACCTGGGAGTGCACAGAGGTCTAATTTTACTTATAGTGAGAACGTAGATTCTCGTTTTGTCCTATCAACAAAAATATATTATGCAAGACTTGCTAAGATTTGGGACATAATCGGTGAAGAGTTTCCCAGAGGTACTCTGTGGACTGAAGCGCAGTGGAGAAAAAGATAAAGATTTCTAGAATGACGGATAAAGACAACAGCAGAAAATGCTGTTAACAGGTGTAGGATTCTTCATGAATAGGAAGGTAATGCGGAGAGTGAGCATGGAAAAAATTAAGCTATTGTTTACAGTTTAAGGATTTTTTTAATTTTACGCTTCTCGCTCCGTTGGACCCAATTAGAGCACACCTCCGTGGCTAAGGAAAGAGACAGTACGTGAAATTAAAAAAAAAAAAAATGTTCAAATGTGTGTGAAATCTTACACACTACTTAACCTAAATTATCCTAAGGGCAAACACACACACACCCATGCTCGAGGGAGGACTCGAACCTCCGCCGGGACCAGCCGCACAGTCCATGACTGCAGCGCCTGAGACCGCTCGGCTAATCCCGCGCTGCGTGAAATTAAAATCAGAGAAGTTAGTAACATTTAAAATAATATTTACATGAACGCTGCGGAGACGACAGGCTGACAACAGACAACATAGTCAACAATGTAAAACAGGAATTTACTTAACTTTTACCGGGAATTCCCCAACGGAATAGTAGTGAGCCTTGAGGAAATTATTCAGTTTAGTGGAGATTACTGATAAGATTTTTCAAGTTTTGTGGTAGTTTATTGGAGATGAATGCAGCACGACTTTCAGGCCGGAGCCATGGAGTTGAGATCCAAAGATAGATTGGATTTGTGTCCAGTATTGCCTGAATGCAAGCAACTAATTGTTGAGAATAAACAGATATTGTTAACAACAAACTACATTAAAGTAAATATACAGGGTGATTCAGAAAGGAAAAACGGATAGAAACACATTGCAAATGTCACTGGATAGAGGTCGGTTCAAAGTTTTACGTTCGCACAGACACTATCACTATATCACATAGTCAGCTAGAGCACGAGGCGTTGCTCGAGAAACATCGAAACGGTAGTCCATTTCGTTCCGCACACGAAAGAACGTGTCGTCATTTACTGAATTGGCAGCTTCAACAAATCAATTTCTCAGCTCTTGAAGAGTAACTATCATAGGTCGGATGAAGACTCTATCTTTTACGTACCCCCATACAAAAAGAAAACGCAAGATGGGAGTCTGGTGCCCCGGGAGGCTAAGAACAATGAATGGTGTTGCCGCACTTCAAACTGAAAGCGAGGCGAGGTGACGTTGTGCATGAAAATGAAATCACAGGAATCTTCTTGAAGTTGAGAAAACAACTAATTTTGCAGCATGTCCAGGTATGCCATTACTGCCACAGTTTCCTCTGCAAAAAAGAAAGGTCCATAAACTTTTTGGATAAAAACCTCAGTTTTGAGACTCTTTCATGTTCAATGACGATGCTAGGATTTTGTGACTCTCAAATTCTTAAATTATGGCGCTTTACTTTACCCGAAAAATGAGTCGTTCGGAAAAAGTGTCCTCTGCCATACCCTGGAGAACTGAAATGCAAAATCCGCACTTCCTGTTAAGGTCGCTAGAACGCAAATGCTGCAGTAACTGCAGCTTACAAGACTTCATATGCAGGCTTCATTCCACGCCATACAGTTGCTCGGGGAAGTCGAAGTTCCTAGCGTGCCCGTCCACTGGACTTCCGAGGGCTCCGTGTGAACACACCTTGGATACGCTCGACATTTCCTTCGGACGTGCTTGGCCGACCAGTGGCCCTCCCTTTGCTTACACAACCAGCTCCCAACAATTTTGTATGCAGTCATAAATCTGCTTGCATGGAGATATTTTCTTACTGTAGCCTATGGACGGCGGAAGACACGTTGTACTTCAACAGTGGATTGACTTCGCGCGTATTCCAACACACAAAATGATTTCTCTTGCCTTGTAGTCGCCATATTGCTACAAACAAACAACAGCGCAGCTGTGTCAAAAGTTGAACCTTCCTCCTTCCAGTAACATGGGCATTGTGTTACTATCTTTTATATTCTGTCTGTAATGAACAACTGATATGTGTTCTTTCTTTTTTAATCAACCTATGTACCTCAATGTCAGAATGTCTCAGACTTCTGAACCAGGGGTCGACAACAGGTTCGCTATCTTACACTGTTCGAACTGCCCGCTTCTGAGCAAGAAATACCCTTTGTGAACGGGAAGAGTTATCCCAGAATACAGTGCCGAATGTCATAAGCGAATAAAAATAATTAAGTACACTTCAAATGTCTCAAATGGCTTCGAGCACTATAGGATTTAACATCTGAGGTTATCAGTCCCCTAGAACTCAGAATTACTTAAACCTAACTAACCTAAGGACATCACACACATCCAAGCCAGAGGCAGGATTCGAACCTCCGACCGTAGCGGTCGCGCGGTTCCAGACTGAAGCGCCTAGAACCGCTCGGCCACCACGGTCGGCAATTAAGTACACTAATTTCCGCGTTGAACTATCATTTATTGCAGATACTGTTGTAATGGTAAATACAGCACCATTCAGATTTTGAACAGGACTCTGAACACGTGCTTTCAAGGCAGACTGAGTCCACATTAGGAGCCAACCATTAATAAGGAACTATGGAGAAACAAGTAAAGAAGCGAATCGATGCGTTTGATATGTCACGCTAGAGAATGTTGAAAATTTATTATGTGGACTGGTAGGAACTGAAGAAGTTCCTCGAGGAATCGGCGAGGAGACGAACGCATGGAATACAGTGACTAGAAGAAAGACATTGACGGAAAAAATCGAGACAACAACAAAAAAAATTAATGTAAAGTAATGAAATTTTGGGACTGCATTTAATTATGTAACGTATAGGTCATTAAGGCCGATTAATGTAAGTGCAAGATAAGCCATTGCAAATGTGATATGCTGGTACATCAATAACCAGGGTAACCATTAGAATGTTGAATATAAGCTTCAGAAGATGCATGCATTGTGTTGTACAGGTGCCGGATGTCAGTTTGTGGGACGGAGTTCCATGCCTGTTGCAATTGGTCTGTCAATACAGGGACGGTTAGTGTTGGTTCTGAATGACACTGAGTTGTTGTCCGATGATATCCCAAACGTGCTCTACTGGGAGACATCTGGTGATCTAGCAGGCCAAGGCAACAGGTAGACACTCTGTAGAGCACGTTGGGTTACAACAGCGGTATGTAGATGTGCGTTTTGCTATTGGAAATCGTCCCCCGGAGCCGGCAGCTGTGGCCGAGCGGTTCTAGGCGCTTCAGTCCGGAACCGCGCTGCTGCTACGGTCGCAGGCTCGAATCCTGCCTCGGGCATGGATGTGTGTGATGTCCTTAGGTTAGTTAGGTTTAGGTAGTTCTAAGTCTAGGGGACTGATGACCTCAGAAGTTAAGTCCCATAGTGCTCAGAGCCATTTGGACCATCCATAATACGGTCACGGAGACTCTGAACGCCTTGTACTGGGGTTCCATAGACAAGAGCTTTCAAATGCCCCCACCCCAATAATAGTCGAGTTGGTTTAGGTCCGGAGAGCTTGGAGGAGAGGCAATTGGTCTATCATAGTGCTCAGAGCTATTTGAACCATCCCCCCGGAATTCTGTTCATGAATGTCAGCACAACAGGTCGAAGCACCATACTGATGTACAATTTTGCAGGAAGGGTGAGTAGGATAACCACGAGAGTGCTCCTGTTGTCATATGAAATCGTACCCCAGACGAGAACTACAGATGTATGTCCACTGTGATTAGCACGCAGACAGGTTGGTTGAAGGCCCTCAACTAGCCTGTTTCTAACCAACACACAGCCATCATTGGCACTGAGGTAGAACCAGCTTTCTACAGAATACACAAGAGATCTCCAGCCTGCCCTCCAGTTAGCTCACGCTTGACACCACTGAAGTCGCAAATGGTGGTGTTTTGGGGTCAGTGGAATGCACGTTGCGGACGCTCTGGCTTGGAGATGTCCTTAAAGTAACCGATTTGTAATAGACCGTAGTGTCGCTTTGGTACCAACTGCTGGTCAATCGTTTGGTTGGGATGGGTTGTTTGGGGGAAGAGACCAAACAGCGAGGTCATCGGTCTCATCGGATTAGGGAAGGACGGGGAAGGAAGTCGGCCGTGCCCTTTCAAAGGAACAATCCCAGCATTTGCCTGGAGCGATTGAAAGGTATGTGCTGAGATTCGATCAGGATAGAGCCAGTGAAAAATATCGATATTTCCCAACCGCAAGGTTGGACGAGTAGTACATCTTCGAGTAGTAAGATCTTTGACAGCTAACAGAGCTAGATGCACGCGGTAAAAGTTTGAGAGTGGTGAGGAGATGCGCAGAGACAGCAGACGTGTTTCGAGTCGGAGCTAGATGCCTGCAGGAGGCAGCCGGGTCGTGACAGCATCAAAGTAAGAATTGGCGCTACGCACATAATGAGCTGCTATAGATGCTATTTTTCTTGACTTCCGGAAGGCGTTCGATACAGTTCCGCACTGTCGCCTGATAAACAAAGTAAGAGCCTACGGAATATCAGATCAGCTGTGTGGCTGGATTGAAGAGTTTTTAGCAAACAGAACACAGCATGTTGTTATCAATGGAGAGACATCTACAGACGTTAAAGTAACCTCTGGCGTGCCACAGGGGAGTGTTATGGGACCATTGCTTTTCACAATATATATAAATGACTTAGTAGATAGTGTCGGAAGTTCCATGCGGCTTTGCGCGGATGATGCTGTAGTATACAGAGAAGTTGCAGCATTAGAAAATTGTAGCGAAATGCAGGAAGATCTGCAGCGGATAGGCACTTGGTGCAGGGAGTGGCAACTGACCCTTAACATAGACAAATGTAATGTATTGCGAATACATAGAAAGAAGGATCCTTTATTGTATGATAGCGGAACAAACACTGGTAGCAGTTACTTCTGTAAAATATCTGGGAGTATGCGTGCGGAACGATTTGAAGTGGAATGATCATATAAAATTAATTGTTGGTAAGGCGGGTACCAGGTTGAGATTCATTGGGAGAGTGCTTAGAAAATGTAGCCCATCAACAAAGGAGGTGGCTTACAAAACACTCGTTCGACCTATACTTGAGTATTGCTCATCAGTGTGGGATCCGTACCAGATCGGTCTGACGGAGGAGATAGAGAAGATCCAAAGAAGAGCGGCGCGTTTCGTCCCAGGGTTATTTGGTAACCGTGATAGCGTTACGGAGATGTTTAATAAACTCAAGTGGCAGACTCTGCAAGAGAGGCGCTCTGCATCGCGGTGTAGCTTGCTCGCCAGGTTTCGAGAGGGTGCGTTTCTGGATGAGGTATCGAATATATTGCTTCCCCCTACTTATACCTCTCGAGGAGATCACGAATGTAAAATTAGAGTGATTAGAGCGCGCACGGAGGCTTTCAGACAGTCGTTCTTCCCGCGAACCATACGCGACTGGAACAGGAAAGGGAGGTAATGACAGTGGCACGTAAAGTGCCCTCCGCCACACACCGTTGGGTGGCTTGCGGAGTATCAATGTAGATGTAGATGTAGATGTAGCTATATATTGAGCGAAACTCGGCACATACCTGGGGAAACTAGAAAGAATAGTTAATAAAGTAGGTTTTCTTTGGTTAAATAGTGTCTAAAAGCTAGATAGAAATCCCATTGTTGATGCAATAAGCGTTTTGTGAAACTTACTCGTAAATCCATGCTATAGAGGTTTTTTTTAGTTTTTCACATGTGCCTTAAAAGTTTGAACAATAAATATTTTTTAGATAAAATTAGAGTTTCATCTCACACCTTATGTCGTTCTCCGCATCCTGTGCTTACATTGAATCAAAAGGTACATTAAAGCAAAGTTCCCATGTGTAAAGCTAATAATTTCATTTATCAGAGTAAAATAATCTATATGCCATTGCACAGTTGGCAAATTATTCAGATCGGGACATAATTTTTAGTAAGTAACAAACAGGGCCAAAATGAGTAAAGTTATCTAGAATGACAATTTTATGCCATTGCACTACGACTGAGTTGAATATATGTTTTATTATCGGCTAAACGGGAAGGAGTGCACGAGCTAAGTCCGCAGACGCAGTCAGATGCAGGTTGGTGACTTTCATTTATTTTTACCACTAAACTTTCATGCAGTCAGAGGTGTATTTTGAGTATTAATTTTCCAACAATATTTTCATGCAGTCAGATAAAAGTTCAGTTCAGTTAAATACGCAGTCAGATGCAAGTTTTATTAAAGACTAAAGCAGTCACATGCAGTTCAGTCTAGTTTAAATAGAGAATTTTTATTAACAACACTTTCACGATTTAGGGAAATCACGGAAAACCTAAATCAGGATGGCTGGACGCGGGATTGAACCATGGTACTCCCGAACACAACAATTTGCCAGAGTCATACCCTGAACACGATGGTCTTCCCTCTCGGTAATACCATGTGGCCATCGGGAGCCTGATCTTTTTGTGGCCGTACATTCGCGTGACCAGCGCTGCCAGCAGTCGCGTACAGTGGCTACATTCCTGGTAAGACTTTCTGCAGTATTGTGGAGGGAACATCCAGCTTCTCATAGCCCTATTACACGACCTCGTTCAAACTCAGTGTGGTGACGATAATGACGTCTTTGTTGCCTTGAAGGCATTCTTGACTAACATCATCCCACCACATCCAGTCTCCAAGAGACTAAAGCTCACGATCGTTGCTGCGTGTATTTAGTCAACTTGGTTTGCATTCTTACAGAGGCTCTACTAGCAGCACTGTGCTCTGACTGGCGAGAAGAAAAGACATCACATTTCAGATGTAGAAACACGCATACCAACTTTCGTTTATGCCGCATAAGTACTTCTTGGTGTTGCGATTTCTTTTCTGCTAGTGTATGTCAAGATATCAAGGAATTATTTCTATGAGACCTGAGGGAGCTGTACAAGATAAAACGTGCAGTGGGAGATAGAGATTGGATTGTGACTCAATCAAATAAATGCCACTTTTGCTAAATCACGTCGCAACGTATCTAATGCGTGAGGAGCTAACACATTCACAATTGCCTCTGTTTTTGTACGTGCACAAGCAAATTTAGGCTCTAATGTCGCTTGAAGAAGCTTCGATGTACAGTCCATAGATCTGAAACTATGATTGTGCTGAATTGTATGATACGCAGAAAAGCCCTCAGTTGCAACTAACCTCTCCCTCCTGACCACAAAGTTTCTCTGATGTAAAAAATGACTTTAATGTTGCACTAGACACTGCTGCAGAGACTGCTCTTTTATGTTTGTCACTTTTTAAATGTAGTTGTAAATCACCACGTCCACTGTGACTTAGTGAGAAACTAGAAGCACATGTGTTGCACCTCATTTTTCCTTTTGAGTCCGAAGAACTAATGTCACTGATGAATGGAAATTGTTTCTGCAATTGTTCATTGAAGGAGTACTTGCGCTTCTTTGAACTCATTCTTGCGAAGAACTATTGTTATTGTTATTGACGAGGAAAAACAACTAAACTTATCAAACGTAATATACCGTAACACGACGTAACACAAAATTCAATCTCATAAAATATGGCGCTCACAGATGACAAATGGTAGTATTCTAGAGACCAGCGTACACTGCGTTGGCGACGCCAAACTCAACGAGAGCGTATATTACTGTTCGTCTGTTCGAGTTACTTTGTATTTCGTCTTCATGTTTGCCATAATACCTCCTCTGCCTCTTCTATGGCTATCAGAAAATATGCAGACTTCTTCCTTCTTCTGTTCGACTTACGGTTAGAACGGTTTCGACCGCGCGAATGTGTTCGAGTGCGACTTTTCCCAGTTGCCGTGGTCTCTGACTGCCCATTAGCTGGTTCAAAAGTGGCTCTGAGCACTATGGGACTTAACTTCTGAGGTCATCAGACCCCTAGAACTTAGAACTACTTAAACCTAACTAACCTAAGGACATCACACACATCCATGACCGAGGCAGGTTTCGAACCTGCGACCGTAGCGGTCGCGCGGTTCCAGACTGTAGCGCCTAGAACCGCTCGGCCACTCCGGCCGGCCGCTAACCCATTAGCTGTTCGAGCTGCGGCCGACACGTGTTTGCACAGTAGAAACAGTTTGATAACGGTTTCGACAATTTGTCGTACCCTCTTGTGAAACAATATCCCACCATAACTAAAACTAATAATAAAACATACCGATACAGGTGAAATGAATGTCTAATTCGGAACAAATTAGGTCATGATTGTTATTTTCGGAACAAACAGGTGTCCGGAATTACCTTTGAAAAAATTCGGAACAGACACACAAAAATTGGGACTGTCCCGAAAAAAAAAAAAAAAAACGGGACGGATGGTCACCTTAGTTGTGTCCAGTAAATAATGGACGGCACTGGATGCATGTGTCGCTGTGAGATGAAGACTGGGCTAGCGAACCTGCAAATTCGACAAGTGTACGTGGCGCATGCATCAGGCCATCGGGACAGAGTATTCTACGGACTGTGTCTCTCCTTACGGACGACATGAAGGCCGCTAAAGACAGAGACAAACGCCGTTCTCCCAGCGCCTGGCTTGCGTCACCCTGCGCAAATCAGCGCTGCTATTACGGTACGTCCCTGGCTCCGCACTGCGACATTTAACGCCCGTGGTTCTGCATACGCCTCTCGCGCTGCTGATTTACGCCCACATAAATGCGACGCAGCCATTGAGAGCTGAGCTCGGCGTGCGTTACGCCAGCCGCAGCCGCACAGACAGTCCCCCAGTGGTTACGGGGCGCTGCGCCGGGATGACGTCACGCACGCGGAAGTCTCGGCGCCTCCTGGTTGCATGCGCTCAGGGCAAGGTGCCGGACACATTCTCATCAGTCAGTGCTTCCAGAAAAGACATTAAACTCTCGCTAATCCGGCGCTCAGTTGTACGGCCTCTCAGCAATCCGGCTGCCATTCGGCCTCTAGCTGCTCAAGCGCAAATGATGCGCACTAAAACGCAAAATTGTGCGCAACAATGTTGATCGAACATTTATGGCACGTAATCGAGAGGTACCCTCAGACTTCAAGAAGAATATAATAATTCCAATCCCAAAGAAAGCAGGTGTTGACAGATGCGAAAATTACCGAACTATCAGTTTAATAAGTCACAGCTGCAAAATACTAACACGAATTCTTTACAGACGAATGGAAAAACTAGTAGAAGCCAACCTCGGGGAAGATCAGTTTGGATTCCGTAGAAACACTGGAACACGTGAGGCAATACTGACCTTACGACTTATCTTAGAAGAAAGATTAAGGAAAGGCAAACCTACGTTTCTAGCATTTGTAGCATTAGAGAAAGCTTTTGACAATGTTGACTGGAATACTCTCTTTCAAATTCTAAAGGTGGCAGGGGTAAAATACAGGGAGCGAAAGGCTGTTTACAATTTGTACAGAAACCAGATGGCAGTTATAAGAGTCGAGGGACATGAAAGGGAAGCAGTGGTTGGGAAGGGAGTAAGACAGGGTTGTAGCCTCTCCCCGATGTTGTTCAATCTGTATATTGAACAAGCAGTAAAGGAAACAAAAGAAAAATTCGGAGTAGGTATTAAAATTCATGGAGAAGAAATAAAAAGTTTGAGGTTCGCCGATGACATTGTAATTCTGTCAGAGACAGCAAAGGACTTGGAAGAGCAGTTGAATGGAATGGACAGTGTCTTGAAAGGAGGATATAAGATGAACATCAACAAAAGCAAAACGAGGATAATGGAATGTAGTCTAATTAAGTCGGGTGATGCTGAGGGAATTAGATTAGGAAATGAGGCACTTAAAGTAGTAAAGGAGTTTTGCTATTTGGGGAGCAAAATAACTGATGATGGTCGAAGTAGAGAGGATATAAAATGTAGGCTGGCAATAGCAAGGAAAGCGTTTCTGAAGAAGAGAAATTTGTTAACATCCAGTATTGATTTAAGTGTCAGGAAGTCATTTCTGAAATTATTCGTATGGAGTGTAGCCATGTATGGAAGTGAAACATGGACGATAAATAGTTTCGACAGGAAGAGAATAGAAGCTTTCGAAATGTGGTGCTACAGAAGAATGCTGAAGATTAGATGGGTAGATCACATAACTAATGAGGAAGTATTGAATAGGATTGGGGAGAAGAGAAGTTTGTGGCACAACTTGACAAGAAGAAGGGATCGGTTGGTAGGACATGTTCTGAGGCATCAAGGGATCACCAATTTAGTATTGGAGGGCAGCGTGGAGGGTAAAAATCGTAGAGGGAGACCAAGAGATGAATACACTAAGCAGATTCAGAAGGATGTAGGTTGCAGTAGGTACTGGGAGATGAAGAAGCTCGCACAGGACAGAGTAGCATGGAGAGCTGCATCAAACCAGTCTCAGGACTGAAGACCACAACAACAACAATCGAGAGGTGAGTTCGTGCACAAAAACCTGCACCGGAAACACTTTCGCTATTACGGACGGGTACAGAGGCAGCGTGGGTCAGCTTTTCTGCTGGGGACTTCCAACGACTTATTGCGTCCATGCCAAGTTGAGTAGCTGGGCAAGAAGAGGTCCGCCACGTTATAAGAGGTATCATGACATTTGTCACCTCTGTGTAGCCGCGCGGGATTAGCCGAGCGGTCTCAGGCGCTGCAGTCGTGGACTGTACGGCTGGTCCCGGCGGAGGTTCGAGTCCTCCCTCGGGCATGGGTGTGTGTGTGTTTGTCCTTAGCCTAATTCAGGTTAAGTAGTGTGTAAGCTTAGGGACTGATGACTTTAGCAGTTAAGTCCCATAACATTTCACATACATTTTGAACCTCTGTGTATTTCTTGCACAGGGTAGTGAATGTAACGACTGCAGACAGCTGCAACAATGCAGTGTGTTTCAGAATTCCTTTTATAGACTTTTAAGGACTGTAGAGGGAATTTCGTAGATAAAGTGCTGATAGGGAACCCACGACCGGAATTGTATCGTTTGAATATAAAATAAGTTCGAAGATCTGATCACTTTCAAATACCCGCTTATCGGTACTTGTACAACGCGTGTATCGAGAACGTATCGCCCCAGTTCATCACAAACCAGTTTCGTCATACTACAATAACGGAAGGGTTCGCAACTTGGAGGGTTGACTGATGTGCTGCACGGAAGCGCACCAAGGGTTGTGGATCTTGAGCATATGTTGCAGACACACCTTGTGCAACAAAGACCAGGCTCGGTAAGTGGAGCTGTTCCTGAATGGCGCACAGGTCAGAACTGACTGTCTGCGCTATGTGCTCACCGTGAAGCGGGAGATTTGTATCTTCAAACTTGCTTTATTTACATCCAAATACAGTAGAGTCTCTATTATCCGACCTAAACCGGCCGCGGCAAGGTCGGATAAGCGGGAAGGTCGGATAACACGGAAAATAATACAAAAAACACAAAAATTAAACTTAAGTAGGCCAAATGAGGTAAACATTTAATACAATACAAATCAAATTAGACTGAATAGATATTTACTGTGTGAAGAAGTTAGTAATTGTCTTTTGTTTGCCTGCTGTTTGTAGTTCTTTTGCCGCTAAATCACGTAGTCTCTTAAGAAGTAAAACCTCGGTAGACGATGTTTCCTCCAGTTGCTCTACATATTTTAAAGCAGTTTCTAACGCCTTGTGTCCTTCGTTGTGAGTAATCTTGGGCGCACTTTCCTCCACTACATCCGCTTCTTCGTCTTCTTCTTTTCGTTTACCATGATGACTATTTCTTCATCTGTCACTTCAAATTCTTCATCTTGGACAATCCATTCATTTATGTTATCTTCTGTGGCGTCAGCACATCCCGGAACTTTTCGTAACAATGAAAGCAGGGTAGTATTTTTTGGTTCGGTCTGCTGCTGTAGATTTTCATCATCTGGAGAATTTTCTTGACTTTCCTGTAGCAAAATTTTCCAGGATTTTGCAGTTGTATTTGCTCCAACACTCTCCCAAGATTGGGCCACGTCATAAGCTACGTCTTTCAAATTAATACGGCGCAGTTGCTCTGGCATGTCTTCTCCCTTGTCCATAGCATTAATTAAATAGGAAAGCAAGTTTCTGCGGTAGTTTCTCTTCAGTGTCTCTAAGGTCCCTTGGTCCATAGGCTCACATAAGGATGTGACATTTGGAGGCAAAAACATGGCCTTTATATCTTGATCCTGAAGTTCATCTTCATTAGGATGACAAGTCGCACTGTCTAGAAGCAACAGTGCTTTGCGGGGCAAGTTGTTGGCTTCCAAAAACTTTTCAGTTTGTGGCACGAACTCGTTAAAAAACCATTCTTTAAATTTAAAAATGTCTGAGCTCATACTAGCATTTTTTTGTTGTTTTTTAGATACATTTTTAAATGCTCTCGGGTTTTTTGGCATACCTATCACAGACAGTTTCATTTTCAAATTTGCTGTGGCGTTACTACATGCAAGAATTGTCACTCTTTCTTTGCTACGTTTGTAGCCTTGCGCTGCCTTTTCGGCCTCTGACGCTAATGTTTTTTCCGGTAACATTTTGTAATTGAGGTCAGTCTCGTCGCAGTTAAAAATTTGATCGCCTGTTAAGTTTCCCTTGTCCAATACCTTGTGAAGTTTATTCCTAAACAATTGAACAGCTTCAAAATTTGCTGAAAGCTTTTCACCACAGACATTAAGTTGCCGAATTCCGTATCTTTTCTTCCATCTATCGAGCCAGCCTACACTAGCTGTGAAATCAGGTTCACCTTCGTTTAGTTCTTTACGAAACTTTAAGATTTTGTCCTGCAAAATAAGTCCCGACATGGGTACACCTTTATCTCTGCCTTGAGTAAACCATAGGAACAAAGCTTCACTTACTTTTTCATAATCACATTTTTTCATGGTTTTCCGATATTCCAAAACAGCCGAGGTTGCTCGCTGAGAACACCACTTCTCAATTTCATTGCGGTTCCTTTTCCAGTCTCCAACTGTTGTTTTCCCGACGTTATAATCTTGCGCCACTTTCAGTAAAGTTTCACCATTGTCTATTCTTTTTAAAGCTTTAAGTTTTTCTTCCATTGAAACGACCACCTTTTTCCGTTTTGAGGCCATCACCACAGATTTTTACAATAAACAAAGTGCAACATGTCCACTCCACTACAGATCTAAGTTAGCACTGAGGAGTAGCAGATGGCGACAATGAACTGAGTATCAACAAACAACACGTTAGTCTCTGACCTATCGTCGGCTGGCGCACAGATAACACAGAAGGTCGGATAACCGAAGATCGGATAATCGAGACTCTACTGTAGTACATTTCCGGACATGGTCTCCTTACCCAAACTCCTACTACGTGCCATCTACAGCCGGTAGATGCCTGTAATGGAATTATTAAACACCCCGTGCAGTGCATAGCGATACATCTGTAATAATTACAGAAAAAAACATCAGATTTTTTTTACGTGGTTCATAAGTCTTCTGTAGGACTACCCACGGTCACCTGGATAATTTCTAAGCGTTACTGTATTTCACGCCATGCATTCTGAAGCATATGTTGAGTCACCGACGCGACCACATTAGTAATGCCCGTTTTGCATAGGGGGCACTTACCCAAGTCCATGGGCGTTAGGTCCGGTCATGTAGGTGGCCAGGAGCAGAGCACAATGTCGTCATGTATTCTACGACTGATGCATACATCCCGTTTCTTTGCACTCCAAATAGTATCTGCCAACGTTGTTTGCGCCGAGGTGCTTGATTGTATCCCTCACTAAATCTTCTCTCCGCTGTGACTGCAGTGGTAGGAGTAGGAAGGAAGTAGTGAGGTACTGCGCTGAAATTACTTTACACATTTTTCAAAAAAAAATATTTATTACACGAAGATTTGAATTTAATATTAAAGCTCATAACTTAGCTTTCCTTCAAAATTAAACATCACCTTTACTTCATACTACAATTTCTAATGACACCACACTACAGGAATGGCAGCTTAACACTTTGAGGACAGCGTACATGAAATCAGGCTCAAATAACAAGTTTTACTCATTGACTGTAACTCAGGAAAAGAAATTTTCAGATCTGACATCAGTTTCATAGGGATTACGTAACAACTATGCAAATTAAAGCCTGAGTTAGAAAATATAGCTGCGCTTTCGTAAATTTTGACGTAATCCATTTCCAGAAGAATAGATGTACAATCACCGCATAAATTACTAAAACTTGCAAAGACTTTATAGCAAAGCTCACTGCAGTGAACAGATTTTTAAAAGAGAAACAATAATTACATAACTTCAGCTAGTGAATACTCAAATATCAAATCACGCAAACGTCAGGCACACAGCCTTTTCAAACAGTATCAACCGGCAGGAGCTGATGCATTCCATTACAAACAGTGGTAGTTCCAGGAAAACAGTAGTGACAGCTTAGAATTAAATAGCGATTTTCTGTAATTGACAGCAAACATTAATTACCATGATTAGCTTACAGCATGACAATTTAAAACATTGAGTAGATTACAATACGACAAATTAACACCCAAATTACTTAACTTTAAGAGCCTGGTTCCAATCAATAACACACAAGTACAAGGCCCACTGTCATATGGCTGTCTCTTGGGTTGTTTATAGAGCGAAAACATACTGCGTGAAGAGTTTGACAGAGCACTGAAAGACCTAAGTCGAAACAAGGCCCCGGGAGTAGACAACATACCATTTGTTACTGACAGCCTTGGAGGAGCCAGCACTGACAAAATTCTACCATCTGGTGAGCAAGATGTATGAGACAGGTGAAATACCCTCAGACTTCAAGACGAATGTAATAATTCCAATCCCAAAGAAAGCAGGTGTTGACAGATATGAAAATTACCGAACTATCAGTTCATTAAGTCACGGCTCCAAAATACTAACGCGAATTCTTTACAGACGAATGGAAAAACTGGTAGCAGCCGACCTCGGGGAAGATCAGTTTGGAATCCGTAGAAATGCTGGAACACGTGAGGCAATACTGACCCTACGACTTATCGTAGAAGACAGAGTAAGGAAAGGCAAACCTACGCTTCTAGGATTTGTAGAGTTAGAGAAAGCTTTTGACAATGTTGACTGGAATACTCTGTTTCAAATTCTGAAGGTGGCAGGGGTAAAATACAGGAAGCGAAAGGCTATTAACAATTTGTACAGAAAGCAGTAGTTGGGAAGGGAGTGAGACAGGGTTGTAGCCTATCCCCGATCTTATTCAATCTGTATATTGAGCAAGCAGTAAGGGAAACAAAAGAAAAATTTTTAGTAGGAATTAAAATCGATGGAGAAGAAATATAAACTTTGAGGTTCGCCGACGACATTGTAATTCTGTCAGAGACAGCAAAGGATCTGGAAGAGTAGCTGAACGGAATGGACAGTGTCGTGAAAGGAGGATATTAGATGAACATCAACAAAAGCACAACGAGGGAATTAGATTAGGTAATGAGACAGTTAAAGTAGTAAATGAATTTTGCTATTTGGGGAGCAAAATAACTGATGATGGTCGAAGTAGAGAGGATATAAAATGTAGACTGGCAATGGCAAGGAAAGCTTTTCTGAAGAAGAGAAATTTGTTAACATCGAGTATAGATTTAAGTGTCAGGAATTCGTTTCTGAAAGTATTTGTATGGAGTGTAGCCATGTATGGAAGTGAAACATGGACGGTAAGTGGTATGGACAAGAAGAGAATAGAAGCTTTCGAAATGTGGTGCTACAGAAGGATGCTGAAGATTAGATGAGAAGAGCACATAACTAATGAGGAGGTATTGGATAGAATTGGGAGAAGAGAAATTTGTGGCACAACTTGACTAGAAGAAGGGATCGGTTGGTAGGACATGTTCTGAGGCTTCAAGGGATCACCAATTTAGTATTGGAGGGCAGCGTGGACGGTAAAATTCGTAGAGGGAGACCAAGAGATGAATACACTAAGCAGATTCAGAAGGATGTAGATTGCAGTAGGTACTGGGAGATGAAGCTTGCACAGGATAGAGTAGCATGGAGAGCTGCATCAAACCAGTCTCTCGACTGAAGACCACAACAACAACAACAACAACAACAAGGAACGACATTTGGGTAGAAATACCTGAAACATGGATTTGTTACCACAAGCAATGAACATTAACTAAAACTTAAGGGATGACACTTATACACTTGTTATGTGCAATAGTTATTGAGTCGAATGTTAACAAAACACAGCACTGTTCAAACGTTGACATGAGAATAAACAAAACTCGGCTTTCAGATATAACCAGGGCGCGGGAACAGTATGAACCGTATAAAAATTGTCAATGCTTTCTCAAGGACTCGTTAGATGGAATCCACCGACACATAGCTTAGCTCTCTAGACCTGCTAGAAGTAACATGGTGGCGACAGGATACCAGAGTGAGGATAACTGACAAGACTCCCACAATAGTCTTGAACAATGTCACCAATGCATTACAGACCCCATAAGTTCCCGCTCCAAACATCTGCAAAATAACACAGTCTGTTGACCTGCTCTTTAGGATTCTGATAGAGCCCTTCAAGTCACACATCTCTCTAGTAATGGCAAGCTGGACCACGCTACTACACAAGTAACAGCCACCTTAGACACACTACCGCCGACTGCGTCACTTGTTTCACCACAAAACGCACCGAACTACTATCCAAGCGAAAACCACGGCAGCGCCCTTAAGCCCAAATAAGCCTCACGGTCGCTGCACAAGAAACCCTCTGACAGGAAAATTTCGAGAGAACAATCAAATTATCCAAGAAGTTAGAAGGCGCAGCAAAATCACCGTAGAAGAGTCTGATAAAAGCAATTCGGACGGCTGAGCGATGACAGAACTACAGTTGCTAAATTTCTAACACGTAGAACGCCGTATTCGCTTGTGACACGGAACTTCCCACTTACGCATCATCACGCACTCTGCCGGATTCCGATTCACTGTACTTGCATAATTTTATGTTCTTTGTAATTCTTATCTATGTATCTCTATGGATCAAATACATACAGCCGTTTGTAATGGCTACGTTAATAAAAATTACCTTGTGTTTTATTACCCATAATTTTTAACGACGGTAATTTTCCGCTTCTCAATTTCCATAATTTCCTATCTACCCAGTCTTCTTCCTGAAGGCCCCTTGAATTCATCGCATCTGAAACATCTTGCATTCATCTTCAAGGTGATCTCCCATATTTTCTTCGCTCAGCTTGTTCATAAATTCTTTTCTCCTTTCAGCTTTGCTGAAAACTGCCACCGACATGTATTGTTCTGATGTAATAACACAGGCGTCTGCAAGGGATACTTTCCCCCTCCTGGAATACGGGGCAGAGCCCTTTTGTTAATTTCAGAAATCCCAAACGTTTCTAAAAAAGACTATCAGAAATTCCAACCAACGACAAATTTAACACTTCTGAGTGTGATGAGAGACACTATGGCTTCTGCGATCGCTACATAATTTAAGTTTGCTTGATTGTCGTGTAGATCATTGGATTTGTATTTCGAGGCGACGATTTCGGCGGTGTCCAATAGTCAATGCTAGCATTTACGGGGATGTGCTGAAAAGTAATGCCGTAGAATTTTCTGTGTGAAAACTCGTAAAGTTTTTTTTTTAATAAAACAAACTTTATTAGCACCTACATCCTTATTCTTCACGTCTACATATTTATTTCAGAACATAGTCACCCTGGCAACGAACACATTTCTCCCAACGTGGGAGCAGTTTATTGGTTCAATCACTGTATAGAATATTTCACTTTGTTGACGCAGCCACAATCTCACTTCCGCTTGCACAGCTTCATCACTATCATAGTGAAGTCGTCGAAGGTTTTCCTTAAGTTTTGGAAAGGAGACTCGAATTCGGGACCTTTGCCTTTCGTGGGCAAGTGCTCTACCAACTGAGCTACCCAAGGAGACGAGGTACTGGCAGAAGTAAAGCTGTGAGGACGGGGCGTGAGTCGTGCTTGGGTAGCTCAGTTGGTAGAGCACTTCCCCGCGAAAGGCAAAGGTCCCGAGTTCGAGTCTCGGTCCGGCACACAGTTTTAATCTGCCAGGGAGTTTCATATCAGCGCACACTCCGCTGTAGAGTGAAAATTTCATACCAATACGCTTGTTTACTGCGACGTCACCGCATGTTTCCGATAACGGCCAAGTGCAGTAATATCATGGTCGGGTATTACTTGCTATGAAATAACGTCCACTTCACTCTTCGCCCTCTCTCCATTATGTCTCTGGTTTGTTTCTCCAGTAGTATTATTCGTACATTAGCAACTGACAATGACGAAGAGACGGCGGATGTGCACCAGCAGTAAGCGTTCACTGAATGCAGTGGTCAAGCAGCGCCACAGCGCAACGCTAAGCAGTTTCTGCAGCGATGGCAACTATATCATCATACTTTTAGGTTACTTCGTGTTTTGAGTAAACCAGAATTACGCTATTTCTCGTTTCTGAATCATCGTAGACTACACGTGCCTTGTAGCAAAAAATTCAGAAAACATCCCAGAACAGCCTCCAACATTTGGCCAGTTGACGAACGTGCTCCTGGTATAGGTTTGGTTCCACTCAGCATCTCCGCGAGTCGCTAAAGGAGACACTTGATTGTCTGAGGATGATGGTTCAAATGGCTCAAAGCACTGTGAGACTTAACATCTGACGCCATCAGTCCCCTATACTTAGAGCTACTTAAACCTAACTAACCTAAAAACATCACACACACCCATGCCCGAGGCAGGATTCGAACCTGCTACCGTAACAGCAGCGCTGTTCCGGACTGAAGCGGCTAGAAACGCTCGGCCACAACGGCCAGCTCTGAAGATGATCTTCAAAGTCTTAAGCAAGTTACCATTTGTAACATGTCCATTTTTCTCTGAAAACGTCCGCTAACATACACTGAGGACGAAAAAATTCGCAACACCAAAAATTAATTAATGTAGAGTAATGAAATTATGGGAATACAAGCGTCTAGGTAACTTGAAACTTCCTGGCAGATTAAAACTGTGTGCTCGACCGAGACTCGAACTCGGGACCGTTGCCTTTCACGGGCAAGTGCTCTGCCAACTGAGCTACCGAAACACGACTCAAGGCCGGTACTCACAGCTTTATTTCTGCCAGTACCTCGTCTCCTACCTTCCAAACTTTACAGAAGCACTTGCCCGGGAAAGGCAACGGTCCCGAGTTCGAGTCTCGGTCGGGCACACAGTTTTAATCTGCCAGGAAGTTTCATATCAGCGCACACTCCGCTGCAGAGTGAAAATCTCATTCTGGAAACATCCCCCAGGCTGTGGCTAAGCCATGTCTCCGCTATATCCTTTCTTTCAGGAGTGCTAGTTCTGCAAGGTTCGCAGGAGAGCTTCTGTAAAGTTTGAAAGGTAGGAGACGAGGTACTGGCAGAAATAAAGCTGTGAGTACCGGCCTTGAGTCGTGCTTCGGTAGCTCAGTTGGCAGAGCACTTGCCCGTGAAAGGCAACGGTCCCGAGTTCGAGTCTCGGTCGAGCACACAGTTTTAATCTGCCAGGAAGTTTCATATCAGCGCACACTCCGCTGCAGAGTGAAAATCTCATTCTGTCTAGGTAACTTATTTAAGTGACTGACATCGGAAGATCACAAGTTAAAGTGAGCGCGAGATTAACCATTGCTGATGTGAAATGATGGTACATTAATAAGCGGCGTAACCATCAGAATGTCGAATGGAAGGATGGAAACGTGTATGCATTGTGTTTTATAGGTGCCGCATTTCAGTTTGTGGGATGGAGTTCCATGCCTGTTGCACTTGGTCGGTCAGTAGGACTGTTAATGCCGTTTGTGGATGACACCGGGGTTGCTGTCTGATGATGTCCCTTGTGTGCTCAGTTAGATCTGGTGATCGAGCAGGCCAAGGCAACATGTTGACACACTGTAGACCACGCTGGGTTACAACAGCGATATGGAGTACTGTTCGCGAATGGGACTAGAGCGCCTCGAGACTGATGTACAGATTTGCAGTCAGGGTTCTAGGACAACCGCGAGAGTGCATCTGCTGTCACATGAAATTGCGCTCCAGCCCTTATATCCAGGTGCAGGTCCAGTGTGTCTAGGCCACAGACGGGCTCTGTGCAGGACCTCAACTGGCCTCCTTCTAATCAACAAACGGCCATCACTGGCACCGAGGCAGAACCATCTTTCATCAGAAAACACAACAGAACTCCACTCTGCCCTCGAACGAGCTCTCGCTTGACACCACTGAAGTCGTAAATGGCTGTGGTTTGGAGTAGAGATGGGCAAACTCGTTCATCCTTGGGAAGTAATTCACTGGTGACCGCTGTTTTTTGGGAACCGTTCAGTTTTACTCGTTCACTATACATTTATGCTTGGTATACGGTTCTTGACAGAGCACTGAAAGACCTGAGTCGAAACAAGGCCCCCGGAGTAGACAATATTCCATTGGAACTACTGACGGCCGTGGGAGAGCCAGTCCTGACAAAACTCTACCATCTGGTGAGCAAGATGTATGAGACAGGTGAAATACCCTCAGACTTCAAGAAGAATATAATAATTCCAACCCCAAAGAAAGCAGGTGTTGACAGATGTGAAAATTACCGAACTATCAGTTTAATAAGTCACAGCTGCAAAATACTAACGCGAATTCTTTACAGACGAATGGAGAAACTGGTAGAAACGGACCTCGGGGAAGATCAGTTTGGATTCCGCAGAAATGTTGGAACACGTGAGGCAATACTAACCTTACGACTTATCTTACAAGAAAGATTAAGAAAAGGCAAACCTACGTTTCTAGCATTTGTAGACTTAGAGAAAGCTTTTGACAATGTTAACTGGAATACTCTCTTTCAAATTCTGAAGGTGGCAGGTATAAAATACAGGGAGCGAAAGGCTATTTACAATTTGTACAGAAATCAGATGGCAGTTATAAGAGTCGAGGGGCATGAAAGGGAAGCAGTGGTGGGAAAGGAGTGAGACAGGGTTGTAGCCTCTCCCCGATGTTATTCAATCTGTATATTGAGCAAGCAGTAAAGGAAACAAAAGAAAATTTCGGAGTAGGTATTAAAATTCATGGAGAAGAAATAAAAACTTTGAGGTTCGCCGATGACATTGTAATTCTGTCAGAGACAGCAAAGGACTTGGAAGAGCAGTTGAATGGAATGGACAGTGTCTTGAAAGGAGTATATAAGATGAACATCAACAAAAGCAA
The DNA here is from genome assembly GCF_021461395.2 of Schistocerca americana. NCBI lineage: Eukaryota > Metazoa > Arthropoda > Insecta > Orthoptera > Acrididae > Schistocerca > Schistocerca americana. The sequence continues at coordinate 108,613,501 of NC_060120.1, forward strand.
AAGAAGGATAATGGAATGTAGTCTAATTAAGTCGGGTGATGCTGAGGGAATTAGATTAGGAAATGAGGCACTTAAAGTAGTAAAGGAGTTTTGCTATTTGGGGAGGAAAATAACTGATAATGGTCGAAGTAGAGAGGATATAAAATGTAGGCTGGCAATGGCAAGGAAAGCGTTTCTGAAGAAGAGAAATTTGTTAACATCCAGTATTGATTTAAGTGTCAGGAAGTCATTTCTGAAAGTATTTGTATGGAGTGTAGCCATGTATGGAAGTGAAACATGGACGATAAATAGTTTGGACAAGAAGAGAATAGAAGCTTTTGAAATGTGGTGCTACAGAAGAATGCTGAAAATCAGATGGGTAGATCACATAACTAATGAGGAAGTATTGAATAGGATTGGGGAGAAGGGAAGTTTGTGGCACAACTTGACCAGAAGAAGGGATCGGTTGGTAGGACATGTTCTGAGGCATCAAGGGATCACCAATTTAGTATTGGAGGGCAGCGTGGAGGGTAAAAATCGTAGAGGGAGACCAAGAGATGAATACACTAAGCAGATTCAGAAGGATGTAGGTTGCAGTAGGTACTGGGAGATGAAAAAGCTTGCACAGGATAGAGTAGCATGGAGAGCTGCATCAAACCAGTCTCAGGACTGAAGACCACAACAACAACAACAACGGTTCTTAAGAAAAACTGAAAATTAGTAGCATAGGTGACGACTGTAGATGGAAGGCGCCAGGAGGGGCACTTGCCTCCGCCCTGGAGTACAGAGTTTTTATCCATAACAGAATTCTCACACACTTGTAATTTTCGTGATTTTGCAAGACCTCTCGTTTAGCCAACTGTAGCGTTATGTGGGTTATCGCAGTGAAATAATATAAGGTGGCGCACGAAAAACCGGCCCCGAGTACAGACTGCTCGCCAATTACACAGGATTTGTTGACCGCTACGAGAAGAATAGATAAACATGTAATAATTAGGCAATGAAGAAATAACAAATAAGCTTATGCAAACAATAACTTCGAAACAATAGATGACGATTGGTAGGCGACAACGAGCACTCTAGTACAGGGGTCTCCAAACTACGGCCCGCGGGTCGAAACCGGCCCGCGTTAGCTGGCCGGACATCCCTGGTATCCGGCCCGCCAAATATTTGAGGTGGTGCCTATACTGCCAACAATTGAGTTTCGAGGCCTATCGTGACCAATACGCCGTGACATTATCTTTACAAAGCGGAAGGTCATGGTTAAAACTGTGGCTATCCACAATAAACAGACAGACCATTCTCCGTGCGATAATGGAAAAAAAAGGTTAACAGACTAGTTTGGCGAAAACATTTTAAGTAAAAAAATTCTTTGCATTTTATTCTACTCGCGAGTCTGGTGCAAGTCTATCAAATGGACGCCATTTCGACGACTAGCCTTAGTAATCAATCATTATGGAAGATACTTCTTACGCAAGGTTTCACTTTCTTTACGTATATCGATTTTCAGATTTTCCTTGTCTCTTCGAATTCAAACTTTGAATTGTCTCACACCTACTAGTAAAGCGCATAAGACACTAAAAAACTCGTGAGACACTCGCAACATAGACACAATGACGCAACAGAACTATCAAATATATGCTCTGGTTCTGCTAGTCGCTACAAGACTACATAACTAAACTTATTGTTGCACCGCTTGAAATAACAATGCGTTGACATACTCTGCCTCTGTTACGTCTTGTAGTAATAGTGTTGCTAACAATGATTTTGAGATTTCGTTAACTTTGCAGGACGCTTTCGTGAAGAATGTGCAGTGACATACTTTTTTGTCGGTGAAATTCGCCAGAATAAAATATGCCAGAAATTCGGTCAGGTACGTCCACCAATCAAAACTATGTAAATAAATAAAAATCGTAGTTCGTTTCAGTGCTAGCTATTCCCACAACCTTAGATTTCTGCGATTTCATCTTTCTTTTAGCCTTACATTACGGTGACCATGGAGTGCTAGGTTTCTTTAATCCCACTAGGTACATCTTGGTCCTAATGACTTCGTGGAGGAATCAATGTGGCACGCAGACTAAAACGTTTGGAGACCCCTGCTCTAGTAGTCGGGGCCGATTTTTCGTGCGCCACCCTGTACCACTGAAATACTATTGCAGAAGTTATCATATTTATCTTTACCAAATGTAACACCAGACACTAGATTATGGAACGCGGACTTCATTTGTAAGCCGGTCTGCCTTCCATAACAATGAATATGCTCTTTTACCTTGAATCAAAAAAAGACGGAAAACGTGCGTGCCGTGCCGATTTCCTTTGCATGGGTAATAACAAAAAAATCTTGCCTTTTTACCAGTATTTCTTCAGTTACCTGTAAGTATCTTTCCATTTCATAAAAAAAGTTAAGGAACCGTTTTTAAATCTGTAACCTAGACGTGAAACCATAACCTATGTTTAAAAATGGGCAAATCGTGTAATATTTCAGGACACCCACTGAAGATGCTTTGTAAAAAAGGCGAAACGTGTCTGGGTGCATAAATAAAAATAAAAATTTCGATGTGCTGCATGCAAAAAAGGCATTTTCTTTGAAACAACTGCATTTTATTTCTTCTGCTGTTTATCGAAATAATAAAGTAAGCTGATATGCCGTTTTGTTACCTGAAAAGACGTATGTATTACATTCCACGTAATTGTATCTAATTTACGTAATTATAAAATAAATTTTAAATTACCGGTCATGGACACTGAATAGAATACGAAAAGAACCAGAAGTTCAGAGTTCAAAAAAGGTTTGAAACAGATCTAGAATGGGCGTGCGCAGCGAACGAAACGAACAACTACTCGATACTGAACTATGAGCAGTCGGTAGTGGAACTGCGATGACTGGCCACACGAAGAAGGACGAGTCCGGCCGAGCGAAACCGAGACAGGGGGGAACGGGACCGAGGCTGGAACGAGACCGGCCGACGTGCCGTTGTGGGAACAAGACTGACCGTTTCCCGTGTCCGGAAACTATAAGTAGAAAGCAGCGACCGAAGTGAACTATCAGAGACCGTTCCTTAGAATTCATTCATCGCTCATTCCGTTCATCTTGACGAACCGTTGCTTTGGACCCGTTTAGTTCGCGAACGACCCATCTCTAGTTTGGAGTTGCCCTTGGCGGCGGAGGCGATTGGTGTTTAACGTCCCGTCGACAACGAGGTCATTAGAGACGGAGCGCAAGCTCGGGTGAGGGAAGGATGGGGAAGGAAATCGGCCGTGCCCTTTCAAAGGAACCATCCCGGCATTTGCCTGAAGCGATTTAGGGAAATCACGGAAAACCTAAATCAGGATGGCCGGAGACGGGATTGAACCGTCGTCCTCCCGAATGCGAGTCCAGTGTGCTAACCACTGCGCCACCTCGCTCGGTATGCCCTTGAAGTAACCGATTTCTAACAGTTCGTTGTGTCATTGTTGTGCCAACTGCTGCTCAAAGTGCTACTACAGATGCAGTACGATGCGCCAGAGTCATACACTCAGCACGGTGACCTTCCCTCTCGGCGGTGCCACGTGGCCGTCTGGAGCCAGGTCTTCTTGCGACCGTACATTCTCGTGATCAACGCTGCCAGCAATCATATGTAGTGGCTACATTCCTACCAAGTGTTTCTGTAATATGGTGGAAGAAACATCCAGCTTCTCATAGCTATGTTTCACGACCTCGTTCAAACTCACCATGTCCAACCTCTAAGGTAACTAACGCTCACGACAGTTACAGCGTATATTTAATGAAAACCTGATCTGAATCCTCATAGTGGCGCTACTCGCGCCACTCTTATGCGACTGGCGCAAAATCTGAACAGATATCATCTTTCAGATGTAGAAACACGCCTACCAACTTTCATTTATGTTGCACAACTCCTTCTCGTTGTTACAATTTTTTTCCAACACGCAATTTTCTAGTGTTTGTAGACTTAGAGAAAGCTTTTGACAATGCTGACTGGAATACTCATTTTTAAATTCTGAAGGTGGCATGGGTAAAATACAGGGAGCGAAAGGCTATTTACAATTTGTACAGAAACCAGATGGCAGCTACAAGAGTCGAGGGGCATGAAAGGGAAGCAGTGGTTGGGAAGGGAGTGAGACGGGGTTGTAGCCTCTCCCCGATGTATTTAGTCAGTTTGCGTACGTACATTTACGGGGGATTTTAATAGTGCTAAGTACTGCTTCGTACACAATGGTAAGGAGGGTTGGGCTAGAGAGGGGTGCAGCAGCTGACGTCGTAGAGAACCTGGACAGTAGGAGAAATGATTAGCGACACGTAAATACTGTAAACAGAAGTTTCACTTAACTTGTAGCTTTCTCCAAGCCTTGTAAGAAACTTTATAAAAGAACAAACAGAAATTAAGACTAACTATTGCAAGAAGCAAACTAAAAGAGCGACGTGGAGGCTCCCGCTACTAATGCACGGCTGAACTGCCGAACGCTAAGACCGGAGACTCTCGAAGACTGCGACTGGGACTGCGCCGTGTAGCTGCCGCCGGCCGTCCTACATGGCGGGGACAGGGGCTGCTCGTAGTCGGAGTCGCTGAAAGTATGGCTCAGTGGGCGTGCATCACTGGTTTCGCAGGATCCCCGCGAGACCGCTGTCTGCATCTGTCAGAAACATGCGTTTCCTTGCCGACTGTAAGAAGCTGGTGAGGGTCGTATCGATCTAGGGTACCACAGACAGAGACATTTTGAACATTTATTCTTTCAATATTCGATTTGCAGTTTTGCGTAGAATTATGTTCTGTTACCCTTGAGTCTTGGAACAACATACCACGTACTGTGACGTCACGCTTTGTAGCACTCTTCACTGCTCTGCATAATACATAGTTTCACTCGGCAGCTTCTGTAGTATACTGTTTTAGGGATTTCTAATCAGTTAGGTTGAAGTTAACTTCAGTAAAGTTTTAGATACTTTTCGCGACCCCTTTTGTCAGATAACGCTTACATTCATCTACATCTACATCTACTTGGTTACTCTGCGCCGGCCGCGATGGCCGAGCGGTTCTAGGCGCTTCAGTCCGGTACCGCGCGACTGCGAAACTAAGAGAATCGAATCATTATAGATGTGTTGTTACAAAAGAATGCTACAAATTTAGTAGACTGGTTAGATACGAATGTTCTCTGCAGAACCGTACAGGGAATGAACACAAGTAAAACACCAAGTACGAGAAGGGAGGATGATTAGGTCACGTATTAAAACATCATCCAATAGCTTCCGCGGCGCTACCAGAGAAAAATAGAACAAATAATTAAGCACTCGCTGTAAGCCGGCCAGTGTGGCGAAGCGGTTCAGTCTGGAACAGCGCGACCGCTACGGTCGCAGGTTCGAATCCTGCCTCGGGCATGGATGTGTGTGGTGTCCTTAGGTTAGTTAGGTTTAAGTAATTCTAAGTTCTAGGGGACTGATGACCTCAGATGTTAAGTCCTATAGTCCTCAGAGCCATTTGAACCATTTGGTTACTCTGCAATTCACACTTAAGTGCCTGGCAGAGGGTTCATCGAACCATTTTCACACTACTTCTCTACCATTCCACTCCCGAACGGCGCGTGGGAAAAAGGAACACCTAAATCTTTCCGTTCGAGCTCTGATTTCTCTTATTTTATTATGATGATCATTTTTCCCTACGTAAGCGGGTGTCAACAAAATATTTTCGCATTCGGAAGAGAAAGTTGGTGACTGAAATTTCGTAAATAGATCTCGCCGCAAAGAAAACCACCTTTGTTTCAGTGACTGCCACCCCAACTCGCGTATCATATCAGTGACACACTCACCCCTATTGCGCGATAACAGGAAACGAGTTGCCCTTCTTTGCACTTTTTCGATGTCCTCCGTCAATCCTACCTGGAAAGGATCCCACAGCGGGCAGTAGTATTCTAGCAGAGGACGGACAAGTGTAATGTAGGCTTTCTCTTTACTGGATTTGTCGCATCTTCTAAGTCTTCTGCCAACAAAGCGCAGTCTTTGTTTCGCCTTCCCTACAATATTATCTATATGGTCTTTCCAATTTAAGTTGCTCGTAATTGTAATTCCTAGGTATTTAGTCGAATTGATAGCCCTTAGATTTGTGCGATTTATCGTATACCCAAAATTTATCGCATTTCTTGTAGTACCCACGTGGATGACCTCGCACTTTTCTTTGTTTAGTGTCAATTGCCACTTTTCACACCATTCAGAAATTCTCTCTAGATCATTTTGTAATTGGAATTGATTGTCTGATGACTTTATTACACTGTAAATTACAGCGTCATCTGCAAACAACCTAAGGTCGCTGCTCATATTATCACCTAGATCATATATACAAATCAGGAACAGCAGAGGACCTATGACACTACCTTGCAGAAAGGCAGATATTACTTCTGTTCTACTCGATGATTTACCGTCTGTCACTACGAACTGTGACCTCTCTGAGAGGAAATTACGAATCTTGTTACACAACTGAGACGATATTCCATATGCACGCAATTTGATTACTAGTCGCTTGTGAGGAACTGTATCAATAAGCCTTCTGGAAATCTGGGAATGTGGAATCGATCTGAGATCCCTTGTCGACAGCACTCATAACTTCATAGGAATAAAGAGCTAGCTGTGTTGCACAAGAACGATATTTTCTGAATCCGTGTTGATTGTGTATCAATAAGTCATTTTCTTCAAGGTGATTCATAATGTTCGAGTGCAGTATATACTCCAAACTCCTACTGCAAATTCAGGTCAGTGATATGGGTCTGTAATTCATTGTTACATCACTTGCATTGTTTATGATTACAACACACAAACACACATGAAATTAGAGGATAGGAAAGCAGTTTAATTTGTAATACAGAACAACCACCGACCAAGTCACTCTGGTTGTCTACTGTGGAACCCCACGGTCAACAATGTGCACTGAGCACTGTGCTCGATGACAGCTGTACCCGCACTAGTGTTACGCTCTGTCATCAGGTCTACCACAAGTGGCTGCCTATTTTGTTTGATACATTCTGTGAAGAGACGTGGGTGCCCAACACCTTGACGCCTATTAATAATTTCACTGTCCTTCAAACATTTTCCACAAATATTCACGACATTAGCGTGCGACCAGTCGACCGGCTTTGGCGTTTCCGAGATGCTCCCTCCCAGTGCCGGTCCGTATCAACCAGCCTCTTGTCAAAGGTTTTTATTTTCCATCAGTCTTCTGACTGGTTTTCTGCGGCCTGCCACAAATTCCTCTCCTGATCTAACCTCTTCATCTCAGAGTTGGACTGGCACCCTACGTCCGCAATTATTCCTTGACTGTATTCCAACATGCGTTCCTACAGTTTCTACCCTCTACAGCTGCCTCTAGTACCATGGACCTTATTCTCTGAATCTTGACACATGTCCTATAATTTTTTTTGTCAGTGTTTTCCACACGTTCCTTTCTTAACTGATTATGCGCACAATCTTCTCATTCCTTTCCTTACCAGTTCACCTAATTTTCAACATTCTTCCGTAGCACCACATCTCAGTGCTTTGAATTTCTTCTGTCCTCGTTTCCCCACCGTCCATGTTCTCGATACATTCTCAGAAATTTCTACCACAAATTAGGGCTTATATTTGATACCAGTAGACTTATTATGCCCTCCTTGCTGCGTAGATCATGCGTTTTTTGCTGCCTAGGCAGCGACTTCCTTAACTTTATCTACCTTGTGATCACCAGTTGTGATGTTAAGTTTCTCACTGTTCTTTCCATCAATTTCATCGTCTTCGATTTACCCTCAGTGCATAATCTGTACTCATTAGTGAGCTCATTCCATTCAACAGAACCTGTAATTCTCCTTGACTTTATCTGAGAATAGCAATGGCATCAGCTAATCTTTCCATTGATACCCTTTGACGTTGAATTTTAACCCGCTTCTTAAACTTACTTTTATCTTCGTCATTGATTCTTCGATGTGTACATTGAATAGTAGGGGCGAAAGACTACATCCCTGTCTTACACCCTTTTTAATCCAAGCACTTCGTTCTTGGTCTCCCATTCTTCTTTTTTTTTCACTAGGTTCTCTTATATAGTCTATATTACCTGTCTTTCCCTACACTTTACCTATACTTTTCTCAAAATTCAAAACATCTTGCACCATTGGACACAGTCGATCGCTTTTTCCATGTCGACAAATCCTAGAAACGTGTCTTTATTTTTCATCTGTCGTGCCTGCAGTATCAGTCGCAACATCTGAACTGCGTCTCTGATGGCTTTATCAAAGTCGCACATGGCAGTGGATTTCTGCATTTGCGGCCCATATCATTCCTCTTCGTCTCTGCTGCTGTTATATACTTTCCTAACAGCATCACGTGGCCACATGGCCTCCAGGTGCCATTCAATCCTGCGGCGGAGAGTGGTCGTAAAGTTTCGGCTCATCAGTGTATCTTCTGTAGCAGACTTCTGTCAGCCTCGCAAGGAGTCCCTTTTTCACCAGTACGGTAGAGACAACCTCCTTGCAGTGGGGACGGTCAGAATGAGCCTGTCGCTAAGAAGCTGTTTAATCAACATGTTGTACTTTTAATATACTTCAATAACCACCTTTCATTGTATCTAGTTAAACAATTAATATTGATTGTAAGGTCTATTATCGTTAATAGGTGTCGATGAATAGTTGAATAATAGGCGTATTAGATGGTATACCCTGTATACCAGGGGTGTTCAACATTTTAAGGCATGAGGTCTCATCATCGTCATCGTAAGTCGTTATGCTCATTGGTGAACGTCGTGATCCCATGAACCAAGAGTCACCTTCCCGGAGGGTTGCCAGCTGAAGAGGTAGACGGGGATCTTGATTTGATCCATCCATCTGCTCGCCGTTCTTCCTCTTGGTCTCGTGCACTCGGTCTTTCCTAGGAAGATGATTTTCTCTTGATTTTCTCCATCTCCTCTCACAATATGGCCCAAGAACAGGAGAATTTTTTCGGTGACTCCGGAAAAAGGCGTCTGTAGATATCGAATTGTTCAATAATGGACACATTTGTTCTTCTTTCGGTCCATTTTATGCGTAGTATCCTACGCCAGCACCAAAGCTCAAACGAATGAATGCGCTGTTTGTCTCTGACCTTGAGTGTACATGTTTCGCAACCATAAAAGAAGTAAGAAAAGACGAGTGTTTCAACTAGCCGGAACTTTGTGCTATTTGTTATTGCTCTGCTCTGCCAGATCTTTGTGAGCTGCTTCATAGCCACTCGGCCTAGCGTGATCCGTCTTCTTATCTCATCTTCACAACATCCCGTGCTGCGGATGGTTGACCCAAGATAGATGAAGGAATGCACGACTTCCACTTCCTTTAGTCGACCTGTGAGCTGGATCTGTTCTTCTCGATCAGTTATCATGAGATTGGCCTTTCTGAGGTTGACGTCTAATCCATATGCTAGACTAATGTCCTTTATTCTTGTTAGCAGCTCAGCAAGTTCATTTTCGCTGTTGGCTAAAAGCACAGTGTCATCAGCAAAACGGAGGTTGTTGATAGTTCTCCCACCGACTGAGATAGAGATTTGGCGACTTAAAAATTAATGAAGGATTAAGTACAAAGCAATGCTCTCTCCAAAATTAACCATTTTAATTACAGAAAATACATAAAAGGTAATTTTTTCTCTATCAAAAGGGTGTAGGCCTACTATTAAATTTTCAATATGTTACAGTGTGAAAAAAATTAAAATATACACACACATCATAGATGTTAAAAAAAGTATAGTGGAATATTTAGTTTTCCATACGATTGGCACTTTTATGATGAAATTATTTGTTAAATAATTTGTCAAAACGAACCTTACAGTGAAAAGGGAGGATCAGTCAGTTTACTTCTACAATTAGATCTCACAGTGTTCGTCGCTGGAAAGGCTGCCTCACATAATTTCATCCAAAAAGAGATAAAACATACGATACCACCTTTTCTGTGTTAGGGTAGGGTTTTTCAATTTCCAAACGTTATCTACATTGTATTCCGATTTTAAGAAAATGTGACCAAGCGAGGTGATGTAGTTGTTAGCACACTGCACTCGCAGTCGTGAGGACGACGTTTCAAACCCACATTCGGCTATCCTGATTTAGGTTTTCCAAGATTTCCTTAAATAGCTTCAGGCAAAAGCCAGTATGATTCCTTTGGAATGGCACGGCTGACTTCCTTCCCATCCTTCCGTAATCCGATTGGACCGATGACCTCGCTGTTTGGTCCCCTTCCCCAAATCAACTAACCAACCAATCAACCAAGAAAAAAAAAAGTTCAAATGTGTGTGAAATCTTATGGGACTTAACTGCTACGGTCATCAGTCCCTAAGCTTACACACTACTTAACCTAAATTATCCTAAGGACAAACACACACACCCATGCCCGAAGGAGGACTCGAACCTCCGCCGGGACAAGCCGCACAGTCCATGACTGTAGCTCCACAGACCGCTCGGCTAATCCCGTGCGACAACCAACCAAGAAAATGTAATTTTGAAATCGAAGTATTTCCTCTTCAAGTTCAGTTGCACTACAACAGAAAAGAGCACTCATTCCACTTGATATATCTTTCACATCAACTTTTTGGAAAAGTTAAGCTATGAAAGCTAGAACAGGTTCCCTTGCCTTGAAATCTGAAAATCGGTTTTCAGACTCTTGTCTTCAGTGCTGGGAGGTTGGCTGTATACTTCTTTGCAGCTTCTTCATCCAGTGATCTCTGTTGATTCGACAGTTCGGAATGTACCTGAGGAAAGTGTTGGACATTTAATTACTGTTAGCGAGTGACAATCTTACCATGCAGAAGGAAGGGCTGTTGCTTGGCGCCGAGCGTTAAAGGCAGTGAAATGAGTACGGAGACGCAATAGTTGTCAGATATACCGTCTAAAAATACCGAACGAAACATGCAATGTCAACATCCTGATATTTTAAAACGAAAGCTCATCTGAACAGATTTCAAACAAAGGTTTTGAAACCTATGACGATCGACCGGTCGATACGATCGACATGTTACGCACCCCTACTGTGTAGGAACTTAACACTGGTTCTGGAAACTTTGCACACTATTGGCCATTAAAATTGCAACACCTCGAAGATGACGTGCTACAGACGCGAAATTTAACCGACAGGAAGAAGATGCTGTGATATGCAATTGATTAGTTTTTCAGAGCATTCACACAAGGTTGGCGCCGGTGGCGACACCTACAACGTGCTGACATGAGGAAAGCTTCCAACAGATTTCTTATACACAAACAGCAGTTGACCGGCGTTGCCTGAAGAAACGTTGTTGTGATGCCTCGTGTAAAGAGGAGACGTTCGTACCATCACATTTCCGACTTTGGTAAAGGTCGGATTGTAGCCTATCGCGGTTGCGGTTTATCGTATCGCGACATTGCTGATCGCGTTGGTCGAGATCCAATGACTGTTAGTAGAATATGGAACAGGTGGGTTCAGGAGGGTAATACGGAACGCCGTGCTGGATCCCAACGGCCTCGTATCAACAGCAGTCGAGATGGCAGGCATCTTATCCGCATGGCTGTAACGGATTGTGCAGCCACGTGTCGATCCCTGATTCAACAGATGGGGACGTTTGCAAGACAACAACCATCTGCACAAACAGTTCGACGACGTTTGCAGCAGCATGGACTATCAGCTCGGAGACCGTGGCTGCGGTTACCCTTGACGCTGCATCACAGACATGAGCGCCTGCGATGGTGTACCCAACGACAAACCTGGGTGCACGAATGGCGAAACGTCATTTTTTCGGATGAATCGAGGTTCTGTTTGCAGCATCATGATAGTCGCATCCGTGTTTGGCGACATCGCGGTGAACGCACATTGGAAGCGTGTATTCGTCATGGCCATACTGGCGTATCACCTGGCGTGATGGTATGGGGTGCCATTGGTTACACGTCTCGCTCACCTCTTGTTCGCACTGACGGCACTTTGAACAGTGGACGTTACATTTCAGATGTGTTACGATCCCTGCGAAACCCCACATTTCAGCAGGATAAAGCACGACCGCTTGTTGCAGGTCCTGTACGGGCCTTCCTCGATACAGAAAATGTTCGACTGCTGCCCTGGCCAGCACATTCTCCAGATGTCTCACCAACTGAAAAGTGTGGTCAATGGTGGCCGAGCAACTGGCTCGTCACAATACGCCAGTCACTACTCTTCATGAGCTGTGGTATCGTGTTGAAGCTGCATGGACAGCTGTACCTGTACGCGCCATCCAAGCTCTGTTTGACTCAATGCCCAGGCGTATCATGGCCGTTATTACGGCCAGAGGTGGTTGTTCTGGGTACTGATTTCTCAGGATCTATGCACCCAAATTGCGTGAAAGTGTAATCACATGTCAGTTCCAGTATAATATATTTGTCCAATGAATACCCGTTTATCATCTGCTATTCTTCTTGGTGTAGCAATTGTAATAGCCAGTACTGTAAGTAGGATCACCCAATTTAATTGAGATGACCTGCTGAACAGCTTGCTTGGGCAGTTCGGTAGGGGAGTGCGATGTCCGCCGGCAGCCTAGGGAGTGGGCAGCGAACACCGCCCGGGCCACCCATCGCGGTATGAGCTGAAATATGCCTAGGTGCGGCAGCAGGTGTGTGAAGCGCGAACCGCCACCTGCCACTTGCCACCTGCCGCCGGCTAGAGGCAGAGGTGGCGCCGCACAGCGCCGCGGGCGTTGCGCAAGGCTCGGCCGTCGTTTCGTCACTCATTCACCTGAAGGATACGCCGCCTATTTGCATGTGGCGATGTAACGAAAGCCGCAGCCGCAGCGCGCCACCAAGGCCGGGGGTCGCGTATCGCCTGCTGGCTGCCCGCCGTTCTGACGCAAATGCTACCCGACCTGCTGCTGGTGGTGGTCTGGGCGGAAACAGCCTCGCCTGACGCCCGCGCCTCGCAGCCTTTCCACCAGAGCGCAATTACTCGGCCGCCCCCCGCGACAACTGCCCTCTTGCGAAAGGTCGGCGATCAGGGCGGCAGGGATTTACGACCTGCCGTGTCTGAGGTGGCGTTTATCATTAGACTGGCCGTCCTACTGGTCGTGTGCATCGATAATACTTCATCAACGTTTCACCAAGACACACGAGACTGTCCAAACGCAGACCTGCATCCAGAGTTCGAAGAGGGCAGGGGGCAGTGGGAGGGGACGACTGAAGGAGGGTGGAGGAGTCGTTCAGGTTTATAACTCGTTACTGTGCCTCTTCCTTCGAATAGAACTTCTTGTCACGTCTTCTTTTAACGTCTTCCAGACTCCTAGGATTTAATATACAGGGTGGTCCAATGATAGTGACCGGGCCAAATACCTCACGAAATAAGCTTAAAACGAAAAAACTAGCTTGAAGGGGGAAACCAGATGGCGCTTTGGTTGGCCCGCTAGATTGCGCTGCCATAGGCCAAACGGATACCAACTGCGTTTTTTAAATAGGAATCCCCATTTTTTGTTACATATTCATGTAGTACGTAAAGAAATATGAATGTTTTAGTTGGACCACTTTTTTCGCTTTCTGATAGATGGTGCTGTAATAGTCACAAACGTATAAGTACGTGGTATCACGTTACATTCCGCCAGAGCGGACGGTATTTGTTTCGTGATACATTACCCGTGTTAAAATGGACCGTTTACCAATTGCGCAAAAGGTCCATATCGTGTTGATGTATGGCTATTGTGATCAAAATGCCCAACGGGCGTGTGCTATGTATGCTGCTCGGTATCCTGGACGACATCATCCAAGTGCCCGAACCGTTCGCCGGATAGCTGCGTTATTTATGGAAACAGGATGTGTTCAGCCACATGTGAAACGTCAACCACGACCTGCAACAGATGATGATGCCCAAGTAGGTGTTTTAGCTGCTGTCGCGACTAAACCGCTCATCAGTAGCAGACAAATTGCGCGAGTATCGGGAATCTCAAAAACGTCGCTGTTGAGAATGCCACATCAGCATCGATTGCACCCGTACCATATTTCTATGCACCAGGAATTGCCTGGCGACGACTTTGAACGTCGTGTACAGTTCTGCCACTGGGCACAAGATAAATTACGGGACAATGACAGATTTTTTGAACGCGCTCTATTTAGCTTAGAAGCGTCATTCACCAACAGCGGTAAGGTAAACCGGCATAATATGCACTATTGGGCAACGGAAAATACACGATGGCTGCGACAAGTGGAACATCAGCGACCTTGGCTGGTTAATGTATGGTTCAGCGTTATGGGAGGAAGGATAATTGGCCCCCATTTTATCGATGGCAATCTAAATGGTGCAATGTATGCTGATTTCCTACGTAATGTTCTATCGAAGATACTACAAGATGTTTCACTGCATGACAGAATGGCGATGTTCTTCCAACATGATGGATGTCCGGCACATAGCTCGCGTGCGGATGAAGCGGTATTGAATAGCATATTTCTAAGACAGGTCGATTGGTCGTCGAACGTTCACCGGATCTGGCGTCCCCGGATTTCTTTCTGTGGGGAAATCTGAAGGATATTTGCTATCGTGATCCACCGACAACGCCTGACAACATGCGTCAGCGCACTGTCAATGCGTGTGCGAACATTACGGAAGGCGAACTACTCGCTGTTGAGAGGAATGTCGTTACACGTACTGCGAAATCCATTGAGATTGACGGAAATCATTTTGAGCATTTATTGCATTAATGTGGTATTTACAGGTAACACGCTGTAACAGCATGCGTTCTCAGAAATGATAAGTTCACGAAGGTACATGTATCACATTGCAACAACCGAAATAAAATGTTCGAACGTACCTACGTTCTGTATTTTAATTTAAAAAGCCTACCTGTTACCAACTGTTCGTCTAAAATTGTGAGCCATATGTTTGTGACTATTACAGGCCATATATCACAAAGTGAAAAAAGTGGCCCAACTAAAACATTCATATTTCTTTACGTACTACACAAATATGTATATCTATTAGGTTGTTACATAAGTTGGTAGCGTTTTTGTTTTGCACTGTGGTGTTGCGGTTGCTAAGGATTTATTTATCGATCGTTAGTTTTTTTTGTACTTTACTGTTGCTATCTGCATTTACGTATTATCATTTTGTCATCTTGAGCCAGTGAGCGGAGTTCTGGAGGCTAGAAAATGCAATGGGAAGTGGAGAAAGCGGAACATTTCCGACGTGCTCTTCTGCTTAACAGCAGGGGTTACAGCATTGGGCAGCAAGAAACATTTGCGCCCTATATAGGGATAACGCCTTTGGACAGAGTACGGCAAGTAAATGGTTTCCACGTTCTAAGGAGGATCGCTTTGACATTAGTGACTCTCCATATTCAGAAAGACCTTCGGGGTTTGATGAAGATCGTTCAAACGCATTAATCTACAATGATCCACGTCAGTGTACTGGACCACTGGTAAATGTGATCATTCCACCATCGTGTGACACTTGTACGTAACGGGGAAAGCTTCAAAAATCGGGTGCATGGGTAACGCATGCTCTATGCCAAAACCACAGCATCGTCGGGTAGCAACGCGGTCTGGGGCGCTTTGAAGGGTTAACGCGGCTGCTCCCGTCGGAGGTTCGAGACTTCTTTCCGGTATGGGTGCGTGTGTGTGTGTGTGTGTGTGTGTTGCCTTTAGCGTAAGTTAGTGCAAGTTACATTAAGTAGTTGCAACCTCCCCCTCACTTATCGACTTTAATGACAGTTGAAAATTAAACCGCGTGTACCTAATGGAAATTTGGGAAAAGCAATCGTCACCGAAGTTAATCTGTCGGTAAAGAGGGAGGAAGGGTTACATCTAAATGAAAGGAAAAATGCAAATGAAATTGGTGGAAATTAATTTTAAAAAAGGGTAAAGTTAATAAAGAAAGAAATGTGCGGTCGTTATGTTAACAATTAACTGGCGTTAATTAGATATTTGAGATTTGGGGAAAATTATGGTCGCCAGTCCTATGGACAACTACTATAATAACTGAAAATGAAAGATTAATGCACATATAATTAGCACTAAAAGCGTGGCAACTGAAGGTTTACACGTGCTGTGTGAAAACTGAATGTTTGTCAGAAGTAATAAATTTCGCTACACTCTGACGTAATTTAGCGAAAGAATTAATAAAACCGGAAAACTGAAAGTTAATTTAGTGACTGAAATTAGTAGTGAACTTTGTTTCTAAAGCACTACGAATTTAAATAAAATAAGGTTAGTCTTGGGCTACCTCAACAATAATCTGAAAAGCAACTTGAATCTACGCAATTTAGAGATAAGAGATTTAACTTTGAACTTGAATTAAATGATTTTGAACAATTAACAATAGTAACATTTAGTACGTACCAAGCTGAGCTGCAGTCACAGGTAAGCTAAAATACAGTAACAAAACTCGCACTCTTAATTTGTGCTTGTGTAATCTAAATATTGTAGGCCGATATGAGTACTTTAACTGAACTTTGAAGTTAAATCAGTGGAATGGAATGATATTAGTTTAATGCTGGCGTTTGAATTTCAATGACGCTCGGGTTCATTTCGGAAAAGGAAAGGACCCTGCTTGGTAATGCAATTGCGACAATGAGCAACAAAGGTTCATGCTAAGTTGCTGTACTTCAGTGATGGAGATGGAACAGTTTGAAAAGCTGAGGTCTGTCATACAGTTCTAAAACTTTACGAGCTTCCAGTCTTCCTTGTTGGTTGATTGAAGGTTTGAAGACGTCGATCGAGGAGGTGGCGACAGTCACTCATTGTCGGCCGTCGCTGTTGCAGAAGCTGGATGTTGGCGCGCCTTCTTCTCGACACGGTCACCAGGCGAAACGGGCTCTTGATATGTGCCAGCTAATGCTTCCCGTCCGCGACACCGTATCAGAAACTATCACAGCAAGTCGAGCGCAATTACATGCTGCCAAACCCCGAAAGCGCGGCAACTCGCGGGAGCGTCACACAACACACCTGCTCCACCGCCCTACTCCAACCACACTCCCTCAGCCCGCGCTCCATGCGGCAGAGTGAACACTACCAAAGATCCTAAACACCTTGGTTCTCACACGACCTATCGATGTAATCGTTCGATAGCATAGTTCCCTAGGCAACACCCAGCGTAAAAATACAAATAATATTTACAAAACAAACCAATTATACATCGACATAAATGCATAAATATATATATATATATATATATATATATATATATATATATATATACACAAATAGTAAAACAATTACAACATATAAAGACACAGAAATGTCATATCTTCAGGTAACAAAATAAGGAAAAAATTTATAGTACAATAGATGGAAATAGGAGGATATGCATTTTCGGCGTTACATAGTGTGTAAGCCTAGGGACCGATGACCTCAGCTGTTTGGTCCCATAGGAACTTAAAAGAGATTGAACATCACAGAATGGGGAGATTTGAGGCTATTGCAAAACTGAAGCCAAATATTGATAATTTTCTGTCAATTCATCAAGTACACCCGTCTCATTAAAATTATGACTATTTTTGAAATTGTTTATTTTCATTTTAGAGTTGATTGTTGATGTATTGTCGAATGTTGATTAGTACGTTATCAACGTTTATTTTTAATCATATTAAGTGTATAATGATAAGTATTATTTTAATAAATAGGACACAAGAAAATGAGCTATTTTTATTTTTATTTTTACCACTGCGAATTTAGGCTTGGAACTCGACCGTGACATGTTTTTAGGAGTTTTGGGTATATAGTAGAAATGTAACAGCAGGGGGTCTACCGAAAACAGTAAAACTTTGAAAGTGCTCTACGAGAAAAAAAAGAGTTTGGCACCCTCTGATCTATAGCTTGCCTTTGCGTTGTTTCGCGATACTGTTGCTAAGGAGCTTTAAGACAGAGGTCAACTTTCAAATCATAGGCGTGTTCGATATGTTAAAAGTGAGTGTGACGGGAAATTATACTGAGGTGGAAGGGGGCGCCAGCTGCCGGCAACTCCTTTTCCGAGAGTGAAATGCGTCATTTATTAAAACAGGTAATGCTTTGTATAAACAGGAAATGCGTCGGCGATTTGTTTCAGAATTCAACTTGGAGATGGTACGGCAGGCGGCTGGAAGGAGTCCGACAAGAATCAGTGCGTACGGCGGCCAGAGGTTTAGCAACGTCGCGACAGCATTACACGAAGTCTTGCATAAGAGGCTACGTCTTAAAGCGTACAAGGTGAAGCTGCTGCAGGTGCTAAAGTCGACAGACAAGCGTCAGTGCAAAAGGTTTATTGACAGACGTTGACCGTATTATATGACCTTAATGTAACTGCCCATCACCTCGATCACCTTCCACCCCTCCCCGCCCTCTCCCCCCCCCCCCTCCCCGCCAGAGATGAAAGTTGTAGTACAACGTCAGTGCATCCACATCGATGTCTCGGAGGGACCGCAGTATGCCCTAATGATGTTTTCCAAAACTGTTTCACAGAGGAAGATCGCACTGCAGTTCCTTCTCTAAATGCTCGCACGAATGAAAAAGTGGCTGACATCGAAATAAGTGTCCGAGGAATAGAAAAGCAATTGAAATCACACGAAAGTCCACTGGACCTGACGCGATACCAATTCGATTCTACACAGAGTAAGCGAAAGAACTTGCCCCCCTTCTTACAGTAGTGTACCGCAAGTCTCTAGAGGAACGGAAGGTTCCAAATGATTGGAAAAGAGCACAGGTAGTCCCAGTCTTCAAGAAGGGTCGTCGACCAGATGCGCAAAACTATAAGCCTATATCTCTGACATCGGTCTGTTGTAGAATTTTAGAACATGTTTTTTGCTCGAGTATTATGTCGTTTTTGGAAACCCAGAATCTACTCTGTAGGAATCAACATGGATTCCGGAAACAGCGATCGTGTGAGACCCAACTCGCTTTATTTGTTCACGAGACCCAGCAAATATTAGATACAGACTCCCAGGTAGACGCCATTTTCCTTGACTTCCGGAAGGCGTTCGATACAATTCCACACTGTCGCCTGATAAACAAAGTGAGCGCCTACGAAATATCAGACCAGCTGTGTGGCTGGATTGAAGAGTTTTTAGCAAACAAAACACAGCATGTTGTTATCAATGGAGAGACGTCTACAGACGTTAAAGTAACCTCTGGCGTGCCACAGGGGAGTGTTATGGGACCATTTCTTTTCACAATATACACTCCTGGAAATGGAAAAAAGAACACATTGACACCGGTGTGTCAGACCCACCATACTTGCTCCTGACACTGCGAGAGGGCTGTACAAGCAATGATCACACGCACGGCACAGCGGACACATCAGGAACCGCGGTGTTGGCCGTCGAATGGCGCTAGCTGCGCAGCATTTGTGCACCGCCGCCGTCAGTGTCAGCCAGTTTGCCGTGGCATACGGAGCTCCATCGCAGTCTTTAACACTGGTAGCATGCCGCGACAGCGTGGACGTGAACTGTATGTGCAGTTGACGGACTTTGAGCGAAGGCGTATAGTTGGCATGCGGGAGGCCGGGTGGACGTACCGCCGAATTGCTCAACACGTGGGGCGTGAGGTCTCCACAGTACATCGATGTTGTCGCCAGTGGTCGGCGGAAGGTGCACGTGCCCGTCGACCTGGGACCGGACCGCAGCGACGCACGGATGCACGCCAAGACCGTAGGATCCTACGCAGTGCCGTAGGGGACCGCACCGCCACTTCCCAGCAAATTAGGGACACTGTTGCTCCTGGGGTATCGGCGAGGACCATTCGCAACCGTCTCCATGAAGCTGGGCTACGGTCCCGCACACCGTTAGGCCGTCTTCCGCTCACGCCCCAACATCGTGCAGCCCGCCTCCAGTGGTGTCGCGACAGGCGTGAATGGAGGGACGAATGGAGACGTGTCGTCTTCAGCGATGAGAGTCGCTTCTGCCTTGGTGCCAATGATGGTCGTATGCGTGTTTGGCGCCGTGCAGGTGAGCGCCACAATCAGGACTGCATACGACCGAGGCACACAGGGCCAACACCCGGCATCATGGTGTGGGGAGCGATCTCCTACACTGGCCGTACACCACTGGTGATCGTCGAGGGGACACTGAATAGTGCACGGTACATCCAAACCGTCATCGAACCCATCGTTCTACCATTCCTAGACCGGCAAGGGAACTTGCTGTTCCAACAGGACAATGCACGTCCGCATGTATCCCGTGCCACCCAACGTGCTCTAGAAGGTGTAAGTCAACTACCCTGGCCAGCAAGAGCTCCGGATCTGTCCCCCATTGAGCATGTTTGGGACTGGATGAAGCGTCGTCTCACGCGGTCTGCACGTCCAGCACGAACGCTGGTCCAACTGAGGCGCCAGGTGGAAATGGCATGGCAAGCCGTTCCACAGGAATACATCCAGCATCTCTACGATCGTCTCCATGGGAGAATAGCAGCCTGCATTGCTGCGAAAGGTGGATATACACTGTACTAGTGCCGACATTGTGCATGCTCTGTTGCGTGTATCTATGTGCCTGTGGTTCTGTCAGTGTGATCATGTGATGTATCTGACCCCAGGAATGTGTCAATAAAGTTTCCACTTCCTGGGACAATGAATTCACGGTGTTCTTATTTCAATTTCCAGGAGTGTATATAAATGACCTAGTAGGTAGTGTCGGAAGTTCAATGCGGCTTTTCGCGGATGATGCTGTAGTATACGGAGAAGTTGCAGCATTATAAAATTGCAGCGAAATACAGGAAGATCTGCAGCGGATAGGCACTTGGTGCAGGGAGTGGTAACTGACCCTTAACTTAGACAAGTGTAATGTGTTGCGAGTACATAGAAAGAAGGATCCTTCATTCTATGATTATATGATAGCGGAACAAACACTGGTAGCAGTTACTTCTGTAAAATATGTGGGAGTATGCGTGCGGAACGATTTGAAGTGGAATGATCATATAAAATTAATTGTTGGTAAGGCGGGTGCCAGGTTGAGATTCATTGGGAGAGTCCTTAGAAAATGTAGTCCATCAACAAAGTAGGTGGCTTACAAAACACTCGTTCGACTTATACTTGAGTATTGCTCATCAGTGTGGGATCCGTACCAGGTCGGGTTGACAGAGGAGATAGAGAAGATCCAAAGAAGAGCGGCGTGTTTCGTCACAGGGTTATTTGGTAAGCGTGATAGCGTTACGGAGATGTTTAGCAACTCAAGTGGCAGACTCTGCAAGAGAGGCGCTCTGCATCGCGGTTTAGCTTGCTGTCCAGGTTTTGAGAGGGTGCGTTTCTGGATGAGGTATCGAATATATTGCTTCCCCCTACTTTTACCTTCCGAGGAGATCACGAATGTAAAATTAGAGAGATTGGAGCGCACACGGAGGCTTTCCGGCAGTCGTTCTTCCCGCGAACCATACGCGACTGGAACAGGAAAGGGAGGTAATGACAGTGGCACGTAAAGTGCCCTCCGCCACACACCGTTGGGCGGCTTGCGGAGTACAGATGTAGATGTAGATGTCTTCTCTGTGTTCCAGTGCATGCCACGAAGAGGTTGCTTCATATTGGTGAACAGGTCGTAATCGCACCGTCTCGATTGAATACGATGGATGTTTCAGTATCTCCCACCCCTACCCTACGTTGGAGCTCCTGCACGGGGTTCGCCGTGTGGCATCGTGCATTGTCACGAAGGATGATGGGATGCAGTGCCAGAAGGAAACATTGTTGTGCGCTCCGACCATGTACCACTTCAGTCTTGATCTACGCTTACCGTTCGTGTTTCCTGAGCATGTTATTAGGGCACTTGAACTGGTCTTCCGCGCTTTCAGACAGCACACACGGCAACTGACTCAAACACGGCCGCTCCCTCGCTTCCCGAGCACGGGGTCCCGGGTTCGATTCCCGGCGGGGTCAGGGATTTTCGCCTGCCTCGAGATGACTGGGTGTTTGTGTTGTCCTCATCATTTCATCATCATTCATTTAAGTGGCAAGATTGGACTGAGCAGAGTTTGTAAATTTGTGCGGGCGCTGATAACCACGCAGTTGAGTGCCCCACAAACCAAACATCATCATCATCATCATCATCATCTTCATAATCATAACCAAACACGGCCATCGCCGCTCGTTACACTACTTCAGCAGGCCTGCTATTAGGTTCAGACAGCGGGAACCCCATTTATGTTACGGCTGTGTTGTTACTACTTTTTATCCGGTGGAATGAACTGTCATAACGTTCGCACATGGGGACAAAAGTGCCCTCAAGTTACACATGAAATGGAAAGAAACAGTCCCAAGGCCATCTTTGGCCTCGGTTTTTCAGCGAGTCTACTGCCAATAGCGATGTCTAGCTCGACATATTACTACAGTTGGCAGTGTAACAACTGGAACACCTGTCAGCCAACGTAATATTCCAGAAGGACGGCGCACCACTTTACTGTTCCCTAAATGTCTGTCACATTCTGAATGAAAAATATCCGTGCAGGAACATTGGACAAGACGATCCGATTCGGTGGCCGTCACGAATACCTGACCTCAAGCTAATACTCATCTCCCAACGCCCTTTTGTAAGGGATCAGGGGTACCAAAGCAAGATTATATTTCTTCATGACATATAGACAGCCATTGGAAATGTGTCGTGGAATTACTAGAGCTTACATGGAGAGCAATTGAACATCAGACATTGCGCGTGCCAGTGTTACACTGACATGAGTGAATGAGGAAAGAAAAATTATGAGTTGTCACCTATTAAAAACCAGTTGTTAGCACCTGATATAATTTTAAAGCTATTAACGTTGAAACATCCCCTTCGAAAATTATGTATTACTGTGCTGGTAAACCTCTTACGTTATTTGGTTTACAAACAGATGAGCAAAACTCAACGTACTCAGACAGTTTTCTCTTTACTTATTCTGATCATCACTAAACTGACACACAATGTTTTAGCGCAACGCAATCTGACTTTCAATAATCCCTAGAAAAGAATTGCCGTGACTAACAATAGCCTTTACCTTTCATGAATCACTTACCTCACAAAAATCTTCGTTGCTTGAACTACTGCAATACAACGAGCGCCAATACTGCCAGCTAAATAAAAGATTCTAACAAAGGGAGGCACTAACTACTGATAGGCATTGTTTGCAAATGAAAGATTTTAATAGAGAACAGACAATGTATTTTCCTTAATAGTGTTCAGAAGTTATATATATATATATATATATATATATATATATATATATATATATATATATATATATATATAAGTTCATGACATCCAGTCTTACAAATTCCAGTCTTACAAATTTCCTTTTTCTGACGGATACACTTCAGCTCTCAAAACTCTGCCATCTCTCTCCCCACATCCACCACTGCTGGCGGCTCACCAACCGCGCAACGCTACGCGCTGTTCACATCCAACTGCCCAACACTACAATAGCGAATATTCCAACAACGAGTCAAACCAGCCACAGACTGCACACAGCACAGTCAGTGGTTTTCATACAGAGCGCTACGTGGCGTTACCAAAAAAAAACATAAAACCTAAACAGCCTACTAACAACGTCTTCGGTTGGAAAGATAATTTATCGACGCCGTGTTCCACTCGTATGGACCAGAGTGCCTATCATGGAATAATAAAGGTGAATTAAGAAAACTAGAAAAAAGAGAGAGAAAATACTAAGAAAAATTCTAGGTCCTGAGAAAAACAAGGAAAATAGGTAGATTAAAAGAAGAAATGAAGACCTATACAAAAATACAGAAAAGATCACAGATACAATGAGGAAGAGACGGCTAAAATTTTATGGACATTTAAAAAGAATGGAAGAAAGACGGATTACAAAGAAAATTTTTAATTACGTTAGTAAGCTGAAAAAAACTGTAGGATGGATAGAAGCAGTAAAGAAAGGCGCCAACAAAATAGGTGTTAACAGAAGAAATAATATGTGACAGGAATCACTTTAGGCTACTTATAGAAAACGCAAACTATGAAGAAGATGAGCCAAAACCTCGACCCAAGAGAGTGTGGACAGATGAGCAGAGACGAGCAGTTGGCGAGAAAATGAAGAAGTACTGGGAAGAACGGAAGGAAAAGAAACACCAAAAGTCTCAAGTTGTATGCGGTCCACAGCTGGCCAAATTCATAAATAAATAAAAATAAAAATAAAAAGTTTGCATGCTCTCACATGTGTTGCTTCTAACAGTCTGATAACACGGCGGTAACATACGCTTTGCTGCGGTACCTTTCACCTAAAAGACTGCAAATGTCATCTTGTCTGAATATGGCAGAAACACCCGTTCCCATTGGAGTAAAATCGTCTGTACCCACTTCATCATCCAGCCACTTTCTCGAAGTTCTTTTCAGTAGCAGGAACCCGACTCTGTAACAACCTCTCGCAGTATACTCGTACTGTAGAGTTGAATAACATCTTCATCTTCAGGAGATAGTTAGTGACATAGCTGCTAAAGCAACAGTAAGGATTACCTTTGTCCTTGGATGCAATCCTTAGCTCTGTACATCCTTCTTTCCAACCATATCTTTTCATTTCACAGTATTTTGAGCTGATGCAGTCTCCTTAAATTTCCTTTCCCCAGAACTCACTACATCTGCAAACGTCTATTCTGTATATCTATAAATTCTTTATATTTCTGCCACTATCAATATTGTCACTATTGTCATTATTTTTATGATTACTATTATCGCTATCAGTGATTGCAGCTACAGTAGTACAAGTATTACCATTATAAACTTCATTAGTTTTAAATAAGGATAGTATTTACAATAAGTGCAGTCGTTGGAATAAAGGTAGTTATGGAAATGAAGAGAAAACATTTTTAAAAATGAACCGAATGATGAGTTTATGATACATCCTTGCTTATACATTTCCATGTGTCCGCCGCGCGGGATTAGCCGAGCGGTCTCGGGCGCTGCAGTCATGGACTGTGCGGCTGGTCTCGGCGGAGGTTCGAGTCCTCCCTCGGGCATGGATATGTGTGTTTGTCCTTAGGATAATTTAGGTTAAGCAGTGTGTAAGCTTAGGGACTGATGACCTTAGCAGTTAAGTCCCATTAGATTTCACACACATTTGAACATTTTCCATGCGTCCGAAAATGTCTTTTGCATGTAGAATTGCAGAATGTTTGTACTTCTGGCTGAGATCAGGGACTATCAGTAGGGCTACATAACCTGTTACTGCAAAAAAGAAAAAAAAAAAAAAGCTCTAAGCACTATGGGACTTAATATCTGTGGTCATCAGTCCCCTAGACTTAGAACTACTTAAACCTAACTAACCTAAGGACATCAAACACAGCCATGCCCAATGCAGGATTCGAACCTGCGACCGTGGCAGCAGCGCGGTCCCGGACTGAAGCGCGTAGAACCGCTCGGCCACAGCGGCCGGCCATATAACTGCAATTAACAAACATTTTCAATTACAGTAAGCACGTTAGGCCGTAATAGCGGTAGGGAAATCACAATTCAAGGCGTCAATGATATACAGTGTGAGTCACCTAACGTTACCGCTGGATATATTTCGTAAACCACATCAAATACTGATGAACCGATTCCACAGACCGAACGTGAAGAGAGGGGCTAATGTAATTGTATAATACAAACAATACAAATATGCACGGAAGTATGTTTTTTAACACAAACCTACGTTTTTTTTAAATGGAACCACGTTAGTTTTGTTAGCACATCTGAACATATAAACAAATACGTAATCAGTGCCGTTTGTTGCATTGTAAAATGTTAATTACATCCGGAGATATTGTAACCTAAAGTTGACGCTTGTGTACCACTCCTCCGCTGTTCGATCGTGTGTACCGGAGAGCACCGAATTACGTAGGGATCCAAAGGGAACGGTGATGGACCTTAGGTAGAGAAGAGACTGGGACAGCACATTACGTCCACATGCTAACACCTTTTTATTGGTCTTTTTCACTGACGCACATGTACATTACCATGAGGGGTGAGGTACACGTACACACGTGGTTTCCATTTTCAATTACGGAGTGGAATAAAGTGTGTCCCGACATGTCAGGCCAATAGGTGTTCAATGTGGTGGCCATCAATTGCTGCACACAATTGCAATCTCTGGCGTAATGAATGTCGTACACGCCGCAGTACATCTGGTGAAATGTCGCCGCAGGCTGCCGCAGTACGTTGTTTCATATCCTCTGGGGTTGCAGGCACACCACGGTACACATTCTCTTTTAACGTACCCCACAGAAAGAAGTCCAGAGGTGTAAGATTAGGAGAACGGTCTGGCCAATTTATGCGTCCTCCACGTCCTATGAAACGCCCGTCGAACATCCTGACAAGGTTCAGCCTAGTGTTAGTTGCGGAATGTGCAGGTGCACCATCATGCTGATACCACATACGTCGACGCGTTTCCAGTGGGACATTTTCGAGCAACGTTGGCAGATCATTCTGTAGAAACGCGATGTATGTTGCAGTGCTCTCCGATACACACGATCGAACAGCGGAGAAGTGGTACTCAAGCGTCAACTTTAGGTTACAATATCTCCGGATGTAATTAACATTTTACAATGCAACAAACGGCACTGATTACGTATTTGTTTATATGTTCAGATGTGTTAACAAAACTAACGGGGTTCCATTTAAAAGAACGTAGGCTTGTGTTAAAAAACATACTTTCGTGCATTTTTGTGTGGTTTGTATTAAACAATTAGACTAGCCCCTCTCCTCACGTTCGGTCTGTGGAATCGGTTCGTCAGTATTTGATGTGGTTTACGAAATATATCCAGCGGTAACGTTAGGTGACTCACCCTGTATATGGTTGTGCTCTCGAAAATTATATTCGTTTATATGAGTCAGCTTGTACGACGTGCAGAGGTAATAGACTACCACAATGGTCAAGGACACTAGCTATGAGAATGATGAATGCAAATTATCCAGTTAATAAGTACTTTAAAACAAATCATATGGTACTTATTACAAAATAATATGAAATGCGAACTTCTTGTTTTTAAAATAAAAGTATGAAGTTGAGCATCCATGATGTCCTTTTTCCTGTGGTAGTCAAGTCTTTGTTATGTTAAATTTTTCCACAAATAGTAAGTTTTAGAGGAAAGTCGGCATGCAGTATCCGAAGCCGGTTAAAAAGACCTGTCTGATGATCCTTCATTCATCCATGTACGATTAGTAGATGTTGGAAAAAAGGGATGTTGATGTGAGAAAGTCATACTTTTAAACAGAGGAAGGTCTTTCAACATGGAACACGGTACATTTGCAAATTAGCTCACCATCGTTAATGTCTTAATAATTTTACTCGTCTCGAAAACTGAAATTTTTGTTAGTTTTCAATAGCTCTCGTTTCAAAATATATTGAAATTGCAACAGGTTTCTGACAATACTACAGCTTCATTTTATTAAACTTACTGGTTATTGGTGTGTAGTAGAGTAATCATGTAACACATAGACTACTAAATACAGAACTTACGTACTGACCAGATTTTCTCGAATGTAGCGCTTTTAAACTTCAGTAGAACATTGGTTCCTGGTACAAGGCCACTTTGTACCTTGGAATGTGTTTTTACATGTGGAGAAACCTTATTTTTCTGGAGTAATTTCTGTAATTTCAGAAAAAGATTGCAATATATGAAAAGTGACTGTCAGTATTTAAATATGCATGAGAAACTATGCTAAACTTCTGTTACAGAGCTGGATAGAGGCGAATATCTGAAAAGTGTCCGAAGGTCCAGCACTCTCTCCTACTAAATACACAGCTACCAGTTTCAATTACAACACCAAGAAAGGGCAAATAACGAAACTTTACTTATTGTGAGTATATAGTACAGTAAGAGAAAATAAATTATTAAATTTTTTGTTGGTGACCGGTGTACAGGATACGATTTTTGTACAGAAGCATGTCACCTTTGCCACCAATGACGGTTCTAGCCCGAATGGGCATCCAGTCGAACTCAGCTTGGATGACAAACATGTGTTTCGTCATTCCATACTACTCCACTTAAAGCAATCGCCTATAGCATCAACAATGGTTGTAGCCCGAATTGGCATCTAATCGAACTGAACTTGGTTGAGAAATATGGATTTCGTCATTCCAGGCTGCTTCAGTGAAAGCTGCCACGTCTAGCACCAACGATGGTTCTAGCCCGAATGGGCATCCACTCGAAATGTGCTTGAAAGACAGATACAGGTTTTGTCATCATACTGCTGCAGCTCTGTGGCTGGCGAGTGATGTCAAGACAGTCTCTCTCAGCAATCCGTAACCACATACTTCAGTCGGTGAGAGATGTGGTGAAGATGCTGGCGAGGGCAACAGTCCAAGGCTTTTGTATCGAGGTAGCACAGGAGAGACAGGGAACAAGCACTGTCGCGTTATCTTGTTGAAAGACAACGTCAGGAGATCTCGAATGTAGAACACAGTCACTGACCTTAGCACGCCAATAAAGTAACGCTTTCTGTCGAGATTACTACCCATGCGGACCTGAGTTGCAGCTCGGCATTCATTGCCACAGGTGACAGAAGCGAGTAGTAACAGAAGGGTATCCTAGGTTCGATTGTGGCTCGAACTCTGTACTTCTGGACTAGTCATGTGGCACTTGCCTAGTTTTAGAAGGGCATCGTAGATTTGTCAAGGGGCAGCTTTAAAGCTTTAATTATCAATTTGAAATAATAATGTTAAGTAATTTAATTTTTGTTTGTTTGCGCGTAGATGTCTGCGGCCGTGGCACACGTTGAAATACTCGCGCCACAATGCTGCAGAACACCGCTAGATGAGACAAACGAATATGGCGCAGCCCATTGACCGAGTGCGGTATCGTGCGATAACTCATTTTCCGTGTCTGAAAAGGAACAACGTTGCAACAATAGATCGAACTGCTTGAAATGTACGACAAAAATTCTCTATCAGTACGACACAAGCGGAAAAATGCTCCTATGCGAGCATGGAAAAGGCGACTGCGCTCCTGTGTCAGGGACTCTGACTCAAAAATCAGGTACCAGTTGCCTCATTCCACTTTCCTCAGCACCTTTAAAAGTACCCCAAAAATTGTGGCATGTGAACATACACTCCTGGAAATTGAAATAAAAACACCGTGAATTCATTGTCCCAGGAAGGGGAAACTTTATTGACACATTCCTGGGGTCAGATACATCACATGATCACACTGACAGAACCACAGGCACATAGACACAGGCAACAGAGCATGCACAATGTCGCCACTAGTACAGTGTATATCCACCTTTCGCAGCAATGCAGGCTGCTATTCTCCCATGGAGACGATCGTAGAGATGCTGGATGTAGTCCTGTGGAACGGCTTTCCATGCCATTTCCACCTGGCGCCTCAGTTGGACCAGCGTTCGTGCTGGACGCGCAGACCGCGTGAGACGACGCTTCATCCAGTCCCAAACATGCTCAATGGGGGACAGATCCGGAGCTCTTGCTGGCCAGGGTAGTTGACTTACACCTTCTAGAGCACGTTGGGTGGCACGGGATACATGCGGACGTGCATTGTCCTGTTGGAACAGCAAGTTCCCTTGCCGGTCTAGGAATGGTAGAACGATGGGTTCGATGACGGTTTGGATGTACCGTGCACTATTCAGTGTCCCCTCGACGATCACCAGTGGTGTACGGCCAGTGTAGGAGATCGCTCCCCACACCATGATGCCGGGTGTTGGCCCTGTGTGCCTCGGTCGTATGCAGTCCTGATTGTGGCGCTCACCTGCACGGCGCCAAACACGCATACGACCATCATTGGCACCAAGGCAGAAGCGACTCTCATCGCTATAGACGACACGTCTCCATTCGTCCCTCCATTCACGCCTGTCGCGACACCACTGGAGGCGGGCTGCACGATGTTGGGTCGTGAGCGGAAGACGGCCTAACAATGTGCGGGACCGTAGCCCAGCTTCATGGAGACGGTTGCGAGTGGTCCTCGCCGATACCCCAGGAGCAACAGTGTCCCTAATTTGCTGGGAAGTGGCGGTGCGGTCCCCTACGGCACTGCGTAGGATCCTACGGTCTTGGCGTGCATCCGTGCGTCGCTGCGGTCCGGTCCCAGGTCGACGGGCACGTGCACCTTCCGCCGACCACTGGCGACAACATCGATGTACTGTGGAGACCTCACGCCCCACGTGTTGAGCAATTCGGCGGTACGTCCACCCGGCCTCCCGCATGCCCACTATACGCCCTCGCTCAAAGTCCGTCAACTGCACATACGGTTCACGTCCACGCTGTCGCGGCATGCTACCAGTGTTAAAGACTGCGATGGAGCCCCGTATGCCACGGCAAACTGGCTGACACTGACGGCGGCGGTGCACAAATGCTGCGCAGCTAGCGCCATTCGACGGCCAACACCGCGGTTCCTGGTGTGTCCGCTGTGCCGTGCGTGTGATCATTGCTTGTACAGCCCTCTCGCAGTGTCCGGAGCAAGTATGGTGGGTCTGACACACCGGTGTCAATGTGTTCTTTTTTCCATTTCCAGGAGTGTATTCATATGAAACTCACCTCTCACAAGCTTCCCTAATTGCAACTCGCTGACACCCACTAGTCCAGCGCTGTAAGTCGCTCATACCCATCCACTCCCAGTTGCCCTTTCTCATTCAGCCCAACTCATTGTTATTATCTTTTTGCGGCTCTCTGCCACCGTCTCTTGTCTCACAACCGCAGTCTCCTTCGTTCTGTCCTACTGCTATTGTCTCCTCCAATTGTCACTCTCTCTTTCTTGCTCTCTTTCTCTCTCTCTCTCTTACTCCTGCTATCAATTTCATTCATTTACGCTGCTGCTTTTCTGTCTCACTGTCACTAACTCTCTCTTCCTCACTGTCAATGTCTCTCTTTGCCACTGGTTCTCACCCACTTCAACTTACTCCTGAAACGCGTATGTATTCAGTACCAGCGATGGCGAGGCATGACAGAATCTCTGACCAGAGAGTTGTTTATCGTTGCTAGTCTGCGCTTGACCGCGCGAGAGTTCAGTTGCGAGTTGGACTAGGACGGATGTAGTGTGTGTGGAGTCGTCAGTGCGAGTAGCGTGTTGCGAGTCGGCAAGAGCAGTTCGAGAGCAGTAGTTGTAGCGAGTGGACGGTTGTACTGAGCGGGGGTCGACATGGGTCGGCGGCGTGCTCTCCCCCCATCTCTGGCCACGATTCAGGACGAGGTATATTGTTTTAGAAGGTAATGAAGCAGCATTGCGCTCAGCTAATAATGTATGGTAATTGTAATTAATTTGTTCAAGAAATGCCCCAATAATAATTTTGTTTTCAAAGCAATCGTTTTTAAGAAAAGAGTCATTACAATTGAAACAATATTTCCTATGCTTTTCCTCCCAGAATCAATTTATCAGATTAATTATTCCACAGGGCCTAAGGTCAGCGATGCTGCCCTATTATTGTGGGTTTAATGATTAATCTTCATTTCTTAATTTTTTGTGTTGAGTGTACATTGGGCCATTATTTTTCTATAATTTTTGTGGGGATTAAACATTTGGCTCGTTTTCATTATCATAGACTTTTTTTTTCTGCGGGGAGGTTACACTCCTTCTCTTCATCCCTCTCCCACCTGTCTCCTTCACTCTTTTCTTAGCATTCTTCTATCACTGCCGCTGTATCCCTCTCCTTCTCTCACACTGCCATTGTCTCCTTCGCTCTTTCTATACCACAACCACTGTCAGCTATCGTCCAGTATTTATTACTTTTCCATTTCTTTCCCACTGCCATTTGCGAATATGTTCGCAAGCCAAAATTTATGGAGGTGCTGAGGAAAATATAATTTAGTAGCTAGTGCTACCCTTTTCAAGCAGAGTCTTTTAAACTGAAGCATATTCTTCTTTTATGTGCTCCGGTAGGTGCATTTTCCCGCTGGTTCAATTCTTTTCTCTGTTACAGCCGGGCACGTCCATCAACTGAAAAGAACTTTATGAGTCAATAAAATTTCGTAGTTTACGTACGCGAAACTGAATTAACGAAAACTTAATTTTACTCCTCAGTACGGATTTTATGTGCGCAAAAATTTTGAATATGCTTCAGTACTACAACATGGAGATCCCAGGACCTTTATGATGATAACGGAGACGCTATACGCCATATTTCTACGTGCTATGTCACTTCGTAAATCACTCGTACGTTTTTACCTCATACGGGATTTTACTTGCATTTTTTGCGTGTAAAAGTAGAGTAATTTAGCACCCGTGTATCTCGGAAACGGATGGAGACATCAAGAAAATTTTCAAGATTGTTTGAGATCAGAAT
The DNA here is from genome assembly GCF_021461395.2 of Schistocerca americana. Lineage (NCBI taxonomy): Eukaryota > Metazoa > Arthropoda > Insecta > Orthoptera > Acrididae > Schistocerca > Schistocerca americana. The sequence continues at coordinate 108,645,563 of NC_060120.1, forward strand.
CTTAAGAATACATGGTAAAAATGTCAGCCATTTGCTGTACATAGCCGCCTTGGAATCCGCGGTTCGGTTTTAGTACCCAGAAATCATGTTTTTGGAATGTATCTCGATAATGGATAAAGATTTTCGAAAACGGAAAGATGGCACTTCTGGATAAATGCTTAGAGAATATACCGTTAAAATTTGAGCAATTTGTTGCGATTATTTGCTTAGAAACTCGTTGCTGACGGCGTCTTTCGGGTTCTGTCAGAAACCACCCATTAACTAAATGGTGCCTCCATAAGTCCCGTAAGCCGCACCACAGACGAAATCTAACGCAAAAAGAATCAACCGATTTGCTCCATTTTCCTAAGCTATACTCACAATTTGGATGATTACAGTAAGCCAATCCTTCTATTGGGTATAAAAATGGTCCCTAGCGCAATGGCTATCCAAAATACTTGACCCTATCTTTCTATCACCAGTAAAACCTGAGGTATGAGTCCCGGAAATATCCCGTTTTTAAGCGTGACATTTTGGAACATATTGGTAGCCAAACTGTCGCATGCGTACCGATAGTGGTTAGGCGACGTAGATGCTTCCAGTGTGGTCGTCCAAGTCTGAATGATGAAGTGACACACTGTCCCTCCGAAGAACCAGAAATCGCAAGAGAAGTGTGGGTCTGCGTGCTCCAAGGCTTGTGTATCACTATCGAGGCGATAGTGGGAAAAGTGAAAATCAGTTACGGTGCAGTTTTCAACAGAACCTTTAGTCATAAAAAAGGTCGCCGACCATTGGGTTCCGCAACTGCTCACATCAATTCAAAACGAACGTCGATTCGAGGCAGTAGTGGAAATGGTGCAGTAGTGTCAGGTCAGTTCGCGTGACTTCTTTAGCCGCCTAATCACCACAACCGGAAAAGGTTTGTTGAGACTGCTAAGATTTGATGTTACCAGATAACGCTCCTATGGTACAAACTGTCAGAGGAGCACAGTAGCGAATTCTCCCGAAGAGGTTACGGGAGTCTGTCAAGACGGAGGGTCGCGGGAGGATGGCAGTTCATGTTGCATGGGACTACACATGTTACTTCTTTGGGAAATCAAATTTGGCCCCGCCTCCTCTACTCACCTGAAATGACAGCCAATGACTTCTTCTTTCCTCTGATGCACGCGCAATTGCATGTAAGGCATTTTCAGAGTGACGAATAGGTCATTTACGAGATGGAAATTCTCCTGGTCAGCCAAAAATGCAGACTTCTACGACCGATGACGCCACCAGATCACCCATCGTTGGAAAAATAGTTTACTTTGGATGGTGTATATGTAGAAGACTGGCACCTGCATGGTCACAGGTTGATTTTTTCCAGGTGACGATCAAAAAATCGAGGAGTATGCGTACGGAGCGATTTGAAGTGGAACAACCATATAAAATTAACCGCAAGAAGCAGATGCCAGACGGAGCTTGAGTCGAAGAATCCTCAGGAAATATTGTTTATCAAGAAAGGAGGTAGCTTACAAAACATTGGTTCGACCAATACTTGAATATTGCACGTCAGTTGGGGATCCGTACGAGACAGGATCGATAGAGGAAATAGTAAGCGCGAAAGCGTCACCGAGATGGTCGGCACTCTTTTTTAAAAAAAAAAATCTTTATTTAAATTATTGTATTTTTTTTAGATATTAACCCACTACCTGAGTACATTAGTGGGTCCTAATTTCATACACACTACTGCAGCTATTTTTTCACACTACAGGTAAATCTTAGATTTTGATCTTACCACTACAAAGTTCCTATTATCTACTTCAGGGCTTCCTGTGGCCCGCGGACCCCTTAGGGGTCGCCGGCTCTTTCTAGGGGGTCCGCGGCCACCTTTCAGCAAATCGTGTAAAATAATGAGTAAAATTACTGAATAAAAACGTGAAAATCAAATTCATAACTTTTTTTCGTGTGAAAAACTTGTGTACTTTTACTTCAGGTCGTATTCCCAAGCAGCCTATGCGGTTCCTAAGTGAGAACGCGTACACAGTTTAGTGCCGGAGAATGAGGCTTCTCTGATCGACTGTTTCGCAACAATACGGGGGTTATTTGTGCCTCGCCTCACGGCGCTAGATGCGCTGAAACCTTTTACGCATTGTGGACCAATCACAGCGCTTGCTGGCACGTATGCGGCCCCAGGCATAATTAAATGTTGCTAGTCCATTACCTATTTCATAAGTCGATTTTTGACCAGTTTGTTACTTCTAACATGGATCGGTGGCTGAAGGCAGGATCATTGAACAAGGGTGCAGTTTCTCCATCGCCTTCACAACAAGGGAAGTTTCCAGTTGAAATGAATGAGGAGGGAGGACGACCAAAGGAAGACTTTACATACATTTAAACATTTTTCTTCGAATTTCACGAAAAACGACACACACACTCACACACACACACACACACGCGCGCGCGCGACTGTTACGAAATATGCATGCTCCTTACACAACAGTAGCCAAATAGTGGAAGTGAACAGACCATAAGCGGCAGCTTGTCAACAGCGAACAGTTTGGACGTGACGTTGATTGCTCTTGGAGGAAGACAGCTCCATCGTGTGAAATTTCAATTACCAAGTAATTTTAATCAGACGATAGTGTGTTGAACAAAGGGAGTAAATCCACTAGTAAATGCCTGGATAAAGTGGGAATTCAAATTGGACCGTTAATTTCAAGATGTTTTCATTCATCTCTAAACCAAAGACTATTGATACTTCGAGGGGGGGGGGAGGGGAGAGGGGGAGGGTCATTGGGAACATGGCACTTGCATTAAGAAGCTTTCAGTTCCCATGGGTTTCGCTCTGAAATTTAAAGTTACTGTGCTCTTGACTGACTAGGGGTCCGCCATGGATTTTCGACTGAAGAAGGGGTCCGCCACTGAAAAGGTTGGGAAGCCCTGATCTACTTAATCTACAAAACTTATGCTACCTGCAGCGTTACAGCTGTGCCAGTGATCTATAAACCTGATGGATGTTTGTACTGGCGCCCTGAGCTAATCCCAGTGGGCGTGCCCCTGTCATTGGGCTGGCCAGTAACTTGGTATCGCTGCAGTCTATCCTAGAAAACCTTATCCTATCTTGCTACATGTTAACCTATTTTTAAATCTAGTGTCACAGTTGGTGCGTGTCCTATCCGGTTGTGATGTACACCCACCGCGCCTAGTCCAGAGCAAGGCGGATCCCAGCCGTGAAGCGGCTGGCCAAGTCCAGGCCCAGCGGAACAGGAAAGGTGCGCGGAGTCGAAGTTGGTGTGATTTTTACTGGTTGTCCACTAGAAATTTCCTAAGGACTTATTCCGAAATCTCATCTGTCAATTTGTTTAAGACGTTGAAGGTGTCATCTTGCCTTAACAGATGATACGTGTCGTTATTCGGAAGATGTTGTCTTAGTTCGTTTGCTGCGTCATCGAAGAAGGGGCACTCATACACCACATGCTCTGGCGTGCCTTGCACAGCGCCACGGTCACACGCGGGTGTAGCCAGCTTTCCAAACCGACATAGACATGTCGGGTAGGAGCCATGTCCAGTAAGAAAGTGCAGCATTCCTCTCGTAGGCATGAAGTACGTTAGCTTTACTCGTTCCTCTATGTCCGGTAACAGCTGATAAGTTCTGCGCCCCGTATCCTCGTTGTTCCACTATTCGAGTCATAGTTCTATCCCTCTCTTTTTAATTGCGGTTTTATCCCTAGCATAAACCCCCAGTATCTCCATTATCTTATCCCTTTTCTCCTTCTTCACCCAGTACCAGGCGGCCTGCTCTCGGATTTTAATGTCCAGTGGACAGATCCCCATTAGCACAAGAAGCACCCCTCCAGGTGTTGTTCTGTATGCTCCTGCTGAACTCAGGAGCATATTGCGCTGCACACTTCTTACGGCCATTGCAGGCATGCCCTTCATGAATCTGTCTGCCCGGACCCCTGATCCGTCTCCAACTATTGATGTTAGAATACTGGTGTGGTACAGTTTTATTAGATTGGGTGCAAGATGAAAGCATTTGTGGCCTATCCCAATGAGGTTATTTAGCAGTACTAAAGATTTTGAGATATAGTATCAATATGAGATGCGAAGTTCCACCTATTGTCGATGACTACACCTAGATGTCGGGCCTCACGGCGCCGAAGAACTGGTGAGCCACTGATTCTCACTGTGGGATTTCTGACAAGTTGGCCTTTGAGTAAGAGATATAACTAGGCGCGATAGTCATTTTGGCCTTGTGACACCATGTTGTCAGTATAGTTATGGCTCCCTCTACTTTGGGCTCTATGTCCTCGCAGCTGTGGCCGCCGACCAGCAGGATGAGGTCGTCAGCATATGCTATGACCTCTAGCACATCGTCACTACCCTTCAGATCTTCCAGTAGCGGCTCCATTTTGATGTCCCAAAAGAGAGGTCCTAGGACAGAGCCCTGAGGACATCCTTTGGTTACTGTTCTACTGACTTTGCCGCTAGGGGCCGATAGCCAGACCTCCCTGTCTGCACAATAGCTCCCCAGACAGCCATATAGCAGCCCTGGACAGTTCTTCTCCCGCAAGCAGGAGAAGAGTGAGGTTGCCGAAGGCGCCACTGATATCCACCATGATGCCGACGACATACTTGTGCGGGGCTGAGTCGCAGACCTCGGCGGCCAGGGCGATTGCGTCACACGCAGACCGTCCCGACCGAAAGCCGAATTGTCTGTCACTCACCCCGCACAGTATACGGTGTGCTGTCAGTCCGTCTGCTAGCAGCCTCTCAAATCGTTTGCCCAGTAGGTCCAATAGACAAATGGGTCTATACGATTTGATTTCCGTGAGATCTTTTTCCGGACCCTTTCTGATTATGACTATGTTTCCTTTTTTCCAGATTGCTGGAAATTTCCCGAGTCTTAGGCAGTCGTTGTACAACTTTGCGGAGTATAGATGTTGATGTATTTTCAGAAATAGGTGGAACGTGTACTGAATAGCGGATGTGCTGACCTCTACAAGCAAGGTCTCCTCCATGTCATCAATTGTCGGGAAAAAAATGACGCACTGAAGGGTGACTATGTAGAGAATGAGGAACACCGTCGCCAAGTTTCACGTTCGCAGCTCGGTTTTTCCGGGATGTTAGTTAAAACTATGTCCCTGATAGTCGTACATATACGACGACCAACAGCCGGCTGACACCTGCTGCTGGACACAAAGGCTCCTCTTGGGGCAGACAGGCGCCTCTGGTAGTGAGTCAGGCGCGGTCCACAGTGGAGTGGGCCTCGCCTTGGCCTTTCCGGCAGGCAGCGGTCCAACCGCTGCAAGGACGGCCGCACGTCCGCAACCCGACTGACATTCCGCACCCAACACGACGGCTTGCGCAACCACCCACTGACAACCAACTTACCGTCACCCCACTAGACCACACAATACGTAACGGTTCTGCCGTATTTTGCAAGAACACGTTATCAAAAATGGCATAGTACTGTCAGGGGACAAAGATAGGCGCCCACATGCCTTTTCTGCAGTAAACAAAGACACAAAAACAATGAGCGCGGCTGTGATCAGATAAGAAGCCTGCACTGGAGGAAAACATGAGAGGCGAAGCGAAACAGAAACCTTCCGTGTTAGTATACAGGGTGCGGAAAAACGATTTGGCCAAGTGTAAGGGAGAAAGACAGCAAAAAACGAAGGAATTTTAGTACAGGTGCTAGGGGTTGCCGTTGCATATTTACGGCGCTACATGCGTCAAGTCGGCCGCTGTGACCGACCGGTTCTAGGCGCTTAGGTCCGGAACCGCGTTGCTGCTACGGTCGCAGGTTCGAATCCTGCCTCGGGCATGGATGTGTGTGATGTCTTTAGGTTAGTTAGGTTTAAGTAGTTCTAAGTTATTGGGGACTGAAGGCCTCAGATGTTAAGTCCCATAGTGCTCAGAGCCATTTTTTTCTGCAACAAGTATTGCCACCACTTCTTCAAGACGTACCGCTTGGAGTTAGGCAGAACCTTTGGTTCCAACATGGCGGCACAACTGTGTGGGATCACCTAGACAGGGCATTTGCTGACAGATGGATGGGACGCGGTGGACCAACGCGGTGACCTCTAGTTTCGCCATACTTGACACTGTTGGATTTATTTTCCTCGCGGGTACCATGAAAGACAGCACGTATGCAACACCAGTTGAGGATGGACAGGACTTGATCGCTAGCATTATGGCAGCAGCAGAAATGATTCAGAATATTCCTGGCATATTTCAGGGAAGACGCCAATCCCTGCATCGCCACTATGTTCCAGCCAGCGTGAACACTGTGGTCAGTTGGATATCTGCTACGGCACATGTTAATTAAGTGGTGGCATGTCTACGTACAAAATCATGCTCATTTTTCATTTACTTTGGCGTTTTTAGGAGAAGCAACGGCCTTGCCGTAGTGGATACACCGGTTCCCATGAGATCACCGAAGTTAAGCGCTGTCGGGCGAGGTCGGCACTTGGATTGGTGACCATCCAGGCCGCCATGCGCTGCTGCAATTTTTCGGGGTGCACTCAGCGTCGTGATGCCAATTGAGGAGCTACTCGACCGACCAGTAGCGGCTTCGTTCAAGAATACCGTCATAACGACCGGGAGAGTGGTGAGCTGACCCCACGCCCCTCCTACCCGCATCCTCCACTGAGGATGACACGGCGGTCGGATGGTCCCGGTAGGCCACTCGTGGCCTGAAGACGGAGTGCTTTTTAGGACATGTTGAGACATGAGACATGGACATGTGTTTTCATTACTAAAGAAGTACTGTACAATACGTCAGCTATAAACAATACACCAGTATGTGCTGCTTTGTTTTTCTTGTTCTCATCGTAACGATTAGTTAGTCCAAACTTTTCGTTTATGTATACATTTGCCGTCAAATACTTTTCATTCTGAATAGATGACCATATGCTAGATCTCAATTACGTTCATGTAGCGCCGAAAACATGCAACTGCGACCGCTGTAAGGTGGCTATAATTTCGCACCTTACAAGCACTCATATACGTGCTTTGCCGTGATCTACAACCACAATTAGGTATCATTTGATAGGTTGTACATCATATATATGAATGTTTGAATCAGACTGACATTGTCACGTACGCCTTGTAAATAATTGCTAACACTTTTGCATGAAAGATGACAGAGTGTCTTCATTATCAAAACGGCGCAATGAGTGTTTGCCTATACTAGTAGAGGTTGGAACGCCAGTGGAGGTGAAACGGGAGGCGGAACTCAAGCTCGGAGTGGAAAAAAGCCCTCACAGGTGTGCTGGTCCTGCTTGACACAGGAAGTGCGAAGTCGGACGGTCTGGATACCTGGCCGCGGAAACACAATACAGAGGCGGCTGACCGGTATTGTAGCTAGGCCGGAAGGATTATACTTCGGAAACTATGAAAATCTTGGACGCAGCTGAGAGGAGCGAAGAAGCGTCACCTCGGAAATCACGCATGCTGGGTTATTTCCGCAGATTTTACTCAGAAGCGTACCATTGTATGAGTATAGGTATTTCCTCACAAACTCTCCGCGCTGGACGGCAACAGACTAAAATATGGTTGGTCGGCGTCCGGAAGAATCTGGAGAGAGGGAGAATATTCCGTGGTTTGGAGAATATGATTTCTTTTTCTGAGTTACGAGGGTGGGGAGCCGATCCTTGCTGGGGAGCCAGTGGTGGAGAGAAAAAGTGTGTGACGGTCGCTCAGTATCAGCTTTGTTGGTACAGACGGACTGGCTGTCTTTGTTCTCAAGAGAGTTTATAGTTAGAACGGTTAGGCACTGTACTCTTGGGAACTTACACGATTCTGGAGTTCGCCTCTGGGTTGGAAGTCGTCGTTGAGTATGCAGCGTTCAGTGATTGAGAGCAATACTTCTGCCTATACTTACGTTGGGACGTTATCTGAACTCCGTCCTTGTGGCTGAGAGTTCGCGTTTCTCGTCTATAGGACACAGAGAGGAGAAGACAGTATCAGAGTATATTAGTCAGAGAACCGCCTTCTGCCGTCCTAGTGTTTGAAAGGGTTTTATTTTGTGGCTGGAGTTTTCCGTCGTCGCATACGTGTACGAGAACCATCACTCCGACGAGTGATGGTTCTCGTACACGTCTGCGATGATGGAAGAAATCCAGACTCCGGACGCAGTACATATTGCTTCAGCTTACTTTGGCTATAAAGTTAAACAGCTGTGATCATGCTAGTTTATTTCCATTGAGGTTCCACACCACTGTAGGTCATCTTTGAAAGTAGTGTCTTCTAGTGTTTGGTACGTAAATGATGTCAGTCATTTCGTGTTATTTATGTTAGATCGCGTGGCCATAAAAAGGGGCAGAGTTGGGCAATTGATCAGCAATTTTTAGTCAGGAAATATGGACAATTGTAATATAAAGGGTTGTTTTTTAATCTACAATAAATTTATAATAAGAAACAACGTTTATCATTTAGTAGAATTCGTTGCCTTATTCATGTAGAGGTTGTAATTTATAATTAAAGAGCATTAAGAGATCCTAAGATCTGCTTCAGGGGGATAGTCAGGGCAAAATCATCAATTTAGAGTTCATTATTTTCCGCTGCGCACACTAGTTTTACACCCGCCAGGAATATCATCTTGGACCCCTATCTCCTGTATTCAAATTCCTTCATTTGATGCTGTCTTTCTGCTCTAGACTTTCGATTAAAATGTTTTTCTGCACTCTGTATAAACGCTTATATTGTTATATTCATCATCATATAAGGTTTAATGTTTTACTTTAGACAAAGAAAGTAAATACTAAACTGTTGTACTATTCTGAACCACACAAGAGCCTATCCAGCACAGAGAAAGCGTTCCTCGTTCCTCCAGCTGCCGCTGGAGCTTCTTCTTGTACCTGGAATTTCTTTGCCCTGGAGTGTCTCTCCAGGCCTTCTTCAGGTGCAGCACGGGAGAGCTGCAAGTTTCCGTGGCTCTTTCGCAGCCTCTTGTTCCATTTCCACTTCCAGCGCTTCTGCAGTGTTGGTGTCAATAGTGTAGTTACACGTGTAGTACTTCAGGACTCGGCAACGAATCGACGATTACAACAATATTGTAGCTGCGAGAGGTTTAATAAGGTGAGCCAACACGGGGTGGTCCGTCTCAGGTGTGGCAAATTCGAGGGTGAGAGGTGGCTATATGAGAGAAATGGCAGTAATTTCTGTGACCGTTGCCACAGGGAACTTGCTTCCTGAGTACGTGTGTTGAGGAGACCTCATTTGGTTACCAGAGTTAATCCTGTTACTTAAATATGTCGGTTGTGTGTCTATCTTGCCTCTGGTCGCGCGCGTGCTTCCATCTGAGTTGTGCTGTTGTCAGTAATGGTGTGAGTATTTTCGTTGGACATGTCGTTTTCCTCCATTCCGGCGTACAATGAACGAGGTGAGATCTGACACCTCATTTGCGTTTCCTGCGGTCACAAATGTTTGAGTGATGTGGCTAGAGAATGTTCTGCATTTCGCAAGTCATTACGTCGAATTTCTGTTCATAGTTAGCAGAACTTTGTCTGGGCAGTTATTTCACAATTACCACGCATGGACTCAGTGAGTCATTCCATCTCTCTTTACCCTCATTTAATTCACTTAATGCAGAAAGTGAACAGATTGAAGTTGTTTAATTTAGCCAACAGGATTTTACGTGTACATGTTTGTGTTAAAGCAATTGTTAGTTCAACAGAGTTTAACCGTTAACTCACAAGGCGAATTTTCTGCAACGTATACTATGAGTTGCGGTCTCCTGGACGCCTATCGTACACCGAGATTGAAGGCATAAGTCAGTTGAAAATTTTAATTTATGATGCATAACATTAATGTTTACAATTATTTAAGTGTCGTTTAAATACTGCTTGTTGTTGATTCTACTGCACTAAATACAGCCTGCAGTACTTTACTTGTATCACCCAGGACCACATATTTTGCTGACTTTTTCAGTAGCACACGTAAACAAACTGTTAGATAACTGTATTTTACGTTCTGAAAAATTATAGTATCTCTGTAGCAAATAAATTTTCGCATAAAACTAAACTCCGGGGTTTAAACTTGCACATGAAAACTGAACTCGGCAGTCACAAAAATAAAGTCAGAAAAATCGACATTCAGTACTGGGACCTACGTTTCTCTGTACCACCACGCAGAACACATTTGATTTTACCTAGGACTATGTTTTTTACTGGGGAAACAGAAAAACCCTCATTGGCATTGTCCTGAAGTTCTACCTCTCAATAATCCTCCTGTTCGCTAGCAGAATTATGATCACTGGTTGAGCCGGTCGAAGTGGCCATGCGGTTAAAGGCGCTGCAGTCTGGAACCGCAAGACCGCTACGGTCGCAGGTTCGAATCCTGCCTCGGGCATGGATGTTTGTGATGTCCTTAGGTTAGTTAGGTTTAACTAGTTCTAAGTTCTAGGGGACTAATGACCTCAGCAGTTGAGTCCCATAGTGCTCAGAGCCATTTGAACCATTTGATCACTGGTTGTTGTCAAATCGTCGTCTTTTTCCTTTGTTTCGTGTCCACCGACTAACAGCTTCATCAAACCTGGGATTACGGTCAGTCTAACAGACTGCGAGCGAGCGCTACCGTGGAGTAACATGACTTCACGCAGTCTTCCTGGTCGTTGTTCTAGGATTAAATCTGCAAGACGTCTCAGCTGTCGACAATAAATGTCAGCCCTGATGTTTGCACCTTGGGGAAGCAATTCGTAGTATACCACACCGTCGCTGTTCTAACAAATGCATAACGTTATGTGGATATGTGCAGGTCTTTTTGCTTTGTTTGGGCTCTCTCCCCCTGGCAGACGCACGTCCACTAAGCTCTCGCTAAGTTAAGTGAGTGATATAGAAATAAGTGATCTTGTACCAGTTTATTCTCTGATTTTGTGAAGTTTTGTGTAAATTTTTGTGTAAATTTTTTTAGCAAACCATGTGTGACAAATGTGGTTGCCGTAGAAATCTGAAAGAGGTGGTGTTCTGTGGAGACTGTAGGTTATGGTTTCATTGGGGCGAATGTAGCGGCTAGGAAATGGGGGTAGTTGATGAGGCTCTTCCATGGCGATGTAGGTTATGTACAAAGGATAGAAACATCGCTGAACAGGAGGCAAAGATTTGTGCCCTTAAGGCTGAATTAGAAAACGCGAATTTCGAATTATGTAGGCTGAGGGAGGAAAAAGAGATGGGGTGCTGGGAAAAGGCAGGAAAGAGAGGGCGAGAAAGGGAAACTGCTGAAAAATTTTAGAAACTCCTCTAGTAACTCAGTTTGGCTTGCTATCTGAAGTAGTGGAGGAACGGTCTCATCCAGATGTAGCTGAATGTAGTTTGAAGCAGAATATTAGTTTAAAGAAAAAAGACAGGTCGGGATAAAATCAGAATAGGAAGAATAGAATTCTGCTTCTAGGTAGCAGTCATGGGAGGGGCGTAGACCAGGCCGCTTCAGGAGAAATTAGGTGAAGGGTACCACGTCACAAGTTTTGTGAAACCAAGTGCCGGCCTTAGCCAGGTGACAGAAACCTTAGGTTAGCTATTCAGGGACTTTGAGAAGGAAGATCAGGTAATTATAGTTGGGAGAGCAAGAAACAGCCGGGCTATGAATCCAAGATATAGTATTAGGAATGACCTGGACAATACAGAAGCAGAAACTTAGCACACAAATGTGAGGTTTGTGGAGGTTTCAGTGCCATTATCGGCCCTGGGTAAACAATGCTGTAAGGCATGTTAGTACTGAGCTAAACAGGATGCTCCAGACACCGGCAAAATATCACATGAGTGTTGATCCAGTTGATGCTATTGCTAGGGGTGGAGATACACTACGCATTGCCTGCACCTAAATAGGAAGGGAAAAGAGAAATTAGCTTCTCTATCAGCAGATACTGTAAGGGGGGTGGGGCACAGTCACACAAGGGATGATCTCTACGGTTAATGGGACCAGGCAAACAGGTTTTTTAGGTTAAAGCCAAAGTTCAGACACAAAATAATCAAGAAAAATGGAATAAAAGAAGCTTCATGTACAGTAAATAGGGATAAAGCTAAGGGTAGTATCAATTTACTTTCATCAAAATACCAGGGGAATAAAAAGTAAAGTAGATGAGCTGTTAGCGTGTTTAGATGGTCTCAAAAATAAGAATGAGTCTGATATACTTCGTCTGTCTGAACACCATGTAACTGTGAGAATGGAAAGTGTCAGTATAAATGGGTATAATTTAGCTTCTGATACTTGCAGATCTAGCATGGATAAAGGAGAAGTTGCATTTACACAGAACAAGGCAATAAAACTGTAGAAATCAGCAAATTTTGTGTTGATCAGCATTTTGGAGTTTGTGCATGTAAACTACAGCTAGATAATGCAGTGTTGATACTAGCAACAGTGTACAGGTCCCCATTAGGAGATCGGGAGCTACTCATAAAAAAGCTTGACTCCCTATTATGCTGTCGGTCAGACAAAAAGAATGTGTTGTTAATCTGTGGTGATTTCAATGAACACTTTTTAAGTAATTCTGATAGGTTTCTAAGCAATTCTGATAGGAAAAGTGAACTAGTAGTGTTATTAATGACATATAACTTAGAATCACTGATCAATTTCCCTACACAAACAGCTCAAGACATTGGCACTCTAATGGATAATGTATTTATGCAGCAAGAGGATGTAAAAGTAACACATACTTTCGCTGTGATAAATGGATTATCAGACCATGACGCACAACTGATTAACTTACAAATCTTAGCAGTGTGTACAGTTCAGAAACCATTAAGTAAGAGTGTAAAGATGGTCAACCTGATATCTATAGAGGACTTCAGAGAAAGTTTAAGAAATGTTAATTGGGGAGATGTATATAATGAGCCAAATGCCGATGATAAATGCAACATATTTCTTGATAAATTTATATCCCTGTTTGAACACTGTTAGCCCAAAAAATTACTAAATGTAACTCCAAACAGCTTTCAAAACAACCTTGTATCACTACAGGTATTAAAGTGTCTTCAGAAACGAAAAGAAAATTGTATGAAGCAGCAAGAATAGTGTAAATTCGCGTAGTCGTCTCTCTTCTGTTTTTGTTTTGAACGGGCAGTGTCGGTTGGTTACAGTCAGTGTGCTCCCTGCCGCCGTTGGATAAGCAGCTGCAGCAGCAAGTCGTATACTCCTAGCTCACTCATTTGTTACATAGTTTAATTCTTAATTTCTTTGCGTGTTTTTGGTACTTGCATTGTTTAATTCATAAATTTCGGGCGTATTATAGTATTTGAGAGTTGTAGCATCGCGTTTTAGTACCTGAATAGTGTAAAATCGCGTAGTCTCCTTCCGCCGCCGAGCAGTGTGTCAGCAGTGCGCAAGTAGCAGCATTACTGCATTTACTAGGCAATCTTGTATTTTAATAACCGTTTAAATTTTGTGTCGATTTGTTTGCGCTATCTGTATATTAGTTCAGACGTTCTTTGCACAACAGTTTTTAGCATGGATAGGGACTGCAACTGCTGTGTTCGGATGCAGGCTGAGTTGGCATCCCTTCGCGCCCAGCTTCAGGCAGTGTTGGCTTTGGTCACACAGCTTGAGGCTGTTGCCAATGGGTATCACTGTGGGGGTCCGGATGGGGGTTTGTCGGGGACGGCCAGCTCGTCCCACGCATCCCCCGATCGGACTACGACTGTGGTTGCCCGGGATACTGCCCGCATTGAGGCTGATCCCTCACCTGTGGTAGAGTGGGAGATCGTCTCAAGGTGTGGCAGGGGGCGAAAGACATTCCGGAGGGCTGAACGGAAGGCCTCTCCAGTTTGTCGGACGAACCGGTTTCAGGCTCTGTCTCAGGCAGATACTGATCTTCGGCCTGACATGGCTGCTTGTCCTGTTCCAGAGGTTGCCCCTCAGTCTGCAAGATCCGGGCGGTCGCAGAGGGTGGGCTTACTGGTAGTTGGGAGCTCCAACGTCAGGCGCGTAATGGGGCCCCTTAGGGATATGGCAGCAAGAGAGGGGAAGAAAACCAATGTGCACTCCGTGTGCATACCGGGGGGAGTCATTCCAGATGTGGAAAGGGTCCTTCCGGATGCCATGAAGGGTACAGGGTGCACCCATCTGCAGGTGGTCGCTCATCTCGGCACCAATGATGTGTGTCGCTATGGATCGGAGGAAATCCTCTCTGGCTTCCGGCGGCTATCTGATATGGTGAAGACTGCCAGTCTCGCCAGCGGGAAGAAAGCAGAGCTCACCATCTGCAGCGTCGTCGACAGGACTGACTGCGGACCTTTGGTACAGAGCCGAGTGGAGGGTCTGAATCAGAGGCTGAGACGGTTCTGCGACCGTGTGGGCTGCAGATTCCTCGACTTGCGCCATAGGGTGGTGGGGTTTCGGGTTCCGCTGGATAGGTCAGGAGTCCACTACACGCAACAAGCGGCTACACGGGTAGCAGGGGTTGTGTGGCGTGGGCTGGGCGGTTTTTTAGGTTAGATGGCCTTGGGCAAGTACAGAAAGGGCAACAGCCTCAACGGGTGCGGGGCAAAGTCAGGACATACGGGGACCAAGCAGCAATCGGTATTGTAATTGTAAACTATCGAAGCTGCGTTGGTAAAGTACCAGAACTTCAAGCGCTGATAGAAAGCACCGAAGCTGAAATCGTTATAGGTACAGAAAGCTGGCTGAAGCCAGAGATAAATTCTGCCGAAATTTTTACAAAGGTACAGACGGTGTTTAGTAAGGATAGATTGCATGCAACCGGTGGTGGAGTGTTCCTCGCTGTTAGTAGTAGTTTATCCTGTAGTGAAGTAGAAGTGGATAGTTCCTGTGAATTATTATGGGTGGAGGTTACACTCAACAACCGAGCTAGGTGAATAATTGGCTCCTTTTACCGACCTCCCGACTCAGCAGCATTAGTGGTAGAACAACTGAGAGAAAATTTGGAATACATTTCACATAAATTTTCTCAGCATGTTATAGTCTTAGGTGGAGATTTCAATTTACCAGATATAGACTGGGACACTCAGATGTTTAGGACGGGTGGTAGGGACAGAGCATCGAGTGACATTATGCTGAGTGCACTATCCGAAAATTACCTCGAGCAATTAAACAGAGAACCGACTCGTGGAGATAACATCTTGGACCTACTGATAACAAACAGACCCGAACTTTTCGATTCTTTAAGTGCAGAACAGGGAATCAGTGATCATAAGGCCGTTGCAGCATCCCTGAATATGGAAGTTAATAGGAATATAAAAAAAGGGAGGAAGGTTTATCTGTTTAGCAAGAGTAATAGAAGGCAGATTTCAGACTACCTAACAGATCAAAACGAAAATTTCTGTTCCGACACTAACAGTGTTGAGTGTTTATGGAAAAAGTTCAAGGCAATCGTAAAATGCGTTTTAGACAGGTACGTGCCGAGTAAAACTGTGAGGGACGGGAAAAACCCACCGTGGTACAACAACAAAGTTACGAAACTACTGCGAAAGCAAAGAGAGCTTCACTCCAAGTTTAAACGCAGCCAAAACCTCTCAGACAAACAGAAGCTAAACGATGTCAAAGTTGGCGTAAGGACGGCTGTGCGAGAAACGTTCAGTGAATTCGAAAGTAAAATTCTATGTACTGACTTGACAGAAAATCCTCGGAAGTTCTGGTCTTACGTTAAATCAGTAAGTGGCTCGAAACAGCATATCCAGACACTCCGGGATGATGATGGCATTGAAACAGAGGATGACTAGAGTAAAGCTGAAATACTAAACACCTTTTTCCAAAGCTGTTTCACAGAGGAAGACCGCACTGCAGTTCCTTCTCTAAATCCTCGCACAAACGAAAAAATGGCTGACATCGAAATAAGTGTCCAAGGAATAGAAAAGCAACTGGAATCACTCAACAGAGGAAAGTCCACTGGACCTGACGGGATACCAATTCGATTCTACACAGAGTACGCGAAAGAACTTGCCCCCTTTCCAACAGCCGTGTACCGCAAGTCTCTAGAGGAACGGAGGGTTCCAAATGATTGGAAAAGAGCACAGGTAGTCCCAGTCTTCAAGAAGGGTCGTCGAGCAGATGCGCAAAACTATAGACCTATATCTCTGACGTCGATCTGTTGTAGAATTTTAGAACATGTTTTTTGCTCGAGTATCATGACGTTTTTGGAAACCCAGAATCTACTATGTAGGAATCAACATGGATTCCGGAAACAGCGATCGTGTGAGACCCAACTCGCTTTATTTGTTCATGAGACCCAGAAAATATTAGATACAGGCTCCCAGGTAGATGCTATTTTTCTTGACTTCCGGAAGGCGTTCGATACAGTTCCGCACTGTCGCCTGATAAACAACGTAAGAGCCTACGGAATATCAGACCTGTGTGGCTGGATTGAAGAGTTTTTAGCAAACAGAACACAGCATCTTGTTATCAATGGAGAGACGTCTACAGACGTTAAAGTAACCTCTGGCGTGCCACAGGGGTGTGTTATGGGACCATTGCTTTTCACAATATATATAAATGACCTAGTAGATAGTGTCGGAAGTTCCATGCGGCTTTTCGCGGATGATGCTGTAGTATACAGAGAAGTTGCAGCATTAGAAAATTGTAGCGAAATGCAGGAAGATCTGCAGCGGATAGGCACTTGGTGCAAGGAGTGGCAACTGACCCTTAACATAGACAAATGTAATGTATTGCGAATACATAGAAAGAAGGATCCTTTGTTGTATGATTATATGATAGCGGAACAAACACTGGTAGCAGTTACTTCTGTAAAATATGTGGGAGTATGCGTGCGGAACGATTTGAAGTGGAATGATCATATAAAATTAATTGTTAGTAAGGCGGGTACCAGGTTGAGATTCATTGGGAGAGTCCTTAGAAAATGTAGTCCATCAACAAAGGAGGTGGTTTACAAAACACTCGTTCGACCTATACTTGAGTAATGCTCATCAGTGTGGGATCCGTACCAGATCGGGTTGACGGAGGAGATAGAGAAGATCCAAAGAAGAGCGGCGCGTTTCGTCACAGGGCTATTTGGTAACCGTGATAGCGTTACGGAGATGTTTAACAAACTCAAGTGGCAGACTCTGCAAGAGAGGCTCTCTGCATCGCGGTGTAGCTTGCTGTCCAGGTTTCGAGAGGGTGCGTTTCTGAATGAGGTATCGAATATATTGCTTCCCCCTACTTATACCTCCCGAGGAGATCACGAATGTAAAATTAGAGAGATTAGAGCGCGCACGGAGGCTTTCAGACAGTCGTTCTTCCCGCGAACCATACGCGACTTGAACAGGAAAGGGAGGTAATGACAGTGGCACGTAATGTGCCCTCCGCCACACACCGTTGGGTGGCTTGCGGAGTATAAATGTAGATGTAGATGTAGAAGAATTAGTAATTTTACACTATAAAAATTATTGTAACATACCGAGAAAAGTTGTCAGAAAATCAAAAAATATTTATATTAGAGATTAAATTAACAACTTGGGCAATAAAATCAAATCAGTATTGAATGTTGTTAGAAGAGAGACAGGAAAAGTAATGGCTGGAATAGATAGTTTTACAATTAAAGAGAATGAGACCAAGAAAAACCCAAACAGTACATGGAAGAGTCAGTTTTGAGAAATCGTAGTCAGAGTAATTTCATCTAACAAACCTCTTGTGAAATAAGGAAAATCATTAAATCTTTGATAAATAAATGTTCTGTTGGAGTAGATGACATCTCTAACAAGATATTAAAACAATGTTACAGCTGATGTTTTGAGTCACATCTGTAATGCATCACTAACTCAAGGTATTTTCCCAGAGAGGTTAAAATGTTCCATTGTCAGCCTGTTTACAAAAAAGGGGCACCAGAGATGTCAATAATTACCGGCCAGTATCCTTGCTCACAGCATTTTCAAAAATTGTCGAGAAAGTAATGTACTCAAGAGTGGATAGCCATCTCTGCAGTAATGAGATACTGAGAAAACCACAGTTCGGATTTCAAAAATGCTGTTCCATGAGACAGCAATATACAGTCTCACTGTCCACATAATAGAGTCTTTAAATAGTAAAATGTCACCAATAGGAGTTTTCTGTGACTTATCCAGAGTATTTGATTGTGTGAACCATGACATTATGTTACAGAAATTACAATTCTATGGTATAAATGGAACATCATATGAGTGGTTTAAGTCATACCTACAGAAAAGGAAGCAAAAGTTTCTTTATATGGTTTAAGTGATTTAAGGAAGCTTCCCATTTCATCTAACTGGGGTGAAATTACATTAGGTGTTCAAAAATGGTTCAAATGGCTCTGAGCACTATGGGACTCAACATCTTAGGTCATAAGTCTCCTAGAACTTAGAACTACTTAAACCTAACTAACCTAAGGACATCACACACACCCATGCCCGAGGCAGGATTCGAACCTGCGACCGTAGCAGTCCCGCGGTTCCGGACTGCAGCGCCAGAACCGCACGGCTACCGCGGCCGGCATTAGGTGTTCCACAGGGTTCGATCATGGGGCCCCTTCTGTTCTTGATATATGTGAACGGCCTCCCTTCTTATCTGAAACAAGAATCTAAACTGACACGGTTTGCTGATGATACAAGCATCATTATTAACCCAGTAAACGAAACACCAATAGGAAATGATACAAATAATGTCTTTGGAAAATTATTGATTGGTTTTCTGAGAATTGGCTTACTCTGATCTTTGAAAAAACACAGTACACCCAATTTTGTACTGTAAGATGTACAGTTCCTTCAATAAATATAGCACATCAACAGTAGTTAGTAGCCAAGGTAGAGCATACTAATTTTTTTATTGTACCTATAGATGAGAATCTTAATTGGAAAATTCTTATTTTGGATCTCCTAAAGCGACTACGTTCAGCAACTTTTGCTATCAAGATAATTGCTAATTCTGAGGATATAGAAAGGAGCAAGCTAACATAACTTGCCTACTTTCACTCTCTGATGTCATAAGGAATAATATTTTGGGGCAACTCAACACATAGGCAAAAAGTATTCACTGCTCACTCAAAAGAAAGTGGTTAGAATAATGTGTGGGGCCCATAGTCGCACATCTTGTAGGCATCTCTTTAAAAGGTTAGAAATTCTTACAAAAGCCTGACAGTACATTTACTCAGTAAAGAAATTTGTTCTTAGTAACATGGCCCAGTTTAAAAACAACAGTGACAGTCATTGTTATAATACCAGAAGAAAGAAAGACTTACACTGTCCTCTACTTAACCTATCTTTGGCACAGAAGGGGGTAAAATATGCTGCAGTAAAACTTTTCGATAAATTACCAGATGAAATAAAATGTCTGTCAGACAGCAGTAACAGTATTAAAAATAAATTGAAATCATATCTCCTTGAAAAATCCTATACCGTAGATGAATTCTTGAACAGGAATAAATAAATCTTGAGGTATAATATATGCATTTTGTGCCATTTAGGGGAATGGTGTAGATAATAAAAATTTTAAGCTTAAAAAAATGTATGAGATTTCTTATGCACTTGACACGTTCCACATCATCAGGGTTGCCGTGCGATTGATCAGTGGAACAAGCAACTAACTAACTCAGCCATTCCTTTATTTTTCATATGTTACCACAAAGACACCATTTCTCGTCACCAGTAATGATACAGGATAGAAGTGGTCGCTGTTGTTCACGAGCCATTTTACGACATGCAAGCAGAGTCCCACATGTGGTCTTCCGCCGATTTTTGTGATATTTGCGTAGAGCAGGCGGTACCCATGCACCCGATTTAAGAATCTTCACCATTGCATGCAAATGTCGCACGATGATGGAATGATCACAGTTCATCACAGGCCAGTTCTCGAGAACATTGCCGTGGATCATTGTGGATTAATGTGTTCAGACAATCTTCATCAAATCCCGAAGGTCTTCCTGACTGTGAAGAGCTAGTAGGGCCAAAATGATCCTCCTTAAAATGAGAAAACCATTTTCTTGTCGTGCTCTGTCCAATGGCATTATCCTCATACAAGGCACATATATTTTTGGCTGCCTCCACTGCTATTGCTCCTCTGCTGAACTCAAGCAGAAGAATATGTTGTAAATGTTGCAATTACTCTACTTGGCAATCCATTTTCTAGCGTCCACATCTCCGTTGACTTGTCTCCAAATGCTAAAGTAACGATATGTAAACTCAAATAGCGACAGTGAATTATAAATAAAAAATGACAATCGATAAATAAAACCATAGCAACCGGAATACCAACACACAAAAGAAAACTCTACGAATTTGTGCATCAATCTAATATAGGTCATCCTTGTGAGTGTTACAAGTTCTAAATTGCGTAATTCTGCTATATAACATCATATAAGCTTCTAAAATTCTAATACGGTAGTGTATAGCGATGCTTACGTCATTTGTACATATTGTAAGGAACAGGGGTCTCAGCACACATTCCTGTGGCACCCCTGACAGTATCTCTGTTTTCTCTGAGACATCATTTTGTACCCTATGTGCAGCTGACCTAGGCAGACGGTTGCGTCGGTTGCATTTCCATAGCACAACTGTGATTAGAACTAACTCAACATTCCTTTTTGCCTCCAGAAACACTTGTTTTTGTGAGTTCAGTCCATGTCTGAAAGTCGAGAACATACAGGAAAAGATCTAGCCCTCGACTTCACCACGGCAGAGAGGCTAGAGAAGATGGTGAGGCATCACGGCGTGTTGTCGCAGATTTGAGAATCCTTTTTACACGACCGACGTTCTTGTCTCAGTTGACTACTTGTGGCAAGGGAGTCTACTGCAGCGTCCCTAGTGTTTTATTCCACGTCAATGACAAAGCTGGGTGTGCTACGAGAGCCATCTGCTGCACAGTTTGGTACCTGGACGACGAAAGTGAGTTTCTGAGGAACCTTCCTTTTTATGAACAATTCGACATACACTAACAGGATGTAGGAGCGAGCTGTGTCAGCTTGTATCGACTGTGGTCTGTAGATCGTATCTCTAGTTCGTTTTCCTTGTGGTCACAGGGCGCCGCTCTTGCGCCGCATCTTCCGCTTTGAAATGTTTGTGAAGGGTGGGTGGGGAGGAGGGGGGGGGGGGGGAGAGTGGAACGGACAGTAACCGAGGACGAGGAGGAAGGAAGTCGGCTGGAGGAAACGTGTGTTGTCACTCGCCCGTGGTCGGTGTCTTGACCGCTTCGCTTTGAGGGAACCGTTGCAACGGGGACGTCTTTGATTATGATTAGATGGTTTCGGTGCGCTGAAAGGGCACCTCTTTCCTGTTGTCAAAGCGTGTTGTATGAACTCTTTCGGAGGTGTTAGAGGGCTCTATTGTTATTTTCCTGCCCTGCGTGATTCTTCCCTGAAGTGCGAATTTGTGCTTTCCGAGAAGTTGGATCTGCCGTTAGTGTGGTCTGTATCGCTTACAGAAACTGTTTGAGCCTACCCACCTCGTGTTCGCTGAACACCCTGTGTTGCTTTCCCGGAAAGTAACTTACAAGGGTGTCCTCCATACTGTAAATCACTTGATGCGCTTCAAATATGTTATAGAGGCACTTACCCTGAGTACCTGGCTATCCGGTTTTTAGCGACGGGCCTTGGTTTTCGAGAAAATCGATTATGAATTTCATTGCGTACTTTGTATACCCGTAACATGACAAGTATTTCGATCACGTCAGCGTAGCGCACACCACTACCGCGCTGGAGGTGCCGTGTTCGTATCCTGCTCGTGTACTTTTTTCCAAAATCGACCGAATTTTTCAATTTCTTTTCAAAGAATATCAACAAACAGTGTAAGGTGTGCGAAATTATAAGGATATGTTCAGTTATTAATTTTTTCAAATATTCATTCTGTTTGTGGTTCGCATCATATTATCCCAATTCATCTTAATGATATGTCTTTCGGCCAGGAGATCCTGTATTGCATTACATATCTCATCGCCAATTGCAACGGAATTGGCAGAGATCACGCTAGGCGGTGTATTCGTTACGAGATTGAAATTGCGGAACAGGTTTTCGGCGTATTTAATGGCATTCGTGATTTCGCCTTTTGATTCTTCGTTCAACTCCACTACTTGTGGATCTTCTTCTACCTGCTACACTGCAGAAGCACTTGGTTCTTCCATTTCACAGAATTTTTATAACACACGGCACTAGAGACGCTTTTCGAGCAACTGACACGAACGTAAAGGAATGCAACTCGCATCCTCATTGGCCTAGGAGGTGGGGTTCCCGTTACTGCTAACGATATTCACGGGAGAAAGGACGATAATGGGCGGAGATTGATTTCAGGTAATACAAGAAGCGACCGTTGTACGAACATTTTGAACTCCAACTGTGAACCACAAACGGAATGAATATTTGAAAAAAATTAATGACTGAATATATCTTTATAATTTCGCACGCCTTACACTGTTTGTTGATATTCCTTGAAATACAATTGAAAAATTCGGTCGATTTTGAAAAAAAAAAAAATACACGAGCAGGATTCGAACGCGGTACATCCAGGGCAGTAGGAGTCAACCTTTACCACTGCGCTACGCTGACTTCCACGAAATATATGTCATTTCACAGGTATACAAAGCCCGCAATGAACTTCAAAATCGATTTTCTCAAAAACGAAGGCCCGTCGCTAAAAAACCGGATAGCCAGGTACTCAGGGCAAGTGCCTCTACAACATAGTTGAAGCGCATCAAAATCAGTGATTTACAGTATAGAGGGTCCCCTTGTTAGTTACGAGTGGAACGATTGTGGTAACAATTTTTTACTTTTTTCTGGTTTTAATAGCGTTTCTGTTTGCCTAATGATGCCTAACATTATTATTGTCGCCTGCTATGCAAGCTGTGGGAATATGTAAGCGGTCGCAGGTGCTACTGGTACCGTCATGAGCATTTATTATTAATGCGTTCTTCTAATTATGTTTAAGATTCTGATCTGGCCGATCTCTTAGTATACCGGGTGTGCTGCCGGAGAGATGTGAAGTTTTGTGTATTGGCCCCCTTGGATGTTGTAAGGCGAGATTCCCGACCTTAGTCTTGGAGCCTGATTGGATCAGCGGGCCGTCTTATACTGGTATCTGACCGTTATTTATTAATAGAACCAGAATTTCGACCTGGGAGGAAATTTAAAGTTGTTGTTTAAAATCTGTTTAAAATATGCTTGTGGCTTGGTTATGTTAAAGTACTTATTCTTGGTTCTCGCCAGTGTTTGAATTGTAGTATTCTTTAAATTGTTGGTTTGGTCTGTTAACTGTACTTTATTCTGGATTGCTTGTTCAGGTAGTTACTTGCTGAAAGTGTGTTATCTTACTACTTGACCTGTCGGTGTTATAGGCATCTTCACTAGCATGACGGTTATTTTAAGAGCGCCTTGCTGTTTCCTGATGATCACCTTCTGTTTCTGCAGTCCATGGCTGCAGGTGGCCCCGTTTGACAACGTTAAGCGCACTGGCAGCACAATATTACTGGCCAGCATTTGGGGTTCGCCGATGCTGTTACCTTGTGTGAAGCAGTTCAACGGGACTGTGATTGCTGCTTAAATTAAATTTTTTCTTCACTTGATCGCCTGGGCTTGAATGTTTTAAGAGTTTGCGTATTTTTGTCTTTTAACTGGGAAATCTTTTGCTGTTGTGCCCTTACTTAGCTGGGCCATTTGCTAGCGCTTGTACTGCTTAAATTTCTCAGCTCTCTCAAAGGACCGTGTTAAATTTTGGTCTGTAATTTAAAACCACTCTGTTAGCTTGACAATTAAATTTGTTTCAACGTTTTACCCATTATTAAGTTTGTGCTTCTCATTGTTACATTTTACTTTTAAAAATCTTGCTTTCAATTTGTCAGGTCTGTACAATTTAAAACCATTCTGCTAGCATAAATATTTAAATTTGTTTAAACATTTTATCTGTTACTAAATTTGGGCTAGTCGTTGTTACATTTGACCTTCAAAATATTGGTCTGTAGTTGAAACTATTCTGTTGGCTTGGTACATTTAAATTTGTTTAAACATTTTACCTGTTACTAAACTTGTGCTAGTCGTTGTTACATATAACCTCAAAAAATTTTGCTTTAAATTTGTCAGATCTCTTAAAGTACCGTTCAAAATGGCTCTGAGCACTATGGGACTTAACATTTATGGTCATCAGTCACCTAGAACTTAGAACTACTTAAACCTAACTAACCTAAGGACGTCACACAACACCCAGTCATCACGAGGCAGAGAAAATCCCTGACCCCGTTAAAGTAGCGTGTTAAATCGTAGGTCTATAAATCAAAACCATTGTATTAGTCTGGTATCATTTTGCTACTGTTGTTAAATTGGTTAAGTCATTGCGCTTCTTTGAATTCAAAGCATACCACATACTATTTTAAGTACTTCTGATTTCTGAAAGATTATTTCATTGTGTTTTACTGTTAAAAGTTTAACAGATGTTAATGCCTTGGCAAACAATGAATGAGTTCATAACCTAGGACCTAGTTCTTCCATGAATTACTGTTCACCTGGCTTGCTGGAGCTCAGGAACAAGCAATGTTAGTGACTAAAGAAAATTTAGAAATGGTCCAAATGGCTTTGAGCACTGTGGGACTTAACATCTGAGGTCATCAGTCCCCTAGAACTTAGAACTACTTGAACCTAACTAACCTAAGGACATCACACACATCCATGCCCGAGGAAGGATTCGAACCTGCGACCGTAGCGGTCGCGCGGTTCCAGACTGAAGCGCCTAGCACGGCTCGGCCACGCCGGCCGGCCAGAAAATTCAAAGTGAATGTTCCTGTCGTAGACTGTATGCTAAACTGAGAACTGAAAGAATAGGAAAAAGTTGTCCAAATATTCACATTTATTTCCTAGAGAAAGTACACTAGTGTGCAGAACTGAAGGGCGAAAGTGACTTTAGTATGATGTCTCACTTCCATGTAATACAGCTAGTTGAAAGTTAGGACACACTGCTACAGTATATTACAAGAGGTAACTTAAAAAAATACGCAATCAGACGAACAGAAATGATACTTTTATTGAAAGACAATAACACTGAAGTCCCGCAGTTCATGGTGGTTCCCCGGACATTTCAAAAGGGAGGACTTGGTTCATAATAGGGTGAGTGATCACCACGGACGCCAGTACATGCTCTGCATAGTGCTCAGATACTGGACACAAATTTGGTAAGGAGTTCTTGTGGTAGGGCGTTCCATTCGCCCCCCCCCCCCCCCCTCCCCCCAGGGCGGCTGACAACTCCTGTGTGGTCGTCGGTGCATGTGGACATGGCTGCAATACGCGTCCCCAACGTTTCCCACACTTGCTCGATGGGATTTAAGTCTTGGGAACTTGCAGGCCAATCCATTCGCCGAACATCCTCTCGTTTCAAGAACTCCTTCACGTGCTCTGTTGGGCACAGTCGCACGTTGCCGACCGTAAAAATGAAGTCAGGGCAGAATGCATCGCTGAAAAGCCGGACATGGGGAGGGAGTAGAGTGTCACTACAACGGGACCGATGCGTGTACCGAGTTCAGAGATTTGGGAGTCAATACGCCCATACAACATGATGTCGTCCCCCCAGCATAACACCTAGACTGCTAAGACGATCATGTCTCGTATTCCACAGTTCTGGATGTACCTTCACACGGCGACAGAGGCGAACACATAATGCAGCCACGAATATTGTCGAAAATGAGCGCTTTGGTAATCCTGGTTTTTTGATGTGGGGATGCATGATGTCTCTCGGGCATACATAACTCCAGATCTTTGAATACGGTACAGCGGCCAACGTCGTTGTGAAACTGTACCCCTTTCAGATTTGCTTCTTTTCAGAGGTGCATTCGGCCATGAATTAATTTTTATGGATAACAATGCGCGACCGCAACGAACAACACAAGTGCGGGAGCTCTTGGAATCGGAGAATGGACTGGTTTACTCGTTACCCCGACACAAACCCACCGAGCACGTGTGGGATCCCTTTGGGAGTTGTATTTCGACACGTCCATATGCGCGGACGACCACCGAGGAATTGTGAAAAGCGCTGGTGGGGGAATCGAACACCCCACCACGCACGAGAACTCGTTACCGTCCATTTGGCAAGCTTGGGAGCGGGTTCCAAAGCTTCCAATGCCGTCCACTGAGATCGCACACCCTATCAGGAACCATGTCCCGCCTTTTGTAACGTCCAGGGGACCATCTGAATTGCCGCGACTTCAGTGTAACAAGTGTCTTCGAATAAGAGTGTCATTTGTGTTGGTCTGATCGCGTATTTCTTCCGGTTACCTTCTGTAGCGTACTCTAGCAGACCTTTCTGCGTGTAGTCCAAGTTTTGCCGAGCTGTGTTACATGGCAGCGATACATCATGCGGAAGCTCCTTTCGTCATTAAGTTTTGCACGTAGCGTACGAGGTGTGTGAGAGAAGTAATGAGACTGACAACACTGTGAGTGATCTGGCAACTATGTGCTGTTCTGCTTGCGTAGACCAGTGTATTCCACCCCTTCCAGACGCTCTGTCCGCGTTTC
The DNA here is from genome assembly GCF_021461395.2 of Schistocerca americana. Classification (NCBI taxonomy): domain Eukaryota; kingdom Metazoa; phylum Arthropoda; class Insecta; order Orthoptera; family Acrididae; genus Schistocerca; species Schistocerca americana. The sequence goes on from NC_060120.1 coordinate 108,671,904, forward strand.
AGCACTGTAGAGCCATCACCTGATTTTTGAGAGCGCCACCAGTGAAGTTCTATTTTTGTTGTGTCTTAGAAAATGGAGCAGCGGAACTTCGATGGCGCTAAACGTTTTTGGAAAGTCGAAAACATGTTGAAGATGAACCTCGATCAGGCATACCTTCGACTTCAAAAACAATGCTGACTGTTTTTTTTTGTCAGTAAGAGTATCGTGCATAAAAAAATTTGTTCATCGTGTTTTACGAAGATGTCCTTGAAAAGCTAAGGAAAAGCGAGAAGAGAGTGAACATTGCAGGCAAGTCGATGTTGTATCATTACAACGCCCGATAACATATGGCCACTTTCACAACGGATTTTTGACCTCAAAAGCCATTCCTGTTGGTCCACAGACCCCTATTCAACTCATCTGAGTCCTTGTGACTTTTTTCTTTTCCTACAATTGTCCGATTCCGGACAACATGCAGAAGAATGTTAAAGGCCATGCAATTGAAGCCTTTCAGAGCTGCTGCCAAGATTAGCAGACGATGTATAGCTGTCAAACGGGACAATACTGTCGTTATATCAAAATAAAAACTCTAATAGATAATAAATCATCGTCATTACTTTTGTCACATACCTCGCATGTACTTAGAAACATATCCAACACTGTAAATAGCCTTCTCGGGTTTGCCGTCGGATCATATTCTACAAGGCGCGACTTGTAGCAGTGACAACAGCAGCTGCGACCATCTGAAGATGCCGGTCAGTTGAAACGACGAAATATTGTGGGATTTGCACAATATAATCCAACAGCAAACTCGGGAAGAGTATTTGCGACAGATCCGTCGGAAAACGCTTGAAAAGTAACACATTCAACATTATCTAGAAGGCAGTAAATAGCGGTCATTTAATTTATCTTTTGTATCTTATTTCTTTTTAAGTACTTTAATTAGATCTGATTTTTCCACTGTTGAAACTATCTTAGTTATTTTGCAAACCCTCGTCGCCAGTTTCGTAAAGCCTTGTCGCTACTGCTGTGGATACCGAGTTTGTGAGTTCGCTAAACAGCTTCTGGTGCAGTACACCACTAAGACAATTTCTCCTTGCCGCTGTTACACAGCTATGTCCCAGAGTCAGGTAACAGGATAGGAGAACGAAGGTTCTACAACACTCCAGAAAATCAAAACAGAGTCAGACAAATGAGTTGAAAAGGTCTACTTATCTCTGTGACTTGTTGAATGATTACGTCTGCAACACTGCATGTAATACAGGGTGATTCAAAAAGAATACCACAACTTTAAAAATGTGTATTTAATGAAAGAAACATAATATAACCTTCTGTTATACATCATTACAAAGAGTATTTAAAAAAGTTTTTTTTCACTCAAAAACAAGTTCAGAGATGTTCAATATGGCCCCCTCCAGACACACGAGCAATATCAACCCGATACTCCAACTCGTTCCACACTCTCTGTAGCATATCAGGCGTAACAGTTTGGATAGCTGCTGTTATTTCTCGTTTCAAATCATCAATGGTGGCTGGGAGAGGTGGCCGAAACACCATATCCTTAACATACCCCCATAAGAAAAAATCGCAGGGGGTAAGATCAGGGCTTCTTGGAGGCCAGTGATGAAGTGCTCTGTCACGGGCTGCCTGGCGGCCGCTCCATCGCCTCGGGTAGTTGACGTTCAGGTAGTTACGGACAGATAAGTGCCAATGTGGTGGCGCTCCATCCTGCTGAAATATGAATTGTTGTGCTTCTTGTTCGAGCTGAGGGAACAGCCAATTCTCTAACATCTCCAGATACTGTAGTACAGGTACAGTAGCACCTTCGAAGAAAAAGGGACGAAAAACTTTATTGGCGGAAATGGCACAGAAAACGTTCACCTTAGGCGAGTCACGTTCATACTGAGTTGTTTCCCGCGGATTCTCAGTGCCCCATATACAGACATTGTGACGGTTGACTTTCCCGTTAGTGTGGAAAGTTGCTTCATCACTAAACACAATCTTTGAAACGAAAGATTCATCTGTTTCCATTTGAGCAAGGATAAAATCACGGAAATCGATTCTTTTAATCTTATCAGCTGCAGACAGTGCTTGAACCAATTTCAGACGATAAGGTTTCATAACTAACCTTTTTCGTAGGACTCTCCATACAGTTGATTGTGGAATTTGCAGCTCTCTGCTAGCTCTGCGAGTCGATTTTCCTGGGCTGCGAACAAATGCTTGCTGGATGCCTGCTACATTTTCATCACTCGTTCTCGGCCGTCCAGAACTTTTCCCTTTTCCCAAACACCCATTCTCTGTAAACTGTTTATACCAACGTTTAATACACCACCTATCAGGAGGTTTAACACCATACTTCGTTCGAAATGCACGCTGAACAACTGTCGTCGATTCACTTCTGCCGTACTCAATAACACAAAAAGCTTTCTGTTGAGCGGTCGCCATCTTAGCATCAACTGACGCTGACGCGTAGTCAACAGCGCCTCAAGCGAACAAATGTACAACTAAATGAAACTTTATAGCTCCCTTAATTCGCCGACAGATAGTGCTTAGCTCTGCCTTTTGTCGTTGCAGAGTTTTAAATTCCTAAAGTTGTGGTATTCTTTTTGAATCACCCTGTATAACACAAAGAGGCCCTCAATGGCCAAGTGGAAATAATCGTAGGTAAACTTCACAGTACATAGTAAAAGCAACTTACAACAACTGTCTCTTGACTTCTAACTGTTCAATATACGACGTTCCCTGTCCAAGACAGCCCTGGACGGTGGTCTATAACCAAGTGCGCGAGAGCTGCTATTCTATATTCCGAGTAGGATTCTGTCCCTTGGCGTCCGGTCATTGGCGGATTGTACTCGGCCTGCAACTGACCGAATCGAGGTCGATTTCTTCATAGTCAGTGCCGCACGTGGTGCTGCTGGAACTCGCGCAAGTGGCGAGTTTCTATGTACTGGCATCACTCGCATTTTTGCCCCGTTAAAAGTGGTTTATCTGTTTACGTTCCCAATTATGAATATTATGAATTGTCCAGATCCTATGAAACGTTAATGCCTTTTTGCTTCCAGGTATTTCGCCTCTCTTGTGGAGAACACGAGTGGGAAAAAATACCATTCCTTCGTGCAACCTCCACAGTGTGTCAAGGAAACAAAACAAACGCCAAATAAAGATTCTTCTTCGTTTTTAGTGTTCAACCCTGAGGTTGCAGCAGAGCGCCATTCCTCTCTCCTGTCTGCTTTCCTCTTCATTTCCACGTATGTGTTACATCCAACGTCATTCATGATCTGGTGGATGTATAATATCCTTGGTCGCCCCCGCCAATTCCTTCCCTCAATACCTCCTTCTTCTATTGTTCCAATGATGTTGTGTCGCAGGATGTACCCTACAAGTTTGTCTCTTCTTATTTGGATGTGCCTCCACAGAGATCTGGTTCCCTGTAGTCTTCTAAGCACCTCTTCATTTGTTACTTTGTCTCTCCAGCTGATCTTCATCATCCTTCTATAGCACCACATTTCCAGGGCCTATACCCGTCTTCTCTCTTCTCTTCTGATTGTCCAAGTTTCACATCCGTATAGGGCCACACTCCAAACGAAACCTTTCGTGATACGTTTCCTTATTTTCAGACTGATGTAGTCGCTGGTGAGTAAGTTCCTTCTCCGATTAAATGCAATTTTGGCCTTTCGTATTCTGGACGCAATTTCTTTCCGGCTTCTACCACCTCTTGTGATTTTGCTTCCCAAGTAAGTAAATTCCTCTATCACTTCCAGCTCCTCTCTTCCAATTCTCATTCTCAGAGGTTCATATTCTGCTCCTGTACTGCATACCATCACTTTAGTCTTGTTCTTGTTTATTTTCATTCCATACTGATTGCATAGAATTTTTTTCCGTTGTTCTGAGGATTTCCTTTAGATCTTCTTTTGTCTCTGTGACTATAGGAATATCATCTGGATAACGTAGCATGTGTATCTTCTGCCCATAAATTTTGATCCCCACCTCAGTAGTTTCTCGAACTTGGTCTATGGTTTCCTGGATGTAAGCATTGAATATAAGAGGAGAGAGAGTACATCCTTGTTTACCCCTTTTCTAATATTTGTTTCTTGTTCCTGGTGACAGTTCCTAATCACTGCCACCTCATTCTTATAGAAACTGAGTATCACACGGATGTCTTTGTACTTTATTCCACTTTTCCTCAGCACTTTGAACATCTCTTGCAAGATAAAGTTATGAAATGCCTTTCCCATGTCTACAAAGGCAACATAAGTTGGTTTATTTTTCTCTAATTGCTTTTCAATAACGAGTCTCAGTGCCAGGATCGCCTTTCTTGTTCCCAATCCCTTTCTGAGGCCAAACTGATCTTCACTCAGCATATCCTCCACCTTCTCTTCATTTCTCTGCAGAACTACTTTTATGAGAATTTTTTATGCATGTGATATTAGGCTTAGAGTTCGGTACTGTTCCCAATAAAGATTAAGAACACACAAACTGCAAAATGCATTACTGTAATAGGAGCCAGCTCGCCGACAATAGGTTAAATGCTGATCTTAGCAGATGACGCCATAGACCTCTTTTTCCAGCGCATGCGTAATCAGCAGCACACTCAAGAATTAAGCACTCCGGTCTCGGCACAGTCAACTGATCACTGGTCGCTGACCGACTCGCGACGTGGTCGGCGGCCGATTTACACACGCAAACAGGCGACGCGCACCCACGGCGAGTAGTGGACTGCGACCAGAAAGTTGCTCGAGTAAAAGGGTCTTCGGCGGCACCGGAAGCGCGGGGTGTTCACGGTCGAGCGGCCGGGCCGGTTGCGTCTGTGTCGGCTTTTTGCCTGCCTGCTGGTCGGCTGACGGACCGGGGGCGTTGCGCTGGCGAACACTTGTTACATCGCTGCAGGCAGTCGGGTCCCGGGGAGGGACGGGACGAGACGCTCCCCGCAGCTTTTTCGCGCGGTGATTGCGCCGCGGCGGCCGCTTTCCAAGCGCGATTGGGACACGAGGGCCCCCGGCGGGTTGTTGACCTGCGCTCACACTGGATCGGGCGTCTGCCGCATTGCGCTACAGCTGTAATCCGCGGACAGCTGAACTGGCGCCAGCCAGTGTAAGACTGGAAAGGTCTCACGGGTATTAGCTCCAATACATGGCGCGTTTCGATCAAAATTTTAATCAACGCGGTTTAAATTTTACATACAGAATTACTGAACGTATCTTACGCACTACTCAAAAGGATAAGAGCAGGGGTTCCCAACAAAATTCTCTCGAGGACCCCTTCATCGAGCAAGATTAGTGCCTTTAATATATTAAAAAACTAGAAACCCGCCTCGATTGCGAAAAAAGCACCTAGTGTTAACCTAGGTTTCGGCGTAGATAACTACACCTTCTTCAGAACAATAAAACCCACAAGTGCCTAAGAAGACTTTTGTCAATGATTAAAAGAACACCAAAGCTGTACATTTATAAACAAAAAAAGGAAAATACAAACAGTACTTATGTACAAAGTCTAAACCGTTACTTAATGGTGTAACCTCCACCTCACACCGGCTTATGTTCGATGGACCATGACCCGCCTAGGTTAACACTAGGTGCTTTTTCGCAATCGAGGCGGGTTTCTAGTTTTTTAATTTATTAACCAGCGACTGCTGACGCGCTGCGATGTTGAAGGTTCTTAAATTGGTACCTTTCTACCGTATCTTCCTTCGTCGTCGGCGGTGTTGTTGTTGCCGTGAGGCACCGTTATACCAAGTGAAAAGGCGCGTCGATCTTAGAGCATGAGATATGGTAACCTTAAGTCATTGACAACACACAAGGGTCACGGTAGCACCTGATTCCAGAATAGCTACAGTAGTTAGGATCTACGAACTACCCCTTTTTGACCAGGTCCCCAAAACTTAACTCGTGACGAGATCCCTTCGAAGCAAATTGTCATGAAGATCATCTATAAAGGCTTCGTACAACGGTAAGAAATGTTGCAGTTTATGGAATAATAACAGATACGACCAAACTGTCTTGTTTCTTCTTTTTTATTTAACGTAACTTTGTTCACAGTTTTATTTCGCATTCACCACTCATTCACACTCTGATGTGGAGTATATGCGAGTGCCTGAACCCTAACTCCCAAGTTCCATCGAAACCCTTTGATGAACAGTTTTGGTTGCTCGACACCAACAGTCAATGATAATGATACAGTATTTTGTAATTGACTCGCCTAGTTTAGCCACCGCCCTCCACGAATGTTTGTTAGTCGTAAGACAATTACACACTTTTCTCTCCGGTCCGCTATTAATAAGGGTTCGCGTAAAAGTTAACGTTTTTTTCCTTTTCATAAATTGGAGCCAGCTCTCCGCGATATAATAATAATAAAAAAAACTGTCTCAATACCGTGTCCCTCGTGAGATGCGTATAGATTTATCCCGGAATTGACCGCCCTGTAGGTGTACTCAATTTAATGACCACATTTCGCTATCCGCGATTTCGTGGAACTAAATGTCCCTTTGTTACTCTGACCGTATACCGTAGTTATTTAAAACTCGTCCCTATATTTTTTCACAACGCACTATTAGCACTTCTTTACTTGTTTATTTCTAAGAGTAAACGAAAAAATGACGCCATATCATCGGCTTCGTCGATATAAAGCAAAACACCTCAATATGCACAATTTTACCTCTTCTTATTGGATCGGCTATCTTACTCATTAATTTACTAAATATTATTTCCAATAACACTAAACAGATATCGCCGTTGTATTTTAATTGTATTCAAAAGCATGTTACTATTATTATGACCGAACAAATCGTAACAAATCGCGCGGCGTGCGTTTTTAACGATAGCTTTACACTCGCCCAGCCTTTATTCATGCAATATTATACATAAACATACAGACAGGACCGAAAGATCGATCTCTCTACCGTAACCAATAGAGGCAAAGACCCTATTCAAGTTCCGTTACATCTATCTTGACTCGTATTGTTACACCTTGTCATATCACAGTATCAAGTACCTAAAAAAGCCAAATTAAGAGTCTTTTTATACGTTTCCTACTTTTGGTACTTAGAAAAAACATTGACATATTAATTATTGAAAAAATATTGAGCTTAAAACTTTTTGAATTTAGCCATCATTGTTATTGTTAAATTTTGGATTATTGCTCAAAATCTTTGTCTTCAAATCTGGGTGTTTAGCATAACAAATGCATTATCTTCCTCTTCATCTGTAGGCCTTTCTCGTTCTAACGAACCAGTTTTTAACCAACGGTCCATTTTTAACTACGCGAACTGTAGCTTCCCCAAAAAACAACACTCTACAAACACTTTTAATACAGAATATTGAATACGTAAACAATACTGTCTGTGAAAGCACTGGAAATAAATTAACAATGGCCGGTTGTCGTCTGAAAAGCGAGTTTCTGTGTAAAGTGACTGTCAAAAAAAAATTGTCAGCTGCAAAGAGGCAGCGCGCGTAGTCTAACGCAAACAGCAGAAGTATTTGCCCCTATCTAATTCTAGTTTTGCGCTAGAGTGTGCTAGTGTCAGTTGGCTCTAGGAAGACGCTAGACGCAGAAGTTACCGTTCACTAAAGCTCTGCTCATGCAGGAAGCGGCCAAAACAAAAAATCTATTCATCATCATCATCATTTAAGACTGATTATGCCTTTCAGTGTCCAGTCTGGAGCATAGTCCACCTTATAAAATTCCTCCGTGATCCCCTATTCAGTGCTAACATTGGTGCCTCTTCTGATGTTAAGCCTTTTTCTTCAAAATCATTCTTAACCGAATCCAGGTACCTTCACCTTGGTCTACCCCGACTCCTCCTACCCTCTACTGCTGAACCCATGAGTCTCTTGAGTAACCTTGCTTCTCCCATGCGTGTAACATGATCCTACCATCTAAGCCTGTTCGCTCTGACTGTTACATCTATAGAGTTCATTCCCAGTTTTTCTTCGATTTCCTCATTGTGGACAGCCTCCTGCCATTGTTCCCATCTGCTAGTACCTGCAATCATTCTAGCTACTTTCATATCCGTAACCTCAAAATCTGTTATCATACGAAACATATTTAATATAATTTTTATTCTACTAGCATCTTGCGGACCCCTCTGGCATAACTCGCGGACCCCTGGGGGTCCGCGGACCACCTGTTGGGAACCACTGGATTAGAGGAACATGACTTTGGGCGTCTACCATATTCCATTGAGCAATAATTGTGGACCACCTTTGTGGTTCAAATGGTTCTAAGCAATATGGGACTTAACGTCTGAGGTCATCAGTCCCTAGACTTAGAACTACTTAAACCAACTAACCTAAGGATATCACACACATCCATGCCCGAGGCAGGATTCGAACCTGCGACCGTAGCAGCAGCGCGATTCCGGACTGAAGCGCCTAGAACCGCTCGGCCTCAACGGCCGTCTATACCCTTATCTTTCACAAACTAAGTATAGAATACAACGTCATTACATCCTCGACCGTTTGCCTGAAGAAACTAAAACGTCCGACAAGTGTCGGAAACAAAGTGGAAATAGACATTCATCCCGTCATCCTGGGTGCTTATCATTGGACTCTGAGAACTTTTATTATGTGTGTGCCCTCCGTGGACGCTATCACTGCCTGACTTGCTCCGTATGAGACTAAGGAGGTCGCCCTCTGGTATCCATTCCCAGTTCTTGAATGAGAGCCTATGAGAGTTGGTGGAGAGTCTGTGGTGGAACAGGACGAGGACGTACACGTCTGTCAAGCATGCTCACATACGCACGGTGCGGTTGAGATCGGGACTCACTGCCAGTCATTCCATTACTCCAGTGTCCAAGCTTCGCAAGGGATCCCTTCTGATGCCCACCACATAGGCCGTAGCACTAGGAGGAATTCAGGGTCACCACCGTATGCAGCAGCCAATGGTCTCGCAAGATCTTTTTGACGTACTGCATGGCGGTAAGGCGACCATGGACAACGACAAGATCCGTGTGGCAGTCAAGACTGGAACTTCACTACAACATTACAGAACCTTGCAAAGCTGTCGATTTTCTGGACAACATATTGTAAGTACCGCTCATCATGAGTCTCCGCACACAGAAACGGCCATCATGTTGCGACAGAGGATATCTGGCCTCGTCTGTGAATAACACGTCTCCCTAGTGACGAAGTTGCCAGTTGACAAGGGAATGGCAGAAGAGAAGGTGGACTGCAAGATGTTGTCGTGTCAAGGAGGGTACTAGGACGTTTTCGTCATAGCGTCCTTTCTCGTAAAGTGCTCATGACAGTCTGATCGGTCACGGCGACTCCAGTGGCCCTTCTGATATCGACCTCCAGTGCTCCGGCGGTATCTGTAGGACGCCGCAAAGCAGACATGGAGAGATATCGGTCTTTATGTGCGGTTGTTATAGTTCGGCGACCTTCACCGACTCGACTTGTGTGTCGTTCTGTCTCTCTGTAGCGTCTCCAAAACCCGTGGATGACACCTGGACAGGCAATGGCATCTGCAGCAACACAACCGAAAGTCTGTCCTTTGCGGATCAAATGGACAGACCTCGCACTGCATTAAGGTATCGCACTGCATGTACTTGGCTGAATACAAAGTCCACAAATGGCAACTGACATCCGTGTAGCTCACTAGGAAACACAGGGACACCGGTACTCACTTCGTTCTGAGGAGTCACCTGACACTCTAGTGCATACCACGGCCAATACATGGTGAATGATTTTAGTTGTTGCCTACATTGAAAGCGTAGATCTCAAGCCATATAATAAAACCACAGGTAAAGCCTATTTCAAAACAGGTTTAACGTAACGGACGTTAATACACGTGTTTTTTGAACAGTGTGTCACATTAACATCTCTCACTCCAAATTTAGGACAAAAATTCTCCGTGAGACCCAGAGAACATAAATGTTTAGATAGAAACCCGTAAACCCACACCGTCATTCTTCAAGGAATCGAACTTCCATGTACAGAAAGCCCCAAAAGTCGCTTTAGGCATGAGCTAATGTATTAAGTAAAGGGTTTACGGTTGAGCAACCCAAGCCCTAATTATGTTACTTGTATTAGTTCAGAAATATTCGCTCATAGACCAACGAAAAAGTAAAAACAAAAAGGTTTCCTATTAGGTTTAACGTTTGTTGTACGTCGCTAAATGTTCTCATTATCACACACTGGATGAATACAGCTTGAGTAATTTTGGCTCCGTTTTAATAAAAAGTAGTTTTTAAGAAAAGCAAGTTTTTCACGCGTCTCAACATTCACGATGTCAAGTCTTCTAAGCTCTGTGTCGTACAATGAAGCAATTTTGCAACTACATTCGGCGCTGCAAGCGGTGGACAGAAGAACGGAAACACCAAAAACATAACACATTACCATGCCTAATATAGGGAGTTTATTAATGAATATCGGGGTTTTAACGCTTTATAATATATATTACATCAAACTTACAGCTATAAATGATATGTCAAATGAAAGAGCAACTCAAACAGTTGCACCAAGAACCTTATAAATGTTCAATGTGAGCACCATTTGTCACACGGCACACATCACGTCTATAGGCGATTTCTTCCCAAACGTTGATAAGTGTATCTTCAGTGATCATTGCTTCCTCGATGTACAGATTGAACAGCAGGGGCGAAAGGCTACATCCTTGTCTTACATCCTTTTTAACACGCGCACTTCGTTCTTGTCGTCCACTCCTATTATTCCCTCTTGGATGTTGTAGATGTTATATATGACCAGTCTCTCCCTATAGCTTATCCTTACTTTTTTCAGAATTTTGGACATCTTGCACCGCTTTACATTGGCTTTTTCCTGGTCGACAAATAATACGAACGTGTCTTATTTTTCTTGCCTTGTTTCCATTATTAACCGCAACGTCAGAATTGTCTCTCTCGTGCCTTTTCTTTTCCTGAAGCCAAATTGATCGTCACCTAGCGCATCGTCATTTTTCTTTTCCATTCTTCTGTATATTATTCTTGTAGCCAAGCTGGATACAAAAGCTGTTAAACTGATTGTTAAGCGCTTGCCGTCTTCACATTTGTGTGGACGATGCTTTTCCGAAAGTGAAAAAAAAGGCTCTGAGCACTATGGGACTTAACTACTGAGGTCATCAGTCCCCTAGAACTTAGAACTACTTAAACCTAACTAACCTAAGGACATCACACACATCCATGCACGAGGCAGGATTCGAATCTGCGACCGTAGCGGTCGTGCGGTTCCAGACTGTAGCGCCTAGAACCGCTCGGCCACTCCGGCCGGCTCCGAAAGTCAGTTGTTTTGTAGCCAGAATCATACAATCTACACACCTACGTGAATAGTCGTTTTGTTGCCACTTCCCCCAATGATTTTAGAAATTCTGGTAGAATGTTACCTATCCCTTCTGTCTTATTTGACCTTAAGTTCTCCAAAGCTCTTTTAAATTCTGATTCTAATACTGGATTCCCTTTCTCTTCTAAATCGACTCCTGTTTCTTCTTCTATCACATCAGACAAATTTTCCCCCTCATAGAGGCTTTCAATATATTCTTTCCACCTATCCGCTCTCTCCCTTGCATTTAACAGTGGAATTCCCGTTGCACTCTTAATGTTACAACCCTTGCTTTTTATGTCACCGAGGTTGTTTTGACTTACCTGTATGCTGAGTCTGCCCTACCTACAATCATTTCTTTTTTCGATTCCTTCACATTTTTCATGTAGCCATTGTGTCTTATCTTCCCTGCACTTCCTATTTATTTCATTCACCAGCGACTTGTATTTCTGTATTCCTGAATTTCCCAGAACATTTTTATACTTCCTTCCTTCATCAGCCAACTGAAGTATTTCTTCTGTTACCCATGGTTTCATCGCAGTTACCTTCTTTGTACCAATGTTTTCCTTCCCAACTTCTGTGATGGCCCTTTTTAGAGATGTCCATTCCTCTTCAACTGTACTGCCTACTGATATATTCCTTATTGCTTTATCTATAGCCTTAGAGAACTTCAAACGTATCTCGTTATTCCTTAGTAGCCGGCTGGTGTGGCCGAGCGGTTTTAGGCGCTTGAGTCCGGAACTGCGCTGCTGGTGCGGTCGCAGGTTCGAATCCTACCTCGGGCATGGATGTGTTTAGTTAGGTTTAAGTAGTTCTACGTTCTAGGGGACTGATGACCTCAGACGTTAAGTCCCATAGTGCTCAGAGTCATTCCTTAGTACTTCCGTATACCACTTCTTTGCGTATTGATTCTTCCTGACTGAGTCTATATCTGCTCCTGGGTACGCCTTACAATCTAGTACCTGATTTCGGAATCTCTGTCTGATCATGATGTAATCTAACTGAAATCTTCCCCTATCACCCTGCCTTTTCCAAGTATACCTGCTCCTCTTGTGATCCCTGAACAGGGTATTCGCTATTACTAGCTGAAACTTTTTACAAAACTCAGTTAATCTTTCTCCTCTCTCAATGCTTGTCCCAAGCCCATATTCTCCTGTAACCTTTTCTTCTGCTCCTTCCCCTACAACTGCATTCCAGTTCCCCAAGACTATTAGATTTTCATCCCCCTTTACATACTGTATTACCTTTTTCTCATGGTAACCTCCCCTTAAGCAGTTCCCTCCCGGAGATCTGTATGAGGGGCTATTTCGGAATCTTTTGCTAATGGACAGATCAGCATGACACTTCTTCAATTACAGGCCACATGTCCTGTGGATACACGTTACATGTCTTTAATGCAGTGTTTTCCAATGCCTTCTGCACCCTCATGCTGTTGATCATTGCTGATTCTTCCGCCTTTAGGGGCAGTTTCCCACCCCTAGGACAAGAAAGTGCCCTGAATCTCTGTCCGCTCCTCCGCACTCTTTGACAAGGCCGTTGGCAGAGTGAGGGTGACTTCTTATGCCGGAAGTCTTCGGCCGCCAATGCTGATTATTAATCAAATGTTGAGCAGCTTCTGGATTCGAACCTGGAACGGAAGACTTTCTGATTATAAATCAAAGACACTACCCCTAGACCACGGGGGCACGTTCTGTGTATGGTAATTAACGGGGAGGTCAATTGGTGCACAAAATCGTGCACTGACAGCACTTTGTCAATTGTGGGCGGCTGTAGAGACAACATGGCTCAGTATTTCTTCAGGGAACTTCCTACAACTTGTTGACTCCATGCCACGTCAATTTTCTACACTACGCCGGGCAAAAGAAGATCCGGCACGGTATTAAGAGGTATCTCATGCCCTTTATCACCTCAGCGTACTTTTCGCTGTTATCCCTTTTACGTCTACATATCAATTATTCGGTTGTTAATCCAGTTACCTCCGTTTCTGTGGAAATACCTTTTCAACAGTGAAAAACACTAATATGCAATCATCAAAACATACAGTGTCACAAATGACAGTTCTGGTTTGGGTTCCCCTTGACAGAGGTGGATCACCATCAGGGATCCCCGAGCTTTCGTTCATCCTCCCTTCATGCCCACCCCACGTATGCACTACTAAGCTCTATCACCACAAAGGGAACGAGACTGGAAAACTACTCCTTTTACGGAGGAACGGACTTTCCAATGGAAGAGCGCCTTTAGCCGCCCTTTGGGGTGCTCACAGGGGATCACGTAGAGGTGGTGGCGCAGCCACTGCTGACGGCGACCCTTTCGTCAGTAGTATAGCATCCGCTTACAGCGTGTTCGTACATTCAAGGGGTACTAAGGGGGACAACCTGCAGTCCCCAGACTGGCGAGGCCCACGTGCTGTGAATCACTAGTTTCCCGGGATCTTGGCCTATTCCTGATCACGATATTGGTCTTCTCAACCTCCGACATATCCTACTGGTTGCTGGCGTCCCAGGATCCACTTAGAGGTACCATTGGCGGTTTTGAGAGGTAACTTGCCGCCCCTCAGTCCTGGTCCTCCAAGCGTCCAAGATTTTAGATCTGTTTCGGAATCATTGGGTTCTGAGTCATTTGTTGTGGCTCTGTCGTAGGACGAGCTTTCTTTGGTCGCTTCTTGAAACTTCTGGGACACCTTGATGATACTTAGCTCTGTGTCACGCAGTATCCTAGCAATTTCCCTTATATCGAAAGTTTCCTCAGCAAAATTCCTTTATTGATGAGTAACTTTCTATTGTCTTTTGTAGTGTTTCCTTTCTCCAGACAGATTCGGGTCCGACTACCCCCACCAGCTGCTCAGTGTACTGTGTGCAGCTGTAGAGTGCATGCGTTGAGTCCTCTTCCTCGCTGCATGTACACCTGCCACTGACTTTTATGCCCAGGTCACATTTATTTATTTAGCGTATGGCTATACATGCAACATTAATACATCAAGTGTTAGACATTAAAATCTTATAACAATCATGAATATAATTTATGTTTATATTGGTCAGTTAAAAGGTTATATCGAGGTTTGAGATCCATTCTAGCGCCGATGGGGATGCCTCCAGGAAGTCGGACCAGTTCCCTGCATATGCTCGCAAGGAGCATTCACCATGGATGTGTTGGATCGTCTGTCTAGGGGCACCGCAGTCGCATTCTGGTGACATCACTCTTCCCCACTTGTGTAGTGAATCCGCACACCTGCCGTGTCCAGTACGTATTCGATTTAATGCGGACCATGTTTTCCGTGTTAGTTCCATTCCAGGGATGTTGCAGTTATAGCTCTCAAACCAGGTCTGTAGTTGGTCATTTGTCTTTTGGTTCCAATCTAGTCTCCATTGTTTCATGTGGTCATAGTTATTATTTTGAAGCTGCTCATCTGTGCGTATGGGTGGCTTTCTTGATTTCAATCGAGTGTGTCGCAGTTGTGAGAATTCTTCTTTAATTGGTAGTTCTGGTTTTGTCTCAATCTTTCTGAATTCGTGCAGTAGGGCCGCTTTTCTACGCAGGTCCGGGGGCAGGATATTACATAGCACAGGTAACCACTACGTGGGCGTTGATTTAACAATTCCAGAAATCAACCTCATTGTGTTATTTAATTGCCTGTCAATAAGTTTGGTGTGACAGCTATTAATCCAGACTGGAGCGCAGTACTCAGCCACAGAGAACACTAAGGCGATAGATGAGGTGCGTAATGTTTTTGCTTAGCTCCCCAAGTAGTACCGCTAAGTTTTTGAATGATGTTATTCCGTGTTCCAATTTTTGCAGTGGTGTTCTCCAGATGTTTTCGGTAAGAAAGAGTGCGATCCAATGTTATACCTAAGTACTTTGGAAACTTATTATGTTTGAGGTTGATGTTTCCGAGTTTTATGTTAATAATTTCATTTGCCATTTTGTTATTAAGATGAAATGTAGATACTTCAGTTTTGTTAGGGTTTGGCTTGAGTCTCCATTTCTAGAAATAATTGTATAGTATTTCAACGTCATTATTAAGGACTTCCTCTGTATTGAAGAGATACTTGTCTCTGGTAGCCAGTGCTATGTCATCCGCATAGCAAAATTTTCTTGACTTCGTGTTTGGGAGATCTGCTATATAGAGGTTAAACAGAAGAGGGGCCAATACGGAGCCTTGCGGAAGCCCGTTGTTAATAAGTTTTGTTTTGCTTGTCTTTCCGTTTAGGGTGACCTGGAAGGTTCTGTTACTCAGCATATTATGTATTAAGGATGTTAAAATCTGGCAAGGAATCACTCTTAAGAGTTTGTAAATTATTCCAGCTCTCCAAACAGTATCATATGCAGATGTTAAGTCTAGAAATACAGCAACAGATTTTCTGTTTCAGGCCGTGGCCAGTCAGCGGACATGTTAAGGAGTATGGTGAAACCACTCTATTTCTTTACATTTCCCTGTAATGCAAAAGAAAGAGTTGCCATCGCTCCGAGAACAGCTCAGTACAGCGCCGTTGTACCGATCTTCCATTGCATTCAGTGCCATACAGGTCACGCATATCGGTCAACTCTTCATCAAGTAAATCTATCCAGTTTCCTGTACGAGTATACCACCGTTCACCTGCAGCTAACACTCCCGGGAAACACCCTGTACTACACTGACGGAAAAAAGTCGCTGCACCAAAAAATAGTTAATGTAGAGTAATGAAATTTCGGGAATTATATTTGCCTAGGTAACATAAACATTTAAGGGCTTAAAATTGCAGGATTACAGGTTAACGTAAGTGGGAGGTAAGACACTGCAAATGTGACATGCTGGTACATTAATAACCAATGTAACGGCCAGAATATTGAATACAAGAAAGCAAACGTGGTTGTTTTGTGTTGGACAAGTGTCGCATGTCAGTTTGTGGGATTGAGTTCCATGCCTGTTGCACTTGATGGGTCAATACAGGTACGGTTAATGCTGTGTTCGGCTGACACTGGAGTTGTCGTCCGATGCTGTCCTAGTGTGCTCGATTAGAGACAGATCTGGTGATCTAGTAGGCCCAAGCACCAAGTCGACGCTCTGTAAAGCACGTAGGGTTACAACAGTGGTATGAGGGTAAGCGTTATCCTTAGGAAAAGATCCCCTGGGCTGTTGTTCTTGAATGGGAGCACAACTGGTCGAATCACCAGATTGACGTACAAATTTGAAGTCAGGGTGCGTGGGTTAACCACGAGAGTGCTCCTGCTGTCATACGACATATCACCCTAGACCATACTCAAATTTTAGGTCCAGTGTGTCTAGTATGGAGGTTGGTTGCATGCCTTCAACTGGCATCCATCTAATCAACATACGGCCGTCACTGGAATCGAAGAAGAACCAATTTTCATCAGAAAATACAACAGACCTCCACCCCACTCTCCAATGGGCTCTCGCTTGACACCACTGAAGACGCGATCGGAGTTGGTTTGGGGTCAGTGGAAACTACGTTAAGGGGCGTCTGGCTCGGAGCTGTCCTTCAAGTAACCAGTTTGTAAAAGTTCGTAGCGCCACTATTATGCCAACTGCTGTAGAAATTTCTGCTGCAGTTGCTAAACGAAGCGCCAGAGCCATATGCTTCTCTCTCGGTAGCGCCATGTGGCCATCCGCATCCCGGTCTTCTTGCGACAGTGCATTCTGGTGATCGCTGCTGCCAACAATCATGTACTGTGGTTACATCCCGGCAAGTCTTTCTGTAATATCGCTTGGAGAACATCCAGTTTAACGTAGTCCTATTCCACGACCTCGTTCAAACATCAGTGAGGAGTTGATAATGGAGTCTTTGGCGCCTTAAAGGCCTGTTTGACTAACATCAGCTCACCATGTCCAATCTAAAAGGTAACTGACGCTCACGACCGTTGCAGTGTGTTTAAAACTAACCTGATTTGGACTCTCATAGCGGCGCTTCTAGCACCACTCTTACGCGACTGGCCCTATATCTGAATAGAAACCATCTCTCAAATGTAGGAACACGCCTACCAACTTTCGTTTATGTCGCACAACTCCTCCTTGGTGTTGCGATTTTTTTTTTCCGCCGTGCACATTTCACAAGCCGCTCTACAGTACCAATATCGGAGGTTTTCTATTGTGTTCCATTTGTTCGCTCGCATCGTGCGAGATGGAAAACTTTCTACAAGTCTCTAGGTTTCCAGAATGAGATTTTCACTCTGCAGCGGAGTGTGCGCTGATATGAAACTTCCTGGCAGATTAAAACTGTGTGCCCGACCGAGACTCGAAATCGGGACCTTTGCCTTTCGCGGGCAAGTGCTCTACCATCTGAGCTACCGAAGCACGACTCACGCCCGGCTTCACAGCTTTACTTCTGCCAGTATCTCGTCTCCTACCTACCGAGTTCGAGTCTCGGTCGGGCACACAGTTTTAATCTGCCAGGAAGTTTCATATCAGCGCCCACTCCGCTGCAGAGTGAAAATCTCATTCTGGAAACATCCCCCAGGCTGTGGCTAAGCCATGTCTCCGCAATATCCTTTCTTTCAGGAGTGCTAGTTCTGCAAGCTCAGTTGGTAGAGCACTTGCCCTCGAAAGGCAAAGGCCCCGAGTTCGAGTCTCGGTCGGGCACACGGTTTTAATCTGCCAGGAAGTTTCAAGTCTCTAGGTTGTTCCTTCCTTTTTTTGTTTTTCTTTTTGCTCCATTAGATTTCTAACTCGTTGTTGCGGCCTGGCACGATCCTCTCCTCTGTGGCCACCTTTTCATAACATAATAGCACTTATATCCAATGTCATCCATTATTTATTGGATATATTACAATATGTGTCTTCTACTACAGTTTTTACCCTTTGCCGCTTCCCTCTATTATCTTGGAACTTATTCCCTTATGTGTCAACAAATGTCTCATCAGCACGTCCCTTCTTCCAGTCGGTATTATCCACGTATTTCTTTCGTCGCAAGGTCTGAAGGGAAGGTCCTAATTTCTCTTCTGTCAAGAGAGTTAATTTGGAGCTGGAACGGCTGCTCACGTCGGGTGCGGGGTCACACATTGGTGTGGTTCATGTTGATTCTGTCAGTAGGTGGGATTATACTAGGCATGGCCTTCACCTCAACAGGAAGGGGAAGGGTAAATTGGCTGGGGAAATAGCAGGAAAGTTAAAGGGGGGAGGCACTGTCATGAGTGGTAAAATACCAGTGGTTATAGGATTCAGAAAAGACCCTTTTTTAGGGTAGGGAGGACAGAAAGAAAACAAATTTTAAGAGAGGTTAGAACTGAGACAAACCTTCAGTTTGAGAAAGAAATCAAAAAACATAATTCCAGCTTATTACATCAACATAAACAGCCATTGGTTAAGAATTTTCAACTGTCAGCAGATATTTTAACTCCATCCAATTTTAAGTCAGTCAATGTGAAATGTCAGCTATCTTTATTGCATCAAAATATTCGAGGACTGAGAAATAAAATTAATGAATTAACTATCTGCATAGATGAATTAGAGTCCTCAAACCCAGCTGACATAATCTGCCTCTCTGAACATCATGTGACCACTGGTATAGAACTTTTAAGTGTTACAGGGTTTAGGTTAGCATCTCACTATTGTAGATCAGAAATGGAGAAAGGAGGAGTTGCCACATTCATCAGGAACTGTCATAAATTTAAGAACATAGACATTCATAAATTTTGCCTAGAACAGCATATGGAAGCATGTGCAACAGAATTAGATTTTCACAAAAAATCTTTCATAATATTAAGTGTATATCGAGCACCTGCAGGTAACTTTAATCTGTTTGTAAACCACCTTGAAGCTGTACTGGCCCATTTAACAACCAAAAACAAAGAAATAGTGGTTGCTGGTGATTTCAATGTAGATTTCCTTAAAGACTCTCCCAATAAGAACCTATTTGAGTTAGTAACACTATCATTCAACTTAATTCCCACAGTAAAGTTCCCCACTAGGATAACCACTTGCTCACAAACAGCCATTGATAATATCTTTATAGAAAAGTCAAATGAACAAAATTATATTACAAAACCAATAGTCAATGGCCTCTCAGACCATGACATGCAGTTCCTTCTGTTAAATGTTAATACTGAACAGGATATAAAATCTGTTATATCTGAGCTCAAGAGGGTAATCAGTAAGCCAAAAATTGATTATTTTAGGACACTCCTCAGAGACATTCACTGGACTGATGTTTACAGTGCTCATGGCATGAATGAAAAATATAACATTTTTGCTAATAAAGTGCTTACCTTATTTGAACACTGCTTTCCCCCAAAACTTACCAAGGTTAGAGCAAAGTCTACAAAGAAGCCATGGATTACTCGAGGAATAGGGGTATCTTGTAAAACAAAAAGAAAACTGTATCTGTCAATCCGAAACATTTCCAATGTTGATGCTATAGCACATTATAAGAAATACTGCAAAATATTAAAGACTGTAATACGGATGTCAAAGCAAATATATTACAAGGAAAAGATAGTCATATCAGATAACAAAATAAAGACAATATGGGATATAGTGAAGGAGGAGACCGGTAGAACCAGACATGAAGAGGAACAAATAGCATTAAGAGTAAATGATGCATTGGTGACAGATGTGTATAGTGTTGCAGAACTTTTTAACAAACATTTTATAACTGTTACTGAAAAGATGGGGTTGTCAGGTTCGGTAGATGCTGCTATGGATTACCTTAGACCAGACATTTCAAGTAACTTCCATAATATGAATTTGACCCTCACTACCCCAACAGAAATAATGTCCATCATAAAATCTTTAAAATCAAAAACATCTAGCGGGTATGATGAAATATCAACAAAGTTAATTAAAGAATGTGATTCTGAGCTAAGTAACATATTAAGCTATCTGTGTAACCAGTCGTTTATCAGTGGAATATTTCCCGAATGGCTGAAATATGCTGAAGTTAAGCCACTGTTTAAGAAGGGAGATAAAGAAATAGCATCAAATTTCCGTCCAATTTCACTGTTGCCAGCATTCTCAAAAATTTTCGAAAAAGTAATGTACAGTCGTCTTTATAACCATCTTATCTCAAATAACATACTGTCAAAGTCACAGTTTGGATTTCTAAAAGGTTCTGATATTGAGAAGGCTATCTACACTTACAGTGAAAATGTACTTAATTCATTAGACAAAAAATTGCAGGCAACTGGTATATTTTGTGATCTGTCAAAGGCATTTGACTGTGTAAATCACAATATCCTTTTAAGTAAACTAGAATATTATAGTGTAACAGGAAATGCTGCAAAATGGTTCAAATCTTATATCTCTGGCAGGAAACAAAGGGTGTTATTAGGAAAGAGACATGTATCAAGCTATCAGGCATCATCCAACTGGGAACTAATTACATGTGGGGTCCCACAAGGTTCCATTTTGGGGCCCTTACTTTTTCTTGTGTATATCAATGACCTTTCATCAGTAACATTACCAGATGCCAAGTTTGTTTTGTTTGCTGATGATACAAACATTGCAATAAATAGCAAATCAAGTGTAGTCTTAGAAAGATCAGCCAATAAAATATTTGTAGACATTAATCACTGGTTCCTAGCCAATTCTTTGTCACTAAACTTTGAAAAAACACACTACATGCAGTTCAGAACTTGTAAGGGGTGTCCCAAGAGTATATGTCTAACATATGATGACAAGAAGATAGAAGAAGTGGACGGTGTTAAATTCTTGGGATTACAGCTTGATAATAAATTCAACTGGCAGGAGCACACCACAGAACTGCTGAAGCGTCTTAACAAATCTCTGTTTGCAATGCGAATTTTGTCAGACATAGGGGATATAAAAATGAAAAAGCTGGCATACTATGCTTACTTTCATTCCATAATGTCATATGGGATTATTTTCTGGGGTAATTCATCAAGCCAAGCTAAAGTTTTCCGGGCACAAAAACGTGCAGTAAGAATTATATGTGGTGTGAACTCAAGAACATCCTGCAGAAGCCTGTTTAGGGAACTAGGGATACTAACTACAGCTTCCCAATATATTTATTCCTTAATGAAATTTGTCATTAAAAATATATCACTTTTTCAAACCAACAGCTCAATTCATGGAATCAATACTAGAACTAAGAATAATCTTCACAAGGATTTAAAGTCACTTAGTCTTGTACAAAAAGGTGTGCATTATTCAGGAACACACATTTTCAATAACTTGCCAGCAGCCATAAAAAGCTTAACAACCAATGAAATTCAGTTTAAGAGAAGCCTAAAGGATTTATTGGTGGCCAACTCCTTCTACTCCATTGATGAATTTCTGAGGAAAACCAACTGATTTGTATATAAGTACAACATAACTTCTGCACAATTTCAGTGCAGTAATGTGTTCACTGAAAATTTGTGTGTGTGTGTGTGTGTGTGTGTGTGTGTGTGTGTGTAAGTATAATCTAACTTCTGCACCATTTCAGTGCAGTAATGTGTTCATTGTAAATAAGTATTACAGTAGTTGTATTACATGTTTCTTACCTTATAAATAAATATAAAACTTTTTTATTTTAAATTCAGTGCAATAGTATTTGTAAAATGACTCTTAGTGTTCATTAAAAAATGACGATCATTCCACTTGGGACCTGTGGAATGGTACATTAGCTTATTTGCTTTAGTTTAAATATTTGTCATGTATTGTTGTTTTTCTGACATGTTCCACATCCTGGAGGACCTCCTCACTACGGATCAATTGGAATGAAAGTAAATCTAATCTAATCTAATCTAATCTCATCTACTCATCAACATGCTTCTGGAACGTCAGTTTTGCTACGGTCCTTAATAAACTTGGACACAATGTCATGCTCCAGATGAACACTCTCAGAAATTTCCTTTCCAAATGAAGGTCTATGTTTGATACTTTTTGCCTGTGCTAGTCTGTTTGCATTATGCACATCTACATCCACACACTGCAAACCAAATTATGTTGTGTGTTGGTCAGTACTTCGATATCACTGTCACATTCCACTTTCCGGTTCCAGTCGTGAATACTGATTGGGAAAGATATTCGTTGTTAACTTCTGTATGAGCTCAAATCTGTCTCAACTTACATTTAAGGTCTTTTCACGAATTTCAAGAAGGCAGCACTGTACTGGTTGTCAGTTCTAGGAACGTATGCCATGGAATTTTAACAATAGGCCACACTGTTTCTCAACGCCCGTCTTGTAGCGCCTCTGCTACAACTGCTCTAGAACAACAAAGCCTCAACAATAATGCATACAAAATTACCACTAGACAGTTGAGAAACCAGACTACACCGGGTGGTTGTTAAGTTGTGGACACACACACCAACAGAAGAATCGAGATAGTCCGTAGTCACTCAAGTCCGTCAGCATCTACGTAATCAAAAATCCAAAGAGTTGCAGGTGAGATCCAATAAGCAACCCAACCACTTAAGTACAGTGACAGCGAGGTAGGTACACTATGTGATCAAAAGTATCCGGACACCTGGCTGAAAATGACTTACAAGTTCGTGGCGCCCTCCATTGGTAGTGCTGGAATTCAATATGGTGTTGGCCCACCCTTAGCGTTGATGACAGCTTCCACTCTCGCAGACATACGTTCAATCAGGTGCTGGATGGTTTCTTGGGGAATGGCAGCCCATTCTTCACGGAGTGCTGCACTGAGAAGAGGTACTGATGTCAGTCAGTGAGACCTGGTACGAAGTCGGCGTTCGAAAACATCCCAAAAATGTTCTATAGGATTCAGGTCAGGACTCTCTGCAGACTAGTCCATTACAGGGGTGTTATTGTCGCGTAACCACTCCGCCACATGTCGTGTTGAAAGATGCAATCGCCATCCCCGAATTTCTGTTCACCAGTGGGATGCAAGAACGTGCTTAAAACATCACTGTAGGCCTGTGCTGTGATAGTGCCACGCAAAACAACAAGGGGTGCAAGCCCCCTCTATGAAAAACACGACCACACCATAACACCACCGCCTCCAATTTCACTGTGGGCACTACACACGCTGGCAGATGACGTTCACTGGGCATTCGCCATACCCAAAGCCTCCCATCGGATCGCCACATGATGTACCCTGATTCGTCACTCCACACAACTTTTTTCAACCGTTCAGTTGTCCAATGTTTACACTCCTTACTCCAAACGAGGTGTTGTTCGGCTTTTACCGGCGTGATGTGTGGCTTATGAGCAGCCGCTCGACCACGAAATCCAAGCTTTCTCACCTCCCGCCTAACTGTCATGGTACTTGCGGTGGATCCTGATGCAGTTTGGAATTCCTGTGTGATAGTCTGGATACATGTCTGCCTATTACACATTACGACCCCCATGAACTGTCGGCGGTCTCTATCGGTCAACAGACGAGGTCGGCCGGAACGCGTTTGTGCTGTACGTGTGCCTTCACGTTTCCACTTTACCACCACTTTGGAAACAATGTACCTAGGGATGTTTAGGAGTGTGGAAATCTCGCGTACAGACGTATGACCAAGTGACACCCAATCACCTGACCGCGTTCGAAGTCTGTGAGTTCCGCGGAGCGCCCCATTCTGCTCTCTAACGATGTCCAATGACTACTGAGGTCGCTGATATGGAGTACCTGGCAGTAGGTGGTAGCACAATGCGCCTAATATGAAAAACGTATGTTTTTGTGGGTGTCCGGATACTTTCGATCACATAGTGTAAGTACTATCCATCAATGTAGTTTCGTGCTTACTATGTATTGTAGATTGGAGTCGGTTGAAGAAACATCAACACTTAACATGCATTATAAGGTTAAAGACTTCGCGTTTTGTAGTTGTCACTGCCGCCTGAGATAAGGGAAGCTGAATTCCCATCGCGTGTTTTGACACTTTCGGCATACTCTTCAAACGAGAGGCGGTAATATTTTTGCGAGTATAAGTTACCCTACATCTTTCCACGTTAATGTTTTCACGATTGTTGGAGAGTCATCTTCTTCTTTGCGTATAAACTTTGATGGTCTTTCGTCCGAAGCTTGGCCTTTTGTTTTAGCAGAATCCCACAACGTTCTCCAGTTTAATAAGTGTTCTGTAACTATTGTGTGGTCATGAGTGTCTTCAAAAACCGAAAGTAATATTGAGCTGCCTACTGTAAATAATTTAACATAACACCTCTCGTTTTTACAACAGCATCGCCATCCACCTTCTTCAGTTCCTAGAACACTTCTGTAAAGTCTGAATTTATAACCATCTTAGGTTAAATGTATATTACCACGATCACTAAAAAATAGGCTGCAAAACGTGACTTTCTGCCAAATTTTTCGCTTCTGTAAGTGATTTGAACCACACATCGAAGCACTACGTGATTCTGCACAGATTTCGGCGAGTTTACGTCGTTCACAGGGCTGGCAAGTTCGGTTAGGACCGAAAACACCACTTCCGTTGACTCAAATCTAGGGTCGGGCCGCCTCCCTGCTACCTGCGTACGCAGTGCCGAGTTTGAGTGTGGGATTTAACCTGACCCTTTCACGGTACCCTCCTTGTGGTTATTAATTCGCGGCCGTCCAGGGCAACTTGGTGATTCTCCTGTTAGATTCTGCACTTGGCAGTTTTTCATTTGTACGTGACCATGATAGAGGACACCGAACTCAAAGGTTTCGATTCTACTTGGTCATTCTGACTAAGAGCTATTCACTGTGTAGATTCGGTAGAGGACGGGCTCAGTGTTCAGACCTCGATCGAGTCAGTGAGGAGACTTTTAACTGACGACAGGGACAGACTGCGAGAGCGCGATATTTACATCCGTTACCAGCACTTGAGGCGAGGCGGAGAGTTGCAGCCGCGCCCCGACGTCAGCTGCCGTAACCATCGGGTCAGTCACGGTAAGGACCGCACAATGCAAAGCATTGAGGGCACACCGGAAGTAACAGAGATGGGTCTGAGATTAGATAGCGTGCGGAAAATAACATGGGTAAAGGGGGGACCCGAGCCTAGTCAAGCGATATTAATCTGTTTCTTTATTGTTGGATGTCAGGTCAGCCAGTAATGCAAAACACCGGCTTTCCTCAGTACCCAAACATGTTTCGCCACTACTGTGCTATCATCAGTGGGTTTTCGTTTTCATTTATTCTGTAATGTGAACATTTTTATTAAATAATTATAAAATTATGTGCTTCTTTGGTTCAAACAATAGATCGTTTCTTTTTGTAAATACCTTCACATTTGGTGTGCACGAATTTTCTGGATCACTTGTGTGTTTATTACTTTATTAATCTGTCATAGCTAAGCGGTGGCTCATTTAAAGGATTAGGCTTGCGACATCATGTGTCGTTTAAAGCCACGAAACCGCCTTGGTTCAGTTCCTTAACTCAACCACCGTCATTTCCTCCACTAGTTCTCAGTCAGTGTTAGTTGGTAGCTGTTTGTCTTGAATCTTAAGTCTACATGATTCTCTTGTCTTAAGGCCGTTGGGAGTGTTTTTCATTCAAGTGTTTTTGGCGACCCAAATTTCGTACTATTTGACCGAATAAAATAGTAATTTGGATCATGGTTTTCCATTCAATTGTTTTGATTATTATTGTGATTCCATTCTCATCTACCCTAACCTAGTGCGCTGTTATGGTTCAAATGGCTCTGAGCACTATGCGACTTAACTTCTGAGGTCATCAGTCACCTAGAACTTAGAACTAATTAAACCCAACTAACCTAAGGACATCACACACAGCCATGCCCGAGGCAGGATTCGAACCTGCGACCGTAGCGAGTTCGCTGTTATGAATTAACAGTTAATTTTCACACCATTGTATTGTATTGTATTGTATGTTAACCGGGGACCTAGAAACGACGGAGAGGCTCCGTCCCCGCCGCAGCCGCAGTGGTCCACAACCCCACGACGACTACCGCAGTCCACTTCACCCCTCCGCTGCCCCGCACCGAACCCAGGGTTATTGTGCGGTTCGGCCCCCGGTGCCCCCCCCCCCCCCCCCCCAGGGAACGTCTCACACCAGACGAGTGTAACCCCAATGGTGGTGTACGCGTACGTGGAGAACTTGTTTGCGCAGCAATCGCCGACATAGTGAAACTGAAGCGGAATAAGGGGAACCAGCCCGCATTCGCCGAGGCGGATGGAAAACCTCCTAAAAACCATCCACAGATTGGCCGGTTCACCGGACCTCGACACAAATCCGCCGGGCGGATTCGTGCCGGGGACCAGGCTCTCCTTCCCGCCCGGAAAGCCGTCCGTTAGACCGCACGTTCAACCGAATGTTCACACCACTGACTTGATATCGTTTCCACTTGCCTAACAGCTTTGTGACCGCTAGGTTCATGGGAGGGGCCTTGCATCACAGAGTCCAGAGTGACAGGGACTGAGACTAACAGAGGTGTTGCGCCTTGGGCCCGAGAGCTGTGGCAGCTAGCACTCCAAACGGCCATAGTTTCTGGTCATATAGGTACTATTGTTTTCTTACTGTAACAGTTGTGTCCGAGACAAACAGGAAGTGTGGCCACTTAGCGTTACAAAGTCGCAGCAAAGACGACTAACAAACTCATACGACGACATAACACAATAGCTTATAGACCAGACCTTGTGGGCCGTTATCAACGGCTGTGTGGATGGGACATCTAAAGCGCTGCATAAGGCGCACAGACGAGAGTGCGGGCGGCAACGAACGAAGGCGACAAATGACTTCACAGACAATACCAGCGAGAGAGGTGACCATAGTTGCCGTAGCAGATCAGACGACACCAAAACAGGTGAAGCAGGACTAGATGTATAGTCTCCGGAGTTCCAAGAAAACAACTGTTAGACAGTAATTGCTGATTGTAGGAGAAATGTAGAAATAGAGGACAGCACACGCTATCGGGTAGAGCAACCCAACTTAAATGTAGAATAAGGCCATCTGAGGGCGAGAGGCTCAAACTATTCCTGTGATCCTCGCCCTTTAGCGAGCGAGATGGCGCAGTGGTTAGCACCCTGGACTCGCATTTGGGAGGACGACGGTTCAAACCTGCGTCCGGCCATCCTGATTTAGGTTTTCCGCGCTTTCCCTAAATCTCTTCAGGCAAACGTTGGTAGGGTTCCTTTGAAAGGGCACGGCTGACTTCCTTCTTCGTCCTTCCCTAATCCAGTGGGACCAATGATCTCGCTACTTGGCGCCCCTTCCATAAAAAAAAAGAAACAAAAAAAAAGTCCTCGCCCTCTGCTGGCTATTAGTAGTAGTAGTAGATCGGGCGGTGGCTGCCCAGGTGCGAGACGCTCTATAGTTTTCTGAGGCACTCCATTGTGCGTAGCATCGCAGGCGGCATTCTATTAATCTACAGGGTGATCCATTGATCGTGAGTGGGCCAAATATCTTACGAAATAAGCGTCAAACGAAAAAACTGCAAAGAACGAAACTTGTCTAGCTTGAAGGGGGAAACCAGATGGCGCTATGGTTGGCCCGCTAGATGGCGCTGCCATATGTCAAACGGATATCAAATGCGTTTTTTAAAATAGGAACCCCCATTTTTATTACATATTCATTTAGTACGTAAAGAAATATGAATTTTTTGGTTGGACCACTTTTTTCGCTTTGTGATAGATGGCGCTGTAATAGTCACAAGCGTATAAGTACGTGGTATCACGTAGCATTCCGCAGGTGCTGACGGAATTTACTCCGTGATACATTACCCGTGTTAAAATGGACCGTTTACCAATTGCGGAAAAGGTCGATATCCTGTTGATGTCTGGCTTTTGTGATCAAAATGCCCAACGGGCGTGTGTTATGTATGCTGCTCGGTATCCTGGACGACATCATACAAATATCCGGACCGTTCGCCGGATACTTACGTTATTTAATGAAACAGGAAGTGTTCAGCCACGTGTGAAATGTCAACCACGACCTGCGACAAATGATGATGCCCAAGTAGGTGTTTTAGCTGCTGTCGCTGCTAATCCGCACATCAGTAGCAGACAAATTGCGCGAGAATCGGGAATCTCAAAAACGGCGGTGTTGAGAATGCTACATCAACATCGATTGCACCCGTACCATAATTCTGTGCACCAGGAATTACATGACGATGGCTTTGAACGTCGTGTACAGTTCTGCCACTGGGAACAAGAGAAATTACGGAACGATGACAGATTTTTTGCACGCGTTCTATTTAGCGACGAAGCGTCATTCACCAATAGCGGTAATTATTGGGCAACGGAAAATCCACGATGACTGCGACAAGTGGAACATCAGCGATCTTGGCGGGTTAATGTATGGTGCGGCATTAAGGGGAGGAAGGGTAATTGGCCCCCATTTTACCGATGGCAATCTAAATGGTGCAATTTCCTACGTAATGTTCTACCGATGTTACTACAAGATTTTTCACTGTATGACAGAATGGCGATGTACTTCTAACATGATGGATGTCCGGCACATAGCTCGAGTGCGGTTGAAGCGGTATTGAATAGCATATTTCATGGCAGGTGGATTGGTCGTTCAGTTCACCAGATCTGACGTCCCCGGATTTGCTATCGTGATCCACCGACAACGCCTGACAACATGCGTCAGCGCATTGTGAATGCATGTGCGAACATTCCGGAAGGCGAACTACTCGCTGTTGAGAGGAATGTCGTTACACGTACTGTGAAACGCATTGAGATTGACGGACCTCATTTTGAGCATTTATTGCATTAACGTGGTGTTTACAGGTAACACGCTGTAACAGCATGCGTTCTCAGAAATGATAAGATCACAAAGGTACATGTATCACATTGGAACAACCGAAAGAAAATGTTCAAATGCACCTACGTTCTGCATTTTAATTTAAAAAGCTACCTGTTACAAGTGTTCGTCTAAAATTGTGAGCCATATGTTTGTGACTATTACAGCGCCATCTATCAGAAAGTGAAAAAAGTGGTCCAACCAAATCATTCATATTTCTTTACGTACTACACGAATATGTAATAAAAAATGGGGGTTTCTATTTTAAAAAAAACGCAAGTGATATCCGTTTGACCTATGGCAGCACCATCTAGCGGACCAACCATAGCGCCATCTGGTTTCCTCCTTCAATCTAGACAAGTTTCGTTCTTTGTAGTTTTTTCGTTTGACGCTTATTTCGTGAGATATTTGACCCGGTCACGATCAATGGACCACCCTGTATACTATTTGCTATTTTTCTCTCTTCTTGATACATAAATTGTTAATTTTAAGCATTGTCGTTTCCTGATTAGTTTTAAGTTAACGAGACTTTATGACTGCAAAATTGTTAAACTTTTTCAAAATATTAAGAAGTCAAACAAGCTTCACATTCTGTACATGTACAATTTAATATTGTGAAAACACGTCCTGTCTTAGGAATTAGGTGGTAGATCAGGAAGCGCTGCAAGCCCTGCGCAGGGCAAGGACAGTGGTGCCTCTTTCAAGCTTCGTCCCAGCTGATTTTGCTTCAGACGTGACCTGTCCAAGACAGATTGGCTTTTCTATGGCCTCAGAGCTCAGATGGAAACCCAGTTCTAAGCAAAGAAGGGAAAGCAGAAAGGTGGAAGGAGTATATAGAGGGTCTATGCAAGGGCAATGTACTTGAGGACAATATTATGGAAATGGAAGAGGATGTAGATGAAGATGAAATGGGAGATATGATACTGCGTGAAGAGTTTGACAGAGCACTGAAAGACCTGAGTCGAAACAAGGCCCCCGGAGTAGACAATATTCCATTGGAACTACTGACGGCCGTGGGAGAGCCAGTCCTGACAAAACTCTACCATCTGGTGAGCAAGATGTATGAAACAGGCGAAATACCCTCAGACTTCAAGAAGAATATAATAATTCCAATCCCAAAGAAAGCAGGTGTTGACAGATGTGAAAATTACCGAACTATCAGCTTAATAAGTCACAGCTGCAAAATACTAACACGAATTCTTTACAGACGAATGGAAAAACTAGTAGAAGCCAACCTCGGGGAAGATCAGTTTGGATTCCGTAGAGACACTGGAACACGTGAGGCAATACTGACCTTACGACTTATCTTAGAAGAAAGAATAAGGAAAGGCAAACCTACGTTTCTAGCATTTGTAGACTTAGAGAAAGCTTTTGACAATGTTGACTGGAATACTCTCTTTCAAATTCTAAAGGTGGCAGGGGTAAAATACAGGGAGCGAAAGGCTATTTACAATTTGTACAGAAACCAGATGGCAGTTATAAGAGTCGAGGGACATGAAAGGGAAGCAGTGGTTGGGAAGGGAGTAAGACAGGGTTGTAGCCTCTCCCCGATGTTGTTCAATCTGTATATTGAGCAAGCAGTAAAGGAAACAAGAGAAAAATTCGGAGTAGGTATTAAAATTCATGGAGAAGAAATAAAAACTTTGAGGTTCGCCGATGACATTGTAATTCTGTCAGAGACAGCAAAGGACGTGGAAGAGCAGTTGAATGGAATGGACAGTGTCTTGAAAGGAGGATATAAGATGAACATCAACAAAAGCAAAACAAGGATAATGGAATGTAGTCTAATTAAGTCGGGTGATGCTGAGGGAATTAGATTAGGAAATGAGGCACTTAAAGTAGTAAAGGAGTTTTGCTATTTGGGGAGCAAAATAACTGATGATGGTCGAAGTAGAGAGGATATAAAATGTAGGCTGGCAATGGCAAGGAAAGCGTTTCTGAAGAAGAGAAATTTGTTAACATCGAGTATTGATTTAAGTGTCAGGAAATCATTTCTGAAAGTATTCGTATGGAGTGTAGCCATGTATGGAAGTGAAACATGGACGATAAATAGTTTGGACAAGAAGAGAATAGAAGCTTTCGAAATGTTGTGCTACAGAAGAATGCTGAAGATTAGATGGGTAGATCACATAACTAATGAGGAAGTATTGAATAGGATTGGGGAGAAGAGAAGTTTGTGGCACAACTTGACCAGAAGAAGGGATCGGTTGGTAGGACATGTTCTGAGGCATCAAGGGATCACCAATTTAGTATTGGAGGGCAGCATGGAGGGTAAAAATCGTAGAGGGAGACCAAGAGATGAATACACTAAGCAGATTCAGAAGGATGTAGGTTGCAGTAGGTACTGGGAGATGAAAAAGCTTGCACAGGATAGAGTAGCATGGAGAGCTGCATCAAACCAGTCTCAGGACTGAAGACCACAACAACAACAACAACGGCCTTTATGGCCTCTATGGGTTCGAGAACCGTCCTCTCGTTGTGCTAGTATTGATCCACCTTGGTTATTTTATTTCCCCAGTACCCGTCGTCATATCTGGTGGCCAAACTCAGACATTTCTCTGGAAGTATACTACATATATTAAATCATAAAGTACTAAAATAAACATTAATTAAACTCTACAAAGTAACAGAGTTGTCTTTACTACTGCATGGTAGCGAATGTTAGACCCAAACATCTGATCTATTACGATGAATTCAACCATCAGAGATCAAGCTCCTCAATTTTGTAGGGAGATATTGATTATTGGACCATAAAATAAATACCAATATGCGACAAGAACTAAATATTGAACGGTATACATATGTATGTGGAAAATACTAACTCAGCTGGAAAGACCATGTCCGACGTGCGTCTAATGACAGAGTAACTACAGCTGTAATACAGTATAACCCAAACGGAGAGCAGAGCGCTTCGTTACAGGATCATTTAGTAATCGCGAAAGCGTTACGGAGATGATAGATAAACCCCAGTGGAAGACTCTGCAGGAGAGACGCTCAGTAGCTCGGTACGGGCTTTTGTTGAAGTTTCGAGAACATACCTTCACCGAGGAGGCAAGCAGTGTATTGCTTCCTCCTACGTGTATCTCGCGAAGAGACTATGAGGATAAAATGAGAGAGTTTAGAGCCCACACAGAGGCATACCGACAATCCTTCTTTCCACGAACAATACGAGACTGGAATAGAAGGGGGAACCGATAGAGGTACTCAAAGTACCCTCCTCCACACACCGTCAGGTGGCTTGCGGAGTATGGATGTAGATGTAGATGTAGAAACGTCGGACGTCCCTTAAAGAGATCGCGTGAACGATTCTGAGCTGGAACAGGCCAAAAGGCCAGAAGACGATTCGAGGATGACACGTCATTCGATATAGTCGTGCACATTATTTGCATAGTCTTATGATTCTATCTTGGTGTATACAAAATGTTCTGTGTTATCGACATCGATACGCAAACATTTGTTTGTCTAGCCTCTGTATCAGACGACGCTAGTGATGGGCTATGTGCCCGAACAGCCGTCGGCCAAATAAGTGCTTCTGAGCTACAGCCCGTGATGTAGAACAAGATGTCCTTTATCAAACGTCAAAGAAGATATTCTTGAATTGAATAAGAAAAAAAAAATGAAATCTGTCTTTATTATTAAATGAAAAAAAGTTGACAACAGTTGTCGTGACAATACGTCACGTTTCTTAAGCTAACTGGGGGTGTGACTACAAAGCAGTTTACACTGGCAGACAGGGTGGGTTGGTTATTGGCCATTCACGTAACGGTAAGGGCGTACGGCTGCAAAACACAAAGGCGCTGCCGTGAATTGAAGCCCACAGTAGGAGGCAGGACGAGGGCACGAAAACGGGCTGTCTGCTCCGAGGGCAGAGGGGCCACACAAACGAAGTGAATGCGAACCAGTCGACTGTGATGACGGACCGAGCCGTAAAAAACGTTAGCTGTGGATGACCGGGGGGGGGGGGGGGGTGAGGCGGCAGGAGGAAGGAGCGACGGGAAAGAGCGACGCGACGTAAGCAAAAACAGGAGCAAAAAAGGACGTGTATGTAACAGGGAGCAAGAAGCGAGGCCCGGTCCTTTTGGAAGAGATTGGATAATAGGCGGGCAGGCTGTGTCACCGCCGCGTTGTGAAAGTTTAGCTAATGAGCAGACAATTGTCTTTTAACTGTGCACACAGTAGCAAACACTCCACAGTTCTTTTGTCTCTCTCATTAGGATTCATTCACACTTATGTATCAGCAGCCCACAATTAGGTTAGCTTCAGTACAGACGACAGAAAATGAGCATGCTGTGCTTTTTAATTTTATTTTACCCACGCTGAGTCTTACTAGAACTGTTCGGCTGCTATTAAATTAAGGATTATTGAAGGTAACAGTATCCAGTTACAAATACTTTTAAGATTTATTTCACTTCTATGGCTGGTTCTGGGCCAGTCTGTCCATCTACACATGGTTACACTTGCTGTAGTAAAGTGTTAGGATCGTCAGCAGAATGTCGTCTCATTTCTTGAACGCTTGTTAAATCTGACTGTCTTCCATAGAGGCCATTATCAAGATTGGAGACGGTGTCGTGCATTGTTCATTTTTATTAATTTTTTGTACCATGTCCCGTGTGCTATAATTAAAGTCCAGCAACTCAGCGAGGTTCTGTGTGGGCTGTAATCATCGTATCACAGCGAAAACTGGTAGATATACTGGTGCGTTAATGGAGAACCGATTTACGATGGAAAAAAAATAATTCAAACTGTGGTCACCAGGTGCACATCTGGCGCTGTTAATAAGAGAAAGACATCTAAAAATGTTTCCATACATGATGGATTAGGAACAGACTGTGGACAGAAAACTTCAAAGAAGTGAGAAAGGCATAACGTCGATTTTATAACAAACTGCCTCTTACACAATTTGTTCAGTATGAGCACCGGAGACATCGACGAGATGCTGCTTTTTTAAGACTGCGTTCAAAAATGGCTCTGAGCACTATGGGACTTAACATCTGTGGTCATCAGTCCCCTAGAACTTAGAACTACTTAAACCTAACTAACCTAAGGACATCACACACATCCATGTCCGAGGCAGGATTCGAACCTGCGACCGTAGCGGTCGCGCGGTTCCAGAATGAAGCGCCTAGAACCGCTCGGCCACTCCGGCCGGCGGAACGATCACATTTCATCACATTTGCTAGTTCTCGAGTGCACCAATGATGATCATTGTGGATTAACGCGTTTAAACGATCTTCATCAAATCCTAAGGCCTTCCTGAACGTGGAGAGTCAGTAATGTCAAAACGATTCTCCTTAAAACGAGAAAACAATGCTCTTGCCGTGCTCTGTCCAATGGCATTATCCTCACAGAAGACGCGAATGTTTCTGGCTGTCTCCGCTGCTGTCAGGTCTCTACTGAGCCCAAACAGAAGAATATATTGGAAATGTTTCAATTTATCCACTTGGCACTCCATTTTCTAGCGTCCACAGCTTCTGTCACTATCTCTGAATGACAATGTATAAACTCCAATAGCCACAGTGAACTACAAGTAACAAATAAGTAGTCGATAAATAAACCCATAGCAAGAGGAATTCCAACATGCAAAGCAAAAAGACTACGAACTTAAGTACCAACCTAAGCGGCAAGGAAACTGGTATAAGCATGTGTATTCAAATCTAGGGATATGTAAACAGGCAGAATACGGCGCTGCGGTCGGCAACGCCTATGTAAGACAACAAGAGCCTGGCGCAGTTGTTCGTTCGGCTGCTGCTGACGTCTGCTACAGTGGTGAGACACAGCATCTCCGAGGCAGCGATGAAGTGGGGATCTTCCCGTACGACCATTTCACGACTGTACCGTGAATATCAGGAATCCGGTAAAACATCAAATCTCCGACATCGCTGCGGCCGGAAAAATATCCTACAAGAACGGGACCAATGACGACTGAAGAGGATCGTTTAACGTAACAGAAGTGCAAACCTTCCGAAAATTGCTGCAGATTTCAGTGGGGGGCCATCAACTAGTGTCAGCGTGCGAACCATTCAACGAAACATCATCGATATGGACTTTCGAAGCTGAAGGTTCACTCGTGTACCCTTCTTGACTGCACTACACAAAGCTTTACGCCTCACTTGGGCCCGTCAACACCGACATTGGACTGTTGATGGCTGTAAACATGTTCCCTGGTCAGAAAAATTCATATTGTATCGAGCGGACGGACGTGTACGGGTATAGAGACAACCTCATGAATCCATGGAGCCTGCATGTCAGCAGGGGACTGTTCAAGGTGAGGGAGGCTATATAATGGTGTGGGGCGTGTGCAGTGGAGTGCTATGGGATCCCTGATACATCTAGATACGCCTCTGATAGGTGTCATGTACGTAGGCATCCTGCCTGATCACGTGCATCCATTCATGTCCATTGTGCATTCCGACGGACTTGGGCAATTCCAGCAGGACAATGCGACACCCGAAATGAGCAGAATTGCTACAGAGTGGCTCCAGGTTGTGATATTCGCTATTTTTGGCTTCATTAAAACAGCAAATAGTTAATACTTTCAGCCAGAAGGCAAATACTTTGTTATAAAGAATGATTCATGTATAATAAGGCGTCGCATAGTGACGGTGGAATTTCCTAAATAATGTAATTCGTCGTCTTTTAGCGGCAATATAAACAGAAAAATACAGATAGATATGCGATCCGATCCTTCACTATTTTGTTCGCTGGAGAACAAATGAAGCCTTGGGCGCTAAACACTTGTACTGTTTTTCTTAAGTAAGACGGACGCAGATTTGTGGCAGTCTGATCTAACCTTTACTAAATGTATAGAAACGTGTTACGTCTAAGTTTGAGTGAAGTGTAAAAAGAAGAACTGTTATAACTTATCGTGACGACGCACGAGCGACTCAAAGAGGACAATGGCTATATAAAAGATCGCTCAATGGACATGAAACGGACATAAAAATCTACCGTCATTGTAGTACTAAGCTTAAGATACGATATATGTTTCAGTTAAAGTAAATATTTGTTCTGGGAATACTGAATCATTTAGCAGTGCTCATTCCTATCATCTCCTCAGAACTA
The DNA here is from genome assembly GCF_021461395.2 of Schistocerca americana. NCBI lineage: Eukaryota > Metazoa > Arthropoda > Insecta > Orthoptera > Acrididae > Schistocerca > Schistocerca americana. Next base: position 108,707,777 of record NC_060120.1, read on the forward strand.
TTTTCATTTTAATTATGCATTTTGCTAAGATTATAGACGCCAAGATCAACAGTCCAATGTGCGTGTTACATTGACAAAAAGAAAACTATTTTATCGTCTTCTTGCATCAGCTTTAATATTGAATTTCCCTTTTGTGTGATGTTACAGTTGTTTTTGCACCCTTAAGAACTTTCTGGTCCCTTAGGAAATTGTTTTGTCATAACTTCACGACCGGTTATGATCGTATCTACGATCATGAAGTAATTAGAAAGACAATAATGCAATTTCTTAATCAATAGCACGCTAGCTGTGACTGCTTCAAGCCACGAGAAACTGCAAGTAAAGACTATTCACATTTCATAACGCAATATTTTATGACAATGGCCAATCCATGTTTCTTACGCCAATTGTGATTGATAAAACAGTAAGCGAAATCTCAAATTCCAACTTTTCCATTGAATAACAACATCACTTTTATTTTGTTACATCACAAGGTAGACTCTTCTGAGTTTAAACACTTCTACTGCCCACCAAATACCCCAGACATGAACATTATTGAGCATGTCTGGAATTTCTTGCAACGTACTGTTCACAAGGGATCTCCACCCTCTCGTACTACTGCAGATTTATAGACAGCCCTGCAGGTTTCATGGTTCAAAATGATTCAGATGGCTCTGAGCACTATGGGACTTAACATCTGTGGTCATCAGTACCCTAGAACTTAGAACTACTTAAACCGACCGTGGCCCGTGTTTGTTACAACACGCAGCTGAATGTCGGAGGTTTCAAGCGTCAACTTTAGGTTACAATATCTCCGGATGTAATTAACATTTTACAATGAAACAAACGGCACTGATTACGTATTTGTTTATATGTTCAGATGTGCTAACAAAACTAACGTGGTTCCATTTAAAAAAACGTAGGTTTGTGTTAAAAAACATACTTCCGTGCATTTTTGTATGGTTCGTATTAAACAATTACACTAGCCCGTCTCCTCACGTTCGGTCTGTGGAATCGGTTCGTCAGTATTTGATGTGGTTTACGAAATATATCCAGCGGTAATGATAGGTGACTCACGAATATCTAACCTAAGGACGTCACACACATCCATGCCCGAGGCAGGATTCGAACCTGCGACCGTAGCAATCGCGCAGTTCCGGACTGAGCGCGTAGAACCGCTAGACCACCGCAGCCGGCGGTTTGATGGTGTCAATTCCCTCGAGCATTACTTCAGACGTTAGTCGAGTCCATCCCATGTCGTTTTGCGGCACTTCTGCGTGCTTGCGGGGTCAATACACGATATTAGGTAGGTGTACCAGTTTCTTTGGCTCTTCAGTGAATAACTACGCCGTATGTTTATAGGGTCCTCGATGGGTCCTGCCAAGAGTGAAGTGATCCCAGATCGTCAGGAATCGTACTCCACGTAAGACCTCCTCAGAGAGAGAGAGAGAGAGAGAGAGAGAGAGAGAGAGAGAGAGACGGGGTGAGAGAGGTCGGCCTGGGTTCCCGGACTGCGCGGGAGGAAGGCACGCGGAGCGCCCGCGTTGTATCAGCACAGAGCGGTACAGGGCTTATCACGGCCGGCTTCCTGTGGCCGTGGGAAGTGCGCACTGTTTACTCGCGGCCGGGAAGCGAGGCCGCATTGCGACAGCTAAGCGGTTCCGGTCGCCTAATCACCGGCAAAGGCGGAGGAAACACTTGCTAACAAAATGCGCGCGGCGTGTTAGAAGTACTCTGCTGGCCGTTAGAAACAACGACGGGAAAAATTGCAAAGGACGAAATTTTACTTTTTCGCCGTATACAGAATAGTAGCGAGAACAGACGATTAAATATTGTGGAAATTTGAGGATAAATACATGGTGGTCCATTGATAGTGACCGGGCGAAATATCTCACGAAATAAGCATCAAACGAAAAAACTACAAAGAACGAAACTCGTCTAGCTTGAAGAGGGAAACCAGACGGCGCTATGGTTGGCCCGCTAGATGGCGCTGCCATAGGTCAAACGGATATCAACTGCGGTTTTTTTAAATAGGAACCCCCATTTTTTATTACATATTCGTGTAGTACGTAAAGAAAAATGAATGTTTTAGTTGGACCACTTTTTTCGTTTTGTGATAGATGGCGCTCTAATAGTCACAAGCGTATAAGCACGTGGTATCACTGGTTGGTTGGTTGTTTTTGGGGAAGGAGACCAGACAGCGAGGTCATCGGTCTCATCGGATTAGGGAAGGAAGGGGAAGGACGTCGGCCGTGCCCTTTGAGAGGAACCATCCCGGCATTTGCCTGGAGCGATTTAGGGAAATCACGGAAAACCTAAATCAGGATGGCCGGACGCGGGATTGAACCGTCGTCCTCCCGAATGCGAGTCCAGTGTCTAACCACTGCGCCACCTCGCTCGGTGTTGTGGTATCACTTAACATTCCGCCAGTGCGGACGGTATTTGCTTCGTGATACATTACCCATGGTAAAATGGACCGTTTGCCGATTGCGGTAAAGGTCGATATCGTGTTGATGTATGGCTGTTGTGATCAAAATGCCCAACGGGCGTATGCTATGTATGCTGCTCGGTATCCTGGACGACATCATCCAAATCATCCAAGTGTCCGGACCGTTCGCCGAATAGTTACGTTATTTATGTAAACAGGATGTGTTCAGCCACATGTGAAACGTCAACCATGACTCAACAAATGATTATGCCCAAATAGGTGTTTTAGTTGCTGTCGCGGCTAATCCGCACATCAGTGGCAGACAAATTGCGCGAGAATCGGGAATCTCAAAACCGTCGGTGTTGATAATGCTACATCAACATCGATTGCACCCGTACCATATTTCTATGCACCAGGAATTGCGTGGCGAAGACTTTGAAAGTCGTGTACAGTTCTGCCACTGGGCACAAGAGAAATTACGGAACGATGACAGATTTTTTACACGCGTTCTATTTAGCGACGAAGCGTCATTCACCAACAGCGATAACGTAAACTGGCATAATATGCACTATTGCGCAACGGAAAATCCACGTTGGCTGCGACAAGTGGAACATCAGCGACCTTGGCGGGTTAATGTATGGTGCGGCATTATGGGAAGAAGGATAATTGGTCCCCATTTTATCGATGACAATGTAAATGGTGCAACGTATGTTGATTTCCTACGTAATATTCTACCGATGTTACTACAAGATGTTTCACTGCATTACAGAATGGCGATGTACTTCCAACAAACATCATGGATGTCCGGCACATAGTTCGCGTTCGGTAGAAGCAGTATTGAATAGCATACTTCATGACAGGTGGATTGGTCGTCGAAGCACCATACCATGGCCCGCACATTCACCGGATCTGACGTCCCCGGATTTCTTTCTGTGGGGAAAGTTGAAGGATATTTGCTATCGTGATCCACCGACAACGCCTGACAACATGCGTCAGCGCATTGTCAACGCATGTGCGAACATTACGGAAGGCGAACTACTCGCTGTTGAGGGGAATGTCGTTACACGTATTGTCAAATGCATTGAGATTGACGCACATCATTTTGAGCATTTATTGCATTGATGTGGTATTTACAGGTAATCACGCTGTAACAGCATGCGTTCTCAGAAATGATAAGTTCACAAAGGTACATGTGTCACATTGAAACAAAATGTTCAAACGCACCTACGTTCTGTATTTTAATTTAAAAAACCTAGCTGTTACCAACTGTTCGTCTAAAATTGTGAGTCATATGATTGTGACTATTACAGTGCCATCTGTCACAAAGCGAAAAAAGTGGTCCAACTAAAACATTCATATTGCTTTACGTACTCCACGAATATGTAATAAACAATGGGGGTTCCTATTTTTTTAAAAAAGCGCAGTCGATATCAGTTTGACCTATGGCAGCGCCATCTAGCGGGCCGACCATAGAGCCATCCGGGTTCCCCCTTCAAGCTAGACAAGTTTCGTTGTTTGTAGTTTTTTCGTTTGACGCTTGTTTCGTGAGATATTTTGCCCGGTCACGATCAATGGACCACCCTGTATAGTACATGGCGCGAGAGATAGTATAGAGAACTGTTTCCTCTGACACTAATAACGGAAGAGGAGATTAATGTTTAACGCCCCGTAGACAGCGAGGCCATTAGAGACGGAGCACAAGTTCGGATTAGGGAAGGATTGGGAAGGAAATCGGCGGTGCCTTTTCAAAGGAACCATCCCGGCATTTGCCTGAAATGATTTAGGGAAATCACGGAAAGTCTAAATCAGGATGTCCGGAGACGGGTTTGAACTGTCGTACTCCAGACTGGGTGTTCAGCATTGCGCCGCCCCGCTCGCTGACACTAATAACGGTTGGGCACCGAGTCGAACTGACAAGGCAACCGCGCCTACTTGTCTATTGCGTCCAGATTGGTGGAGTGTGCAGGGCATGGCGAGGAATCAAGGTAACAGGAGTGCGAGCTACAGACGGCCAGGCGTTTGGAAAAAAAATAGCCTTTTTGGTGCGGGTCGTGCGAAGCATCAGCCATTTATGTTAGCGCGGTTCCAAAACAACAGTTGACGCAGAGGAAAAACACGCGAACGGTAATCGTAGGGTCGGGGGGTCGAGTTCTTCTGCGAAAACTCTTTTTTATTCTTTTTATTTTCAATTTTTATGGTACTCGTACTGCTCAAAATGGTTCAAATGGCTCTGAGCACTATGGGACTTAACATCTGAGGTCATCACTCCCCTAGAACTTAGAAATACTTAAACCTAACTAACCTAAGGACATTACACACATCGATGCCCGAGGCAGGATTCGAACCTGCGACCGTAACAGTAGAGCGGTTCCGGAGTGAAGCGCCTAGAACCGCTCGTCACGTTGGTCGGCAAAATTCGGAGGCGATGGTGTTACGGTGTGGTCGTGTTTTTCGTGGATGGGGGCTTGCACCACTTGTTGTTTTTCGTGGCACTATCACAGCACATGTCTGCATTGATGTTTTAAGCACCTTTTTGGTTCCCACTGTTGAAGAGCAATTCGGCGATGGCGACTGCATCTTTCAACACGATCGAGTACCTGGCTATAATGCACAGCCTGTGGTGGAATGGTTACATGGCAATAACATCCCTGACCTGAATCCTACAGAACACATTTGAGGTGTTTTGGAACGCCGACTTCGTGCCAGGCCTCACCGACTGACATCGATACCTCTTCTCAGTGCAGCATTCAGTAAAGAATGGGTTGCCATCTCCGAGAAACCTTCCAGCACCTGATTGAACGTATGCCTGCGAGAGTGGAAGGTATCATCAAGCCTAAGGGTGGGCCAACACCATAGTGAATTCCAGCATTGCCGATGGAGGGCACCACGAACTTGTAAGTCATTTTCAACCAGGTGTCCGGATACTTCTGATCACATAGTGTAAGTCGATTCCATGCCACTTCGTATTGCGGCACTTGTGCGTGCTCGCGGGTGCCCTAAGCGATATTAGGCAGCTGTACCAGTTTCTTTGGCTCTTCGGTGTAAATGGCTCACGCCTTGCCTGACACATGCGAAAAATCATTTTTTTTTCTAAACGCTTGGCCATCTGCAGCTCCTAATCCCGTCACTTTGAGTTCTGGCCAAGCCCTGCATGTACCATATATATGGACGAAATCTGTGGTGACGAGTGGGTCCGGCATCCTTGTTAGCTTGAATGACAGAGGCCATACTGCTTCAGCTCTAAGCGGAGTCAGTCATAGTGCATGGAGAGTTTTGGTGTGCCACTTTGTCTGCATCCAGTGACCTATGAGCCCAAACTTCTCTTTCCTTGTCTCCGCGGTCCTTGCGCTAAATGTACGTTGGTGGTTGTAGAACCGTTCTGCAGTCAGCCGCAAATGCCGGTTCACTAAACTTTGTCAGTAGTGTTCCGAGAGACGATTGTCGTCTTCCTTCCACGGATTCCCACCTGATTTCGCAAGACATTTCAGTAATACTCGCATGTTGATCGAACCTACCGCTGACAAAGCTAGCAGCACGGCTCTGGATTGCTTCTCGGTTTTCCTTTAATCCGACACGATGGGAATCCCAAAATCTCGAGCAACATTAGTGTTTCATAAGCAATTTTCTTTATAGATGAGCTTCATCTTCCTAGAATTCAACCTGTGAATCGAAGCCGAAGATTCGCCTTTGCTATTACCGGGTTTACGTGCTCGTTCCATTTCATACTGCTTTGTAACGTTATTTAATTGATGTGACTGTATCAAGGACCAAACAACTAATATTCTTCTCGAATAACAGAAGATTGTTTTCCTGCTTGTCTGCTTTAACTCACATTTTCTTTAATTTTTTTTTAATTTAGAACAATCTGCCGTTCATTACACCAAACAAAAATTATCTCCAAGTTATACCGTGTCCTCATAGCCACTGAACAACGATACTTTCCCGTACACAACAGCATCACCAGCTAACAGTCGCTGATTGCTGCTCACGCTATTTGGCAGAGCGTTTATGGAAATAGACAGTAAGATAGTCCTGGCGATATCCTTCTCTCTGTTGAACATTCGTCGTCCAGGATTCTCTTAGTTAAGAAGTTATGGCTAACGCTGGAGCCATATTCTAGAATAGGTCACAATACCGTATTGTTTGAAGACTGCTTTAAAGTAGAGAAAGTTAAATTTTCTGACCTATTCACTTATTCGATCGGAATGGAATGCTGCAAGCTAACTGTATTGAACGTTAAGATGTATTTCAGAACTGATTATAATTCCTCTGAGTATGAGACTGTGCTATTATGTAAAATTTGCGAACATTTCAAAAAGTATGGCTTCCCTGGTATGACGAAAATGGAGTATTAATAAAAATCTTTATTCAAACTCATTCATTGTGTACATAAGTCTACTCATGTTTAGCGTTGCAGTGCACAACTGCCGACGGGATACCAGTGGAGAGAGTGTTTTATGACGCTGGTTTACCAGATGGGAGGTCGCAGTACGTCATTGCGGAACTGTCCCTGCTTCAGAGGCCAGCGATACATATCACCGTTTCGAGGGTCACTAGCTGGCAACCGTTACGGCAGAGAACTGAGCCGCCCATTCACTGTGGCCTCAGGGAGGGGTGGAGTTGGGCGTTGACCTCTGGTCACTGCCTGACCATTAGCCCGTCTCACGTCGCTTCCTGCATAACGGCCTTTCCACGGTTCAAATGTGAGGGCCGGCCCCAGCAGTTTAGGCTTTCCACAGGACCCCTCGTTGTATTGACAGTCTTTATAACTGTCTAGCTGGAGGGTGGCGCTTCCAGCCGCCTTAGGCAACGGAAGGCGTTTTTTTTTCGCACTTATCTTTCCGTCGTCCGTCTGGGAAGCTTCTACCTGTTCTTTCCGAGTGGGAACTCTCTAAGTACGTCAAACCGCACACACTGCCTTATCGGATAGTGAAGAGAAGATACTTATGTGTAAAGTGCGAGCGCTAACGGATAGCAACGAATAACAGCAGTCCATAATAGTTTCGCGAGACACGCAAAACCTGTGAAATAATCATCGTCATCATCATCATCATCATCTCCTTCTAAGGATTAGGCGTTGTAATCATCTGTTCCGGTCTCTACCGTCCATCTATCCATCTCTTAACGAGATCTCCCTGGTCCTTCTTTCCAGTCTGCCGATAATGCAGTACCTTTTTTGGGAACCTATTTTCTGTCATTCTGTAAACATGACCCTCCCATTTCCTTCTATTCACTTCCATCTCGTCATTAAGTGAAAAGATTTTTAAATCTGATTTTATTGTTTCATGCTTTATTTTATCTATTTTTTACAGCATCTTGCATCTCTCATGAACTTCATTCTCTGCTGCTGCTGCTTGTATACGTTACGTTTTTTTGTCTGTGATTCGGAACCGTATACAAGAGTCGGTACGGCCATCACTTCATAGAATTTAATTTGTGTTTCTTTCCTTGTTTTTCTTCCCAGAGTTTTTACAATTGTTCCGCAGACACCTAGATATTTATTAATCGTCTTCTCAATGTCGTTTGTCATGTTTAAAACTAATATCACATCCTAGATAACTGAAGTGGGATACCTGTTCTAAAATTTTCTCAATTGTTATTACATTCTATGTGACTGGATACCTTCCTTTGCTTTCCTTTTGTCTTATTTGCACATATAGTTAAATTGTAATATCCTAAGTTTTTGTTCAATCTATATACTGCTCTTTGTAAATTACCGTCTGTTTCCTGTATAACTATCTGATCATTAGCACATAACGCTAGATGTACGCTAGATCCTATTTCAATTCCTATGTGTATTTCATCTTTCCATTTCATAGCAAGTTTATCAATATATAAATTAAATAAAATCGGTGATAGACTACGTCCTTGTTGAAAACTTTGATGTACTAAAATTACATCTGACATTTTTGAAACTGAGCTTATAACTTCTTTTGTATTTATACATAGACTCATTATGGTATTAATAAGATTCTTAGGAAAACCTTTTATTTCCAGTGTTTTCCACAAAAGCTGTCTTTTTATCTTACCAAAGGCTTCCTCAAAATCATTAAATGCTAATTGCGTTTCTAAGCCAAATTCCCCACGTTTTTCAGCAATTTGTGTTATTATAAATGTATTATAATTACCCGAACATCCCTTCCTGAAACCCGAATGCTCTTCTGAGGTTATTGCATCAGCGATAGTTTGTAGCCTTTGATTTAAAACTTTCCCATAAATTTTATATCCTGCATTTAGTAACCTTATTGCTCTATAATTTCCGGTGTCTCCCCTTTTGCCTTGTTTAAAAACAGAAACTACTTTAGCTGTGTTCCATTTTTCAGTATCACATCAGTTCTTCCAAATGGTTCAAATGGCTCTGAGCATTATGGGACTTAACGTCTGAGGTCATCAGTCCCCTAGAACTTAGAACTACTTAAACCTAATTAACCTAAGGACATCACACACGTCCATGCCCGAGGCAGGATTCGAACTTGCGACCGTAGCGGTCGCGCGGTTTCAGACTGAAGCACCAAGAACCGCTTGGCCACAGCGGCCGGCACTTCTTCCAACACATATATAAAAAACGGAGAAAGCAAAATTTTGAGATGGTTCCTCCACGTTTGACTAATTCAGTATTAATACCAGTAGCTTTTCTGTTTTTTCTTTTTTTTTTTACATTGAAGGTTGCTTTTAATTATATTTGATTTACAGAGTTATTATCATTTTTATAAAATAACTTCCTTCACTATCTTCATGATACCATAAATTTCTGTAATGGTGTACTATTGATTTCCTGTTATTATATTAATGTGTACTGTATACTTTTCTCCATTTTATTCATATTCTTCATAAGATTAAATGCTGTATTCTGTCTTACTTGAATGTCACGCTCAACGTTAGCAATGATCCTTTCCCAGGATTCACTATAGTATCTATTTATTAAGTTCTTTGTTTTATTTCTTTTATGTTTATGTACGAGTATATTCTGGGGCGCAATTTCTTTTTATAGCAGGACCCTCTTGGTTGGCATCCACGCCACCCTCACAACACAACGGCACGTTGACAGTATTCTACATCCCTTTCTGTTGTTCTTCAGGGCAAGCCATTTTCGGTTTATATTTTAGCAAGATAATGGCTGTTCGCACACGTTGAGTGTCTAATGATTCGTGCTTGTCAAATCCTACAATGGCCAGCGAGGTCACCAGATTTCTCCCCAGTTGAGAACATTTGGAGCATCACGGCCGGAGCCCTCCAACCAGCTCTTAATTCTGACGATCTAAAGCGCCAATTGGACACAATTTGGAACGATATCTCTCAGGAGGACATCCAACAACTGTACCAGTCAACGCCGAGCCAAACAACAGCTTGCATAAAGCCCATAGCTGGACCAATGGGTTATTGACTTGCACAAGTTGTGAAGCTCTTTCTTGTGAATAACTCATCCAACTTTTCTGAAACTGTAATCATTTTTTATCTGTACATGTACATCACATCTACTGATTTCCGTGCCATTCGGATAATTCCTTCGTGGTGCGTAATTTTTTCCGTCTTAGAGTGCAGACCGGATGTACAGAATTAAAACCAATGGCACTAACATCCTCCTGTTGCAGGATCCTAGAGTATATTCTGACGTTCCTGAGGGAAAGCAAGCTACTGTCAAAGAATCACCAGAGTTTCGGAAACAAAACACTCGTGAGAGACACAACTTTCTTTATTCATGTACGACATCTTGTAAATGATCCATGACGCTGAACAGGTAGATTCGGCCCTTCTAGATTTCCGTGAAGCCTTCAACCTTCTGCCACATCGTCGGCTATTAACCAGGATACGATCATATGGAGTACCTTCGCACATACGTGTTTGACTGGAGGAATGTTTGATCAATAGAATCCAGTACATTAGACTGAATGACTAGGATTCCCCAGAAAAGAAAGTAACATATAGTGTGCCACAAGGAAGCGTAATAGGATCTTTCATGTTCTTAGTGTATATAAAAAATTTTTTTGATATTGTTAGCAACACTGTAAGAGCCATTGCTGACCATGTAGGTGTCTACACGAAGCGCTGTCGTTGGACGAGCGTAAGGAATTGTAGAATGACTTGGGCCAAATTTGCACTAGGTGGAATGAATGACAGCTCTCCTTAATTGTGGAAAACGTGTAAGGGCAGTCAAATGAAAACGAGACAGGTTGAAAAAAGGTAAGAAAGCTGTTTATTTTCTCAAAAGCAATCCCCATAACTCTTCAAACACTTATCCCATTGTGACACAAAATCGGCCAATGCCTCCATGGAAAGATGCGGTTGCCTACGGAGCCCTGAATGTACCCAGGCGTGCAGCCTTCGTCCGAAGCAAATCGACGGTCACGACCGTCTTTCTCCAGGGCGCACCCACATGTTGGAAATGGTGTTGCGATTACGCTGCAGAAGTCTCGCTGTGAAGCCTTTACACATCCTCTGTACGGGCCCGATTTCTCCTCGTGCAATTTCCATACGTCTCGTGTCCGTCGATTTGCTTCGGACGAAGAGCTGCAAGGCTGGCCACAATCAGGGTTCCATAGGCAACTGCAATCTTTGCATGAAGGCATTGGCTGTCTTGTCTCACCGTGGGATAGGTGTTGCGGGTGTCTCTCTTACGGGTCGTCAGGCGCAATTTCGCTACTGTTGGGCAGATATTTGCAATTTTGTTACTTAAAACGTGTAGCTAGAATCAGCCCAAACAAATCCTGATCACCAGGTCTTCTACAAAAGAAAAAGGGAAAATTATCGCGTTCGTCTTTCGTACGACATCCACCGTCGACGGAAAGCGTCTGATTGTTTCCCATCAGAAAAAAATGGTGCCCATTCGATAGAGCGTGTAGCCTCCTTCTTACTAATCGGCCTATCCTGCTTGCGGTATAAAATATGACCGTGGATCGCCTGTATGCCTAATGGATTTTTCTAATTGGATAAAGCTATCGCCCGCATCTCGTGGTCGTGCGGTAGCGTTCTCGCTTCCCACGCCCGGGTTCCCGGGTTCGATTCCCGGCGGGGTCAGGGATTTTCTCTGCCTCGTGATGGCTGGGTGTTGTGTGCTGTCCTTAGGTTAGTTAGGTTTAAGTAGTTCTAAGTTCTAGGGGACTGATGACCATAGATGTTAAGTCCCATAGTGCTCAGAGCCATTTGAACCATTTGAACCATAAAGCTATCTTTCCCGAAGACGTGATACCGATAAGTAGGAGGAAAGTGTACAACCGACCTTTCTGATGGATGTGCATTCACTCACGGACAACACTGGACAGAAAAGGGGTACCACTGATCATGAATCCAAAAGTTACAGTAATGAACGAAAAGGAAATAATTAACGGTCGCCAGCCCACTAGGGCAATTTACATCCAAGATCCTGTACAAGATGATGGGAAAGAAAAACATTTATTATTAAACACTGACGTGGCAACTGAAGGTTCTCACGTTTTTTGACACTAATTTTAAGTGAGTATGTAATGATAAAGAAAACTGAGAAATCACTCTTACGTAATGTTTGGCATTCAATTTTGAAAAAAGCAATCGAGTAATGATCTGAAAATATGCTATTAAACTGTATGTTAGTAGTGAACTTCGTTAGGTGAACAATGACTTTCAGTCACCTCAGCATAACGTCATCAAAGAAATTTAGAAAAAAAAGCACTTTTTACTTTGCCGTGCTTGTTTTGCAAATTGGATTTCATATTATTGTCTGAACAGCTGAGCCTTTTTTACTGACCTGAACAGAATTAAATACTAGAATACGTACCAAACCAAACAGCCATGTGCTCCAAGCTATATGTAAAATAAATAAAACTTCCGCACTCTTAATTTGCGCATTTCTTTAGATTTGGATGTTTTCCAATGATTGATTCTCAAACTTGAAAAATGAAATTGCTTTGCTTTAGTCACATACTGAAGCCTCTGCTGTTCTACAGTTAACTGAAAGTAGAGTGAGGCTAAGCCGCGCGGTCTGAGGCGCTGCAGTCATGGACCGTGCGGCTGATCCCGGCGGAGGTTCGAGTCCTCCCTCGGGCATGGGTGCGTGTGTTTGTCCTTAGGATAATTTAGGTTAAGTAGTGTGTAAGCTTAGGGACTGATGGCCTTAGCAGTTAAGTCCCATAAGATTCCACACTGATTTGAACATTTGAACTGAGGCTAAAATTATTTAAAGAGAATTCATTCATTAATAAACTGGCTGTAACTATTCAATTTGTTTCTTATCACACTCAGTTAGCATATTACGGAGAAAAAGAACAAAGATCCTGCTTCGTAACAATGTCTGGGGGCAATGCGGACACAATCGCCCTGAGTTTAACTTCTTATTATTTAAATAAATCTTATCAATCAAATCACATTCAGTTGTGGTGCTGGGTTATCCGTTAATATTTTCTACCAATGAACAGTCTTACTTCAGTGCTGTGCATACGACGAACTCGGAGCCGACGACGAATCTGTGTTGCTGGAACTGCTGCTGTTGTTGAAGACGGTTGCACCTTGTGGAGCCACGGCTAATGATAGGAACGGGCAATCGTAATTTATACAGCCCCTTCCGCCCATACTCCTGCTCTAGACATCGGGCCGGCGCGCGTACATGACGCCGCCGAAAATCCGCAGAAAATGGCACTCTCTTCTGCGAGATCGTTAACACCACACTTCGCACACTACAAGCGCTGGAACCCGTCACTCGCTCTCTCCGCGCGCTCTGCGCAACAACTACCTATCCAAAGATTTTACATCGCACAAGCACTGCTATTATCGTTGCTAGTCGATACAAATAGCAATTCCTTTGGCTTTTTCCCAGAGCTTATAAGTTTCACAGCAAAACACAGGTAAATACAATGAAACGTCAACAGACTTCTACCTAAATGTACACGTACAGTGAAGCAATGTCCTTACTTATTAAAAGAAAACATTTACATACAATTAAAAAAAATGTTATATATCGGTGGCAGGTGCTGCATTTTCGGTGTTACAAGTGGTCCGAAATTAGTCTAGTGCTACAATCGTTTATCGATACGTATTAACAGGAACAGAAAAAGACGAAGAACAATCAGTACTCCAGCAGCAAGTGAGCAGCGCTTGTGCATGGCGGTAGCAGTGGGCGAGGGCCAAGCAGGTGCTGTCACTGCTAGAGTACTCGTTATTCTTTGTGTTCTATTGCCCCTGTTAATAAACATCGATAAAATAAACATCAGACTAGACTAATTTTAGACCGCTCTGTAAACAGAAAATTCCACTTTAAAAATTCAACTAAAAAAATCATTTTCTTTGTAACAGGAAACAAACCGACACTTTCCATCGTCGCTGGGCGTCGCATGGAAGACGTGATGATCAGCATTTGTTTCGGCTGACTCCAGCTACACGTTGCAAAAACGAAATAGCAAATGTCTTCCGAAACACCAGATAAAATACGCCTGACATCTCTTAGGAGAGACATCCTGTATAATGGGCGATCAAAGTGTTTCTGTTCGAAGGCTGTGCAGCTCACAGTCGGTATATCAGACAGGCAAAATAGCCGTGAGCACTGACACAATCAACCCACCGATGCACCAGGTTGAAGGTATCCGTTTGGTAAAGCACTGTGTGCTGCTGCGTGAAGAAGTACGTAACTACCTGCTGCACATCCTCTTCCCACATGAATTTTCGACCCTTCAAGGCCTCTTTCTTTTTTTTTTAAGGGGCCACAGGCGTGATAATCGCATGGGAAGAGATCGGGACTATAGACCGGGTGCTCAACTGTCTCTCACTTGAGCTGGCTAAGTTCTGTGTTACATTTGCGATATGAGGACGTGCGTCATAATGAAACAGCATCCTTTGTTGCAGTTTTCACGGGAGTTTCGCCCTAATTGTACACATTTTTCACTCTCCGAGGGATGTCTAACGGTGTTTGTCCATCGGGAGCCAAGGGAAGAACAGCAACACGTGGGTCCTGTTTGGACGCATTTAGTAATTACGTCTCAATAGCTCAAGTTGCCGCATTTACCGTACGCTTGTCGGAAAGACGTAATTGCCACTGTAACGTCAACGTTAAGCCTGCCTAGTCAAACGCGCTGCTGCACGCTCAGAGGAGGAGGAGATTAGCGTTTAACGTCCCGTCGACAACGAGGTCATTAGAGACGGAGCACAAGCTCGGGTTAGGGAAGGATGGGGAAGGAAATCGGCCGTGCCCTTTCAAGGAACCATCCCGGCATTTGCCTAAAGTGATCTAGGGAAATCACGGAAAACCTAAATCAGGATGGCCGAACGCGGGATTGAACCGTCGTCTTCCCGAATGCGAGCCCAGTGTGCTAACCACTGCGCCACCTCGCTCGGTACACACTCAGAAACGACCTGACTTGTACAAACGGTGCGTGTGTCTCAACGTGGTATAAGGGACTGCAGTGCGCTCCAACAATAACTGGTTTGCAAATCACATTTTCTACGAAATGGACTGGCTTAAAATTCCAGAATGAGATTTCCACTCTGCAGGGGAGTGTGCGCTTATATGAAACTTCCTCATTCTGGAAACATCCCTCAGGCTGTGGCTAAGCCATGTCTTCGCAATATCCTTTCTTTCAGGAGTGCTAGTTCTGCAAGGATCACAGGTGAGCTTCTGTGAAGTTTGGAAGGTAAGAGGCGAGGTACTGGCGGAATTGAAGCTGTGAGGACGGGGCGTGAGTAGTGCTTGGGTAGCTCAGATGGTAGAGCAGTTGCCCGCGAAAGGCAAAGGTCCCGAGCTCGAGTCTCGGTCCGGCACACAGTTTTAATCTGCCAGGAAGTTTCATGGCTTAAAATTCTTACGGTAGGTCTATTAAAACGCACATTTCCTCCCCTGTTGATACGTGAGTCATGTTTTATTGTTTGTACTATACATAAACAAAAATTTCAATACCCATGAGCATAGTATAAGGCAAAAAGGAAAGTACTAGGTCCAGTCAATAACGACATCGGATTATAAAAGTTCCATTACAAATAGTGCTATGCAAATCTGCAATAGTTCTGCACGTAACATAAAAATTAGAATGTTGAGCATTGAGGGTGCCGAGTTTCTGACGTCACAGTGTGGAAAAAGCATTTTGGGGAGTCTTTCAGAACGTGCATCATTCTCACAGTTTAGTAAAAACCTAACGTCATTTTCACTTGATTCCTAGTCACTAGAAGAATCTTTACAATTTGTGAAACACACAACTTGAAATAAGAAAGTGCAAAATATCTTGCTGAAGCAGTGCAAGCCGTCTTGTAAATAAAGCCAATCGAACAAACTCAATTCTCAGAAAGGGCACACTTATATTCATCATCGAATATTATAGAATATTCTTCTATTAAACTAATAAGAAAGTATAAGAAAATATTAGAAAAAGCGAAGGATAGTAAAAAAAAAAATATTAGGCTCCAGTAGGATTTTATTCAAAGGAAGTCAAAATTTCCAGGTTATGCATTAGTTAATAACAATTATTAGATCGCCAGCGGTATGTTACATACCAAATTAAGAACGAAATGTTCTGTTTTATACCCTACTCCAATCGTAAACTTTACTAGGGTTTACTAATCTAGTGTTAAATTCACACCACAACATTCACCAAAGTTTTCCCTGTTGCTGTATTGATAATCATACTGTTCGCTGATCCTACCGGAAATTGGAGTCTTTTAACGCTGAAGGGTAAGTTAGTTGGAATTAGAGCACCCGTGACATGAACACGGACTTGTGATTTTCAGTATTTCCACTTCGATTATGTTATTCAGAAACTTTTTTGCGAAGGCATACCGAGAACAGAGAACGAATTTAAAAATTCTGATGAGAAGTTAACACTTTATCCTTGCTTCATCATTATTTCAATGGGTTTTAATTTTTTTGTTCCACTAGTATCATATTCTGTACACGTTGATTTTTTATTGAACCTTGCCATTGTTTGTAACTAAAGTTGTTCTCTTACACAGCCCCTCTTTGTACGTAGTTTCTCTCTATAGGTGGCTATACGTTTTCGATGATTTGTTCCTCTTTCTTGACTTCGTTGCACAACTCATTGTTAAGATGAATTTATAATTATGGCAAATCTGAGTGTGTAACATATTGTTTCTCTACACGTATCTTCTATAAAAATGATATAGTCCACTGCCATTATTTTGTTCCTGTGTAATGGCTACTGTAGGGATTTTGACACTGTTTCCACTAAGAGATAGACTGATTCACCAGAAAGGTTTATGTATACAGTTTATTACCGCTAGCCAGACAAGTCGTTCAGATGTAGATCCCTGCGAAGCCATGGTAGGACACTAATATCGTATAGTGTTTCTAAAAATTTCAAAAATCTGTCTTTAATTTTAACTAGGTGGGTTTTGCTTCAAATATGTGGCACTTTCGTGTCCAGAAAAGTACCCTACTCGACAAATGGCAGGCACAATACTTTACGCAGTGGAACTGAAACATAGTGGTATCCAACGACGCAAGGCTCCCGTTGGTGTGTACTGTAGGTGGCGCTAGTAGACTTGCCAGCTATGAATTGTGACTGAATGGATAGTAACCTCTACCATGCACTTCACAATAGTTTATGTGATATGGATATACACGTAGATACCTTGTCGTAATCGATGAGTGAGGATCTAAAGAAACGGGCGTTATCCAGCGGATATTTTTAATGACTTCAAGAAGGGTACTGTGAAAGTGTCAGTTAATCCCACACCCAGTGCGCAGTTAACAGAACGGTCCGATCCCAGGTAAGAGTCGACGGGTACCCTATAGTTCACAAGACTTTGTGCAAACGTCATTTTAACATCATACTCACATATCGAAGACCACAGGAACTGCTATCGACTTAAGCTAACACTCGATGTTGGGTTTTGGGGAAACCTCTTATTGGATTCCACATTTCGTGATGTAACTTGCGTGTTATGATAGTATGCCGTTTCGAGACAATGACACGTTGAAGATTTATAAAAAACACTCTTGGTACGATTTGTTATAATTAAACGTCACATAATGACGTATTGGCGGTTAAAGCCTTCATTAGATGCAAGCTACAGTACAAAAGACAAGCCAATGCTAGTTCATTGCGGTGCAGTGGTTATAAACGTGAAGTTACGGATTATAGTGTAACATTACAGGAGGTTCGCGTCCTACCGTATCTGTAGTCTTCACATTGTAAATATAAGAGTGCTCTCTCTCTCTCTCTCCCTCTCTCTCTCTCTCTCACGAGTGAACTGTCATTGTAATTAATTTACAAATTAAGCAAGAAACACGCAAATGCGAATAAATGTTTAAAACATGTTTACCATCTGGTAAAACAAACATAAGATTCAGAAGACAAAGCATATACACGACTGCAAAAGAATTAAAAGACGACTTAGACTCAGCCATCTATTAAGTATAAAAGAAAACTTGCGAGCTAACTCTTTTAAGACTTTTCTTTGCTGAACAAAAATGTCTTCAGTTAAAGTGCATCTTGAACCACCAATATGACGTTTTTCGTCACTTTATTACAACAAATTTTAGCAGTAGCGACGCGTTTTCGAGAGATCCTCAATGTTTTGAAACAGCGTTTATTCACTGGACATAAGATAAATGAGCTAGTGGTTTAATTCGTCTGACAGAACGGCTATTCAAACTTTCTAATTACAGACTAACTTCTGAAACTAATTTTCAAAGTTTCGAAAAATAGGCTTATTTTGCGAGACACCTTAATGAACACTATTGAAAATATACGATTTTAGATTCAGTGCTGGCTGGCTTCAGCCGTCTATTTTCGCTTGCAAATCAGTAAGTCGTCTCACTTTCGCGGTATGAAGGCATATCAGGAAAACTTGAACAACTTTTTTCAGTAAGTTTCGGAGGTAATTCTTGCCAACCCTTTCAATTTCTCCCTTATCCACAGATCAGTCGACATGAATGCAGAACTTTACATATTTATAAACGACGCAACTTCGATGTTATGTACCCTAAGCAACGAAAAAGGATAGCCATAATTTATCTGTACGTGATGTGAATGTTATTGCTCTGAGAGGACTCATAAGGGGGGGGGGGTCAGGGCAGACGCGAGAGGGAATAGGAAAAGGCAGAGGAGGGAAATGCAAAAGGACTCGGGGGGAGAGAAGGGGGGCAGAGAGGGGGTAGGTGGGGAAAAAAGAGGATGGAATGGGGGGGAGAGGGAGCCCAGGAAAAGGACAGAGGAAAGGAGGGGGGGTGAGGATCAGAGTTGATAGGAGGGATAAATGGAGGGAGAGAGGGCATCATCCGGGAGGAGGAGTTGATGGAAGCCACCTTGGGAAAGGAGATGAAGGGTTTAGGGATGGAGGGTAGGGGGGGACACAACAGTGAAGACACGGCAGGGGGCAGGGATGGGAGAGGAGAGGAGCAACCAGGGGGTGAGGGGGATCAAGACGGTGGGAGGTGTAGAGTATGTGGATATGTTCGAGGAATACGAGCAGATGGGAGAAAGGAATGAGGTCATAGAGGATCTGCAATGGGGACGGGAGGCATATACGGAAGGCGAGGCGGAGTGCGTGATGCTCAAGGATCTGGAGGGACTTATAGAATTTGGGGGGGGGGGGGGCAGGTATCCAGGTGGGACTGGCATGACAGATGATGGGATGGATTAAGAATTTGTAGGTGTGGAGGATGGTAGAGGGGTGCAACCCCCATGCCCAGCCAGAGAAGAGTTTGAGGAGCCATAGGCAGTTGCGGGCTTTGGATTGGATGGAGTGGAGATGAGAGATCCAGGTGAGGTGACGGTCAATGGTGAGGCCAAGGTAGGTGAGGGTGGGGGTGAGGCAGACAGGACGAGCGCAGACAGTAAGGGAGAATTCCGGGAGCCGGAAGGAGCAAGTGGTACGACCTACGATGATTGCCTGGGTCTTGGAAGGATTGATTTTCAGGAGCCACTGGTTACACCAGGCGGCAAAAAGGTCTAGGTGATTCTGGAGAGGGCGTTGGGGCCATTGGAGGGTAGGAGCGAGGGCAAGGAATGCAGTGTCATCGGCATATTGTAAGAGGTGTACTGGAGGTGGGGGGGTTGGGGCATATCTGCCGTGTACAGGAGGTAGAGGAGAGGGGAGAAGACAGAGCCCTGGGGCACACCTGCAGAGGGGTAGAAGGTGTGGGAATTGGCATTATGGATGGTAACATAGGATGGACGGTGGGAGAGGAAGCAGGCCATCAGACAGATGTAGTTGACAGGAATGGCATAGGTTTGGAGTGTAAACAGTAGACCAGGATGCCAGACATGGTCGTAGGCCTTTTCGAGGTCGAGGGAGACAAAAATGGCGGAGCAAAGAGAGTTAAGCTGGAGGGAGAGGAGATGAGTGAGGCGGAGGAGTTGGTCATCGGCAGAGAAGGAAGGTCGAAAGCCACGTTGGGTGTTGGGGAGGGGGTGGTTTTGGTGGAGGTGGTGATGGATGCGCTGGGTAAGGATGGATTCCAAGACCTTGCTGAACACTGATGCGAGACAGATAGGACGATAGGAAGAGACATCAGATGGAGGCTTGTTGGGCTTGGAGAACATATGGGAGGTTTTCCACAGGCCAGGATAGAGCCAATGGCAAGAATGACGTTGTAGAGGGTGGCAAGGACTGAAAGGAAGGAGGGAGGGCAGTGTTTGAGGTGGCAGTAGGTAATGCAGTCATGGCCGGGAGCAGTGTTGTGTTTAGTGCGGAGTGTGAGGCTGATGTCCTGTGGAGTGATGGGAATGTTTAGTTCAGATGGTGGTGTGTGGCCCAAGTACTGGAAGCTAGGAGCAAGGGGAGGAACAGAGGTATTCGTACAGTCCATGACATCAGGGAAGAGGGAATAATCAAAGTGGGGATCATCTGGGATGGAGAAAACATCGGAGAGGTGAGAGGCAAAGTGGTTGGCCTTACTGAGGTTGTCAGGAACGGGATGGTCATGAAGGAGGAGAGGGTACTGGGGGGTGGGGCGGTTCCCAGTAAGGGGTTGAAAGCAGACCAATACTTGGAAGAGTTTATGGGGAGTGTGGTGTTGAGTTGTGTACACGTCTGGCGCCAGGCACGGCGTTTCTTCAAAGTAAGCAGGTTGCGGATGTGTCGTTGTAATTGCTGGTGGCGGGTAAGTGTGTCCTAGTCACGAGTGCAGAGAAAAGGGCAGTAGAGGCGGCGGGACTCTCGAAAGAGAAGGACGGCCTGTGGAGGCAGGGCGGAGCAGTGAGGGTGGATGGCTTTGGTGGGGATATGGGTGTCGACGGTGTCTGTTGCAGGAAGGCAGCAGTTCGAGAGATGTCATCAGGAGATTGGAGGGTAAGGTCGTGGCCATCAACCTGGGTGTGAATGGAGTCCCGGTAGGCATCCCAGTTGGCACGGGAGTAATCATCGACAAGTTTAGGAGGGAAGTCGGGGCGAGGAGCATTGCGGGGATGGCGACCACTAAAGATAGTGAGGAGAACAGGAGCATGGTCACTGCCAATGAGGTCAAGGATATCTGTGGTGATGCGCCCAAGGAGGTTGGGAGAGGCAAGGACCACATCAGGAGTGGTGTTGGATTCGCATCAGGTGTGCTGAGGAAGGGGAACCAGGTCTCCCTGGAGGGTGGTGAGAAACTGATACCACCGCTGGAGGTTGGCAGGATCATGGCTGTGGATATTGAGGTTGGTGGCAATCACGTAGGTGGAGAAGGTGCGGTCAATGTGGGCCAGGAAATCGTAAGGGATGGGGGTGTGAGGGCGGACATAAATGGTGGCACAGGTGACGGTAAGGTTGGGGAAGAAGAGGCTGAGGGTGAGATGATTGGCAGGATTGTTAAGGAGAGGTTGGGGCCAGACAGGGAGGTGCTTGAGGTGGCCTATAGCAACTCCACCATGTGACAGAGGGTATGGGTTATCGGTGCAGTGAAGGGTGTAAGGAGCTGTAGAGATGGAGATACTGGGTTGAAGGAAGGTTTCATTTAGCATGAAGGCATCTATGCGGTGCTGACAGAGGGTGTGGAGGAAGAGGAGTTTGTGGGTGGGCAGGGAGCGAATATTGTGGTACAGGATACAATAGGGTTGTTGTACCATGGGAGGGGAGAGTTAGACGAGGGTGGTGAGGGGGTGAATGTGAAGTGGGCCTGGTTGTGGGAGTATTTGGCATAGGTGGTAAGATGGAAGATGGAACGGGCAGTGAGGGCGATTTGGGAAAGGGTGTGGGAGCACTGGAAGGGGTGGATGTTTTGGAGCACAATGGTGATGAAACGGATGATGTCCTCTGCAATAGGCAGAGGGGGTGGATGGGATCATCAACAGGACAGACAGGCACAGTGAGCTCAGGGGTGACAGGAGGAGGTTTCGCTTTACACTTCGAGGAGTAGGTAGGATGTGGTTCGTTACAGGTGTTGCAGGAGGGGGGAGAGGTGAGGTTGGGGCAGTTCTTGAGGAAGTGGGAAGCTTTGCAGTGGGTACAAGTAGGGGGGTTCTTGCAGGGAGAGGTAACATGGTCGTTGTATGCGAGGCAGCATTGGCAGCAGTAGGATTGGACTGGGGAACGGGAGGGGGCCACCTTATGACGGCGATTGTAGATGAGGGCTCCCTCGGTGAGGAGGCGGTCAATGGAGGAAGAGGATTCGGTGAAAATCCGCATTAGATAAGTTGGCCCAGCATCATTAATGATGCGACGGCCAAGCGGATTTTGATGCCGGGCCGGGAGTTGAGTTCTGCCAACACTTCAGCCTCCGTGACCACGGGGCTAAGCTTTGTGATCACAGTGGTGAAGATTGGCAGACGGGGAGAGGACAGGGTGTGGTAGGGGATGAGGGTTGCACGTTGGCCAAATTGGTACGTGGGATGCGGGAGAGGAGATCGGTGTGGAAGGAAGCATTGGGGGATTTAATGAGGACTGAGTCCTTGTGAGGAATCAGAAGGGAGATGGGGGCATTGGGGTAGTATTTCCGGATGGCTAGGGTGAGGGAGTGGTCATCAAGGAATTGAGGGTCAGGATTGGAGAGGACAAAAGTGTGGGTGGCAGGCGTGGCAGGGGTGGCTGTCAGGGTCGCGTCCATGGGCGTGGGTGGGTCACGAGGATCGGGGGTTTTCTTTGAGGAGATTTTGGGGGGAGGGTCAACATTAGGGCGCTTGGAAGGTTTCGTGGTCACGACAGGATGGAGAGGGGGCTGGGGGATGGGTTGCAGGGGGAGATGGCGGGGGGTAGTACCGCCCTGAGGAGCGGATGACGCAGAGGGAGGGGGCGTGGGTGGCACAGAGAATGTGAAACGGCGAGCCGAAATCCGTGCTGGCTTGGAGCCCGTCGGAGGTGGTGCAGGGAGTGGCGGAAAACCTGCAGATGTCGATGGGACGTCAGTGACTGGGGAGGCAGAGTTGGGGGTAGTTACAACCGAAAATGGCGCAGGAGTGGGGTGGACAAGGAGGGAAGGAAGGACGGGAAGCGGGTTGGAGGATGAGTTCCATGTGATGGTGGTTGGAGCAGCGGAGGAAGAGGTGAAAATGATAGTGGTGGTGGGTTGGGACATGGTGGCGGCGCGCGAGAGGGGGGCGAAAACGGTGACGTCCAGGCGGTGGCGGTGGCGACGCGACGGCGGCGGCGACGAGGACCGGACGGCTAGCAGTAGTGACGGCGTGCAGACAACACGGCAGGAAAGGTTGGGGCTCTTCCACGTCGAAAATACACCCTGAGTGTAGCCCAGGCAGTGTGAGTCCTCGATAAGGAAGTGAGGGAATCCAACCCTCGAATGAAAGGCCGCTCCAGTGCTCGCTTCGTCCGATTATACTCGTGTACCGCGCAACTGCGCATGCGGCCACAGATGTAAATGCGCCAGAGACGTTGATCGTCGGCAGAGACGTGCACAACGCGCGAGTTGCATCTATGACTCCGCAGTCGATCTGTGTTGGCATGTCGACGTATAAAGGGACGAAGCGAGCACTAGAGCGGCAGTCTTGCGGCTCACTCTGAAGATGGCTGAACGTTATACAGCCGAAATATTAAAAGAAGGAGAATTATTGCGGCTGCACACCCGAAACTTAATGGAACAGTCTTTGCGCCGCCAAAACCTGTAGATTCACAGCTCTTTTCGTGTTTGATATAGGGTGTGATGTTAAAATGACGTCACATTTGTACGAAGTGTTGAGAACTATGGGTTACCCTCAAATCAGCGCGAGTGGTGTTCCTGGTCCTAACAGCACTTGTCATTCCTGTGAACTACAGCAACTCGCTAACATCGAGCAGACTCACATAGTGTTTCGTTGTGTAGTTCAAGTTAGACATCGAAGAGGGAAACATGGTAGAAAATCATGTTTTGCAACCTATTTTTAGTAATAGTGGTAATATACGTATATAACCTATGACGGTTATAAATTAAAATCTTACAGATGAGTTCTGAAGAACATGGATGGTTATGCTGTGATAAAAATTTGCGGTGTTTTGTTAAATTGTCTACAGTAGGCACGGAAACATATTTTCGCATTTGAAAGGCACTCATGACCACACCCCAGTTCTAGAAAACTTATTAAACAGGAGAATTTTATGGAATTCTGTTAAAACAAAAGGAGAAGTTTTGGATGAAAGACAATCAACGCTTATACGCAAAGAAGATGACAACCCGACAACCGCGAACATATTAACGAAGAAGGATGTAAGTTGTATTCGTAAGAATATTATTCAAAATGGTTCAAATGGCTCTGAGCACTATGGGACTCAACTGCTGTGGTCATCAGTCCCCTAGAACTTAGAACTACTTAAACCTAACTAACCTGAGGACATCACTCACATCAATGCCCGAGGCAGGATTCGAACCTGCGACCATAGCGGTCGCGCGGTTCCAGACTGTAGCGCCTAGAACCGCTCGGCCACCCCGGCCGGCAAGAATATTATTCCTGTTGCTTTGAAGAGTATGTCTAAAGTGCCCAAACACGCGAGGTTGCCTTGTAGGAGATAGAAGTGTTAATAACAAAAGGCGAAACCTTTGGTTTTAATAATGTACGCTAATTTTCATGTTGTTTTTTACAGACTCCAAACTTGAATATCTACGTCTGCAGTAAACTGTATTAATGGATGGTACTTTTCAGTATCTAGGGAAACACTTTCTAGAGTGATTCATAATCCGCAGTTACTCTGTAGGTTCTTACATACGATTAGTGTTCAGCCTTATAAAAGATAATAAGGAAGCATATTTGAAAATTATAAGTACGTTTAAGATGACTGTAAGAATAGGAAACTGTCTTTTAATTTAAAAAAAAGGTAACAAGTGACTTCGAACAACCCACCCATGACAGTACCAGGGAAGCCTTTATATTAATAAAGATTACTGGTGTCGGTTTCACCTGCATCAAGCTTGATAAGTACAATTACGTTATTGCTAAAAGTAGCTGTCAATCATCACCCTACTACGGATTATGTGCACTGCGTACGTCGCGGACTTAAAAAAACTTTTGTCTTTTAAATTTCCACAAGCATTATTTTTTCTGCATATATCAGGAGACGAAAATACAAACGCTTTCTCTGGCTTCAATATACAAAGACCAGAACAGTGAAAAAGGCCCGTGGCTACATTACATCTTTGGGCTTAGATGCTTGAACCTTCAAGATGTTGCTTAGGTGTTTGCTGACCTAGTCAGCATACGTCCAGAAGCCCAAAAAGTCACCAGATTTGCCGTTCATGCGCTGTTTCCTCCTCGCGTTTGGGCAGCAGATGGCGCTTCCTTAAGGTAAACGACTAATGCTTGTTAAAGCTTTCATACCCATTTCAATTCTTCGTGCGAATCGTCTGACCCAAAAATCTTAAAGTCTGTGAAAAATTCTGAAGCCTCCACGGACTGATATCTACATAAGAATTAACTCTGCAAAAAATGGCCACATCTTCAAAAAGGACTCAAAAACGAGCAATAGGCAAGGTTTCCTACAACAGAAATTAGAGATACTTAGAAATAGTGAAACTGATAAATTACAATTTGTGAAGTGCATTTTATAAAAGACGGCCGGGATGCAGAACATAAGATAGATTAAACGCAGTTGTTTTCAGGAAATAATTTTTTCGTGAAAATTCTTATGACATCTTTGTGTCCATATGTAATTTATCTTCTTTTATATCTTTTTCATTTGCCCAATATTCACAATATTATTTAAGAACTTAGTAAATAGTGGTGGAGATCATGCAGTTACTCCATTTGTATTTGGAAGTTTTTGCCGAGTTTGTGATTCAAATGGTTCAAATGGCTCTAAGCACTGTGGGACTGAGATCATCAGTCCCCTAGAACTTAGAACTACTTAAACCTAACTAACCTAAGAACATCACACACATCCATGCCCGAGGCAGGATTCGAACCTGCGACCGTAGCAGCAGCGCGGCTTCGGACTGAAGCGCCTACAACCGCTCAGCCACAGCGGCCGGCCCCGTGTTTGTGCAGCCGTTCTGCCACGAGCAGGTAAAAGTTATTTGAATGTGTGACATTTCCAACCCTGACTTTACGTGACGGACGTATTTGGAACCTTCCACTGCTAGAACTATCCCAAGTTCATCGTTCAGCTGCAATTCATACTCGTCCTTGTGATAAATTTTCCCAGGCTGCTGAAAGAACTTATTCTCCCACAGACGTGTCACAGGAGGCAGAAATAGTTCTCAACCTTTTATCGACTCATTTTCAACCCTCCTGCAATGGATATATGTTGAGCATTACTTCATTACTTACTACAA
Source organism: Schistocerca americana (assembly GCF_021461395.2). NCBI lineage: Eukaryota > Metazoa > Arthropoda > Insecta > Orthoptera > Acrididae > Schistocerca > Schistocerca americana. Next base: position 108,733,768 of record NC_060120.1, read on the forward strand.
CAGTGGGTTGCCTTTGCAATAAGGGATTCAACCAGTCATAGGGTGTCATCTTACTTTCTTTACTGAATCACTCAAGAATTCAGTTTTTTTCCGAAAATGAATACGCCAGCCATGGAATTGATTTTCGATGGTGGATATCCAGCATCTTGCACTCGTCGGATATAGTCCACAAGTTTACTTTAATTTTCATCACCAAGGTGTCCTCTGAAGAAGTTTAGGATATGAATTACGAGTAGTATTTTGTAGTTACTAAAATTCCAGCGTCTATGGTGATAAAATTTGCGTCACTATTCATTTTATGATAATATCCTTACCTGCAGACCCTATTCGAATTTTGGTGAAATTTTTGTTTTCCAATCTCCGTTTCAGAGTTCCGTATGGTATTTAGTAGAGTTTCGATGCATCCCATAAGGATATCTTCCCACTATTGACATCTTCCGCAACCACCAGGAGATTAGTTTCTGAACATGGACCTCTATTTGTATCTCGTATTCAAGAGACACGATAGGTTGCCGGAAGCGCTAATTAAAGGTTTACACATAAGGTACTTTATATTGTAAGTCTCAAGTAAAACCAATTCGTACATCTGAAATTTAAATGTACTATTTACATATTTTAACATCAATCATAAGTAGTTAAAGTAAATAGCTAACCTTTACACCATACTATTCTTCCAACTTTTCCGGCACATAGAAATTTGGAAATTTGTGGTAAGGCCTTGTGGAACCAAACTGCTGAGGTAATCGGTCCCTAAGCTTACCCACTACTTAATCTAACTTAAAGTAACTTACGCTAAGGACGACACACACACCCATGCCCGAGGGAGGACTCGAACCTCCGACGGGGGGAGCCACGGGGACCGTGGCAAGGCGCCTCAGACCGCGTGGCTAATCCGCGCGGTCGGCACACTGAGAATAACCTGTTAATATAGTGGCATCTTACCAATTTTATATGGGGAAGCTGCAATCTACATTTTCTTCAACATAACCTCCATTAAAAATGGCTAAACTCACTATTTGGAAGCCACGCTGCTTGACCGCTACGGTCGCAGGTTCGAATCCTGCCTCGGGCATGGATGTGTGTGATGTACTTAGGTCAGTTAGGTTTAAGTAGTTCCAAGTCTAGGGGACTGACGACCTCAGATGTTATGTCCCACAGTGCTCAGAGCCATTTGCACCATTTGAGGCAACACAATGCGGTTTCAAAACACCCATTAAGATCATGGTTATGATGTAGACATGCACGAGACGAAAATCGTTACCGTAAACTAAAACAGAATTATAGGTTGCACACTAACGACTGTTTGTTATATTATCCGATTACTTCGTCTTTAATGAATAAATGCGGACAATTTGTTCTTCTACAGCCAGCACGTTTCAATAACAAGTGGTAATGAATAGCGCTGCCATTCTTTGGGTATTGTGGCGTCTTGTACCTACTGGCATCTTACACCGAATTACCTTAAGTAAAAGCAGCAACCAGTCACTACTAATAATGCTGTTCATGAAGAACAAATTGCGCCGTTGTCAGTTTCGAACATAAAGGTTCATCGTCATACGGGTGTTCGCGTTTAAAATTACATACGATGCTGGCTGATTGTCGCTGTTTCTTGGGCTGATGGTGCTGCACAGCAAATTAAAATTGGTCAAGTGCGAGCAGAACTTGCGCTCTGAGGGTTTCGTGCAAAATTAATTATGTATATAGTCAGTTCGACCATCCTGGGAATCGAAAATCTTTATGATGTTTGCCTGATATCGGCGATGGTGCTGGCAACATATCGGTCTCGGGAATTCCAAGACTTTCGAGAATGTAATTTTAAGTTCGACGTCTGACAAAAGAAATATCTTTTCGTATAACATAATTACAAATTAACAGTTTTCTGAATTTCTTCCTTTACTTTTACTGGGAAACCTTCGTTCTTGTCAAATTTCATGATTCTATGTCAACGGGAAATAGCCAATATGTTTAAATGAGTGAGTCTGCGAGTATCAAAGTATATGTTATAAATGGCCATATCTTCTGACTGCAGTATCTTTAGAACCTTAACAACACTGAGGGTCCATTGACGTAAGTATGCAACATAAATTTCAACTCGATAGGTCCACCCATTGCTGAAAAAAGCTTTCTTAACAGACGGAGGACGTAGAGACAGACGGACAACAAAGAGCAAAAAATTATTTTCATGTAATTTAATTACAAATTAACAGTTTTAGGTTTTCTTCATTTACTTGTAGGTGAAACCTTGCTTCTTGCAAAATTTCATGATTTTCCGTCGACGAGGTTTTGATGAATGAGTTTGCGAGTATCAAAATATGTGACGTAAGTGGTCGTATCTTTTCATTGCACTGACTTTGGAGCATTAATTTTTTACACGGCCAAGGGACAGTAGACCTTATCGTGTGATATTAATTTAAACTTGATTCGTCCATCCGTTTGTGAGGAGAAAGGGTTTTTAACAGGTCAGGAAGTACAGATAACAAAGTAATCCTATAAGGTTCCATCCTCACCGACTGAGCTATGGAACTCTAAAATCGATGTAAGAAAAAAATGACTACTTTTAATTCAGTATGAGCTATTAGAGAATTAAAACAACGTAAATACACTTCCTGTTATATAAGCTGAATTAGTTTTGTGTTCAGTAATCGAAAAGCCTGCGTCTACTTACAACAAAGCTGTTTTAACGCCAGCCACTGCCTCCCCATGTCAAATATGGACGAAGTTGGATAGTTAACATATCCTGTGCAATTCAGTATAGACGTATCCGCATGATATTAACACCAAACAACAAGAGGCTGCTGCAGGAGAGACCAATTACCTTAAACAGAATACGTACAGGGGACCAACAATGCAGTGACCGCGGTTTCCGCTTTGATTTTACCGTTAACAATGCGAGTACAGCAGTTGGTCGTGGGAAGCGAGGGCCGGGGCGCCAGGAAATTGTTTAAATGCTGTGCGGAAGAGGAAGGGGAGCGGCTGGAAACGCTGGAGGGTGGCTCTGGAAGGGGCGCCTCCCCCCGCACAGGAAGTCGGACGGCTTCCGTCCGTCCTCACACTCGACGTCCGTTCCTGGGGCTTCCGTTGAACGTTAAGCTATTAGTAAGCCCGCATATCTGCCCGGCTCTATTTTACATGCAAGAGGCAAACGGCGCTGTTGCTGTAGTCCCAAGTACCGCTCGCCTCAGGGGGGAAGACGGAGGAGGGAAATGAAAGAAAACGGAGGGAACTAATGACATCAGCTGCACCGAGAGTTTGTGCGGAATCACCGGCGACGAGCGAAAATGTGCGCCAGGCCGGGACACGAATCCGAGATCTTCTGCATTAACCACTGCGCCAACCACACATAGCGTTTATGGTGAACTATCTCGGCAGGCTCCCGGTGGACTTACATCCCCACGTAGCACCACCACAAACGTGTGGTTCCTGAAGAGGGGCAGCAGCCTTTTCAGTAGTTGCAGGGACAACAGTCTGGATGATTGACTGATCTGGCCTTGTAACACTAACCAAAACGGCCTTGCTGTGCTGGTACTGCGACCGGCTGAAAGCAAGGGGAAACTACAGCCGTAATGTTTCCCGAGGGCATGCAGCTATACTGTATGGTTTAATGATGATGGCGTCCTCTTGGTAAAATATTCCGGAGGTAAAATAGTCCCCCATTCGGATCTCCGGGCGGGGACTGCTCAAGAGGACGTTCTTATCAGGAGAAAGAAAACTGGCGTTCTACGGATCGGAGCGTGGAATGTCAGATCCCTTAATCGGGCAGGTAGGTTAGATAATTTAAAAATGGAAATGGATAGGTTAAAGTTAGATATAGTGCGAATTAGTGACATTCGGTGGCAGGAGGAACAAGACTTCCGGTCAGGTGAATACAGGTTTATAAATACAAAATCAAATAGGGGTAATGCAGGAGTAGGTTTAATAATGAATAGGAAAATGGGAATGCGGGTAAGCTACTACAAACAGCATAATGAACGGATTATTGTGGCCAAGGTAGATACGAAGCCCACGCCTACCACAGTAGTACAAGTTTATATGCTAACTAGCTCCGCAGATGACGAAGAGATTGATGAAATGTATGATGAGATAAAACAATTATTCAAGTAGTGAAGGGAGACAAAAATGTTATAGTCGTGGGTGACTGGAATTCGACAATGGGAAAAGGAAGAGAAGGAAACGTAGTAGGTGAATATGGATTGGGACTAAGAAATGAAAGAGGAAGCCGCCTGGTAGAATTTTGCACAGAGCATAACTTAATAATAGGTAACACTGGGTTCCAGAATAATAAAACAAGGTTGTATACATGGAAGAAGCCTGGAGATACAAGAAGGTAACATATAGATTATATAATGGTAAGAAAGAAATTCAGGAACCAGGTTTTAAATCGTAAGACATTTCCAGGGCCAGATGTGGACTCTGACCACAATCTATTGGTTATGAATTGTAGATTAAAACTGAAGAAACTGCAAAAAGGTGGGACTTAAGGAGATAGGACCTGGATAAACGGAAAGAACCAGAGGTTGTAGAGAGCTTCAGGGAGAGCATTAGGGAACGATTCATAAGAATGGCGGAAAGAAATACAGTAGAAGAAGAATGGGTAGCTTTGAGAGACGAAATAGTGAAGGTAGCAGAGGATCAGGTAGATAAAAAGACGAAATCATTGGGTAACAGAAGAGATATTGAATTTAATTGATGAAAGGAGAAAATATAAAAATGCAGTAAATGAAGCAGGTAAAAAGGAACACAAATGTCTCAAAAATGAGATCGACAGGAAGTGCAAAATCGCTAAGCAGGGATTACAAGAGTACAAATGTAAGGAGACCTTTGGAGATAAGAGAACCATTTGCATGAATATCAAGAGCCTAGATGGAAACCCAGTTCTAAGCAAAGAAGATTCTGTAGAAATGTTGGAACACGTGAGGCAATACTGACCCTGCGACTTATCTTATAAAATACACTATAGGCCATTAAAATTGTTACACCAAGAAGGAATGCAGATGATAAAAGTTTATTCATTGCACTAATATATTATACTAGGCTGACATGTGATAACATTTTCACGCAATTTGGGTGCATAGATCCTGGGAAATCAGTACCGAGAACAACCACCTCTGGCCGTAATAACGGTCTTGATACGCCTGAGCATTGTGTCAAACAGAGCTTGGATGGCGTGTACAGGTACAGCTGCCCATGCAGCTTCAACACGATACCACAGTTCATCAAGAGTAGTGATTGGCGTATTGTGACGAGCCAGTTGCTCGGCCACCATTGACCAGACGTTTATGATTGGTGAGAGATCTGGAGATTTGTGCTGGCCAGGGCAGCCGTCGAACATTTTCTATATCCAGAAAGGCCCGTACAGGACCTGCAACATGCGGTCGTGCATTATCCTGCTGAAATGTAGGGTTTCGCAGGGATCGAATGAAGGGTAGGGCCACTAGTCGTAACACATCTGAAATGTAACGTCCACTGTTCAAAGTGCCGTCAATGCGAACAGGAGGTGACCGAGACGTTTAACGAATGGCTCCCAGTACCATCACGCCGGGTGCGTGACAGCGATTTCGCCAAACACGGATGCGACCATAATGATGCTGTAAACAGAACCTGGATTTATTCGAAAAAATGACGTTTTGCCATTCGTGCACCCAGGTTCGTCGTTGAGAACACCATCGCAGGCGCTCCTGTCTGTGACGCAGCGTCAAGGGTAACTGCAGCCATGGTCTCCGAGCTGATAGTCCGTGCTGCTCCAAACGTCGTTGAACTGTTCGTGCAGATGGGTATTGTCTTGCAAACGTCCCCATCTGTTGACTCAGGGATCGAGACGTGGCTGCAACATCCGTTACAGCCATGCAGATAAGATGCCTGACATCTCGACTACTAGTGATACGAGGCTGTAGGGATCCAGCACAGCGTTCCGTATTACCCTCCTGAACCCACGGATTCCATATTCTGCTAACAGTCATTGGATCTCGACCAACACGAGCAGCAATGTCGCGATACGATAAACCGCAATCGCGATAGGCGACAGTCCGACCTTTATCAAAATCTGAAAACGTGATGGAACGCATTTCTCCCCCTTACACGAGGCATCACAACAACGTTTCGCCAGGCAACGCCGGTAAACTGTTGTTTGTGTATGATAAATCGGTTGGAAACTTTCCTCATGTCAGCACGTTGTAGGTGTCGCCACCGGCGCCAACCTTGTGTGAATGCTCTGAAAAGCTAATCATTTGCATATCAAAGCATCTTTTTGCTGTCGGTTAAATTACGCGTCTGTAGCACTTCATCTTCGTGGTGTAGCAATTTTAATGGCCAATAGTGTAGATTAAGGAAAGGCAAACCTACGTTTGTAGCATTTGCAGACACAGAGAAAGCTTTTGACAATGTTCACTGGAATACTCTCTTTCAAATTCTGAGGGAGGCAGGCGTAAAATATAGGGAGCGAAAGGCCGTTAACAAATTGTACAGAAACCAGATGGCAGTTATAAGAGTCCAGGGGCATGTAAGGGAAGCAGTGGTTGGGAAAGGAGTGAGACAGGGTTGTAGACTTTGCCCGATGTTATTCAATCTGTATAATGAGCAAGAAGTGAAGGAAACAAAAGAAAAATTCGGAGTTGGAATTAAAATCCATGGAGAAGAAATAAAAACTTTGAGGTTCAGCGATGACATTGTAATTATTTCAGAGACAGCAAAGGACCTGGAAGAGCAGTTGAACGGAATGGACAGTGTCTTGAAAGGAAGATATAAGATGAATATCAACAAAAGCAAAACGAAGATAAAGGATTGTAGTCGAATTAAATCGGGTGATGCTGCGGGTATTAGATAAGGAAATGAGACGCTTAAAGTAGTAAATGAGTTTTGCTATTTTGGGAACAAAATAACTGATGATGGTAGACGTAGAGAGAATATAAAATGTAGACTGGCAATGGCAAGGAATGCGTTTCTGAAGAGGAGAAATTTGTTAACATCGAACATGGAGTTAAGTGTCAGGATGTCGTTTCCGAAAGTATTTGTATGGAGTGTTGCCATGTATGGATGTAAAACATGGACGATAAATAGACCTTAATTTCAACGCGGAGCTGTCAAACACCAGGATCGCGCACCATCGTCGTCACACTATCTCGGAATCCTCCAACGAGGTGAGGTGTAGGTAAAGCAGAGATCTTCGCAAAAGATTGCGAAATCTGATCAGGCTTTCAATTGCAAAAGTAATGTAGTCTACTTTCTCTTTAAAAGAAATATACCAATCGTAACAATTTAATGTGTTGATATACGACAAATCGTCATTGCAACTGTTCCAACATATAAATGTAGCATTTTCTTCACATCCCACCCTGCGATTTTTCTGTTGTTCAGTAAAATAAAAGTCACACATGCTACGTTTCACTCAGTCATCAAGCACGTTTCGCGGGTTCTGGTTTCTCAAGTAATAGATAAACATTTTTCTGAAGTGAACCACTTTGCCTCCGCGATGCTCCCGAACCCATCTTAAGTGTGTTTTGTTTTGATTGGCGCAGAACGGCAGCCCGGGTAGAGTTAGAATTTAAGAGGTAGTGTACACATGTTTGGGATGGGTTCGGTTGCAATATTACGCGAGATGGTTTGGGCGTGCATGTGGAATTCGAGGAAGTGAGTACATTTCTGAGTTTATGGATACTTATTTAACAACATTGGTACTATGCGATACTGTACTCGTATACGTGTGGCAATTACATTTAATACGAGAAAATGATGTTTATTTACATTTTTTGATCTGGTTTTTGCATGTTAGAGTAAAGATACGTGGTGGGTAAACCAGAACAGTTTTATTGCTTTTTAGTTGCAGGGCAATTTTAATTCATATTTTTCAGCTCTGAATCCGACAAGTGGAATTAAATCACTTTCTACTAACACTCTTAAGTTTGTTAGTGTAATACAACGAGATTAGGTAACCAAATGATTACACGGTCATTTACACTATTTAAATGTATGTCTACCGTTCCTGTTACGTTGTAAGCTCGTTAGCGTACCAAGAATGTAAAAAATTCTTTTCTAACTTTAATTACGTATGGAGATAAATTTTTTAGTGTACAGGCTGTATCAAAAAGAGTCATCCGATTAAAAAAAATCGTAACTAGTACGTTATTTGAGATATGTACATGAACAACGTACTGTTGTTTGATGAAATAAGAAATATATATATGTTTACTATGAAAAAAAATGTGAATGTAAATGGAGAAGAAATGTTGCTTTAAATATTTTTGTTATTTGCTCTTTCAGTTCGAACTTTGTTGTAGAACCTCTTATTTACGTGTGGTAATAAAAATTCATTTAGACAGAATTAAGCACATTTAAAATTACGTGAACCTTAGCAACCCTCTCATGCTGATAAATTCATACTAACTGATTAAGAACATTCAGTTGAAAATTACATAAATTAAATTTTTTACGTATTTCGGCCTTGGCACACATTTTCTAAATGCAGTGTTTTTTTAAATATTTACTGAATTCTTTCCCGGCGTTAGCTATGGAACACAAGACTGTCTCTGTTAGCATAAAATGGTTAAATATTGCCAAGCCGACCTGAACGTTTAATTATCATTGACAAAACACACTTCACTTTACGTTTAAGTTATTTGCTTTAGAAATCGAAAGAACCAACAGATTAACAACTTCAACGTTAATTATCCGCCTATGAATGCACAAAAATAAAACCAGTAATAAATTCCGTCAGCCTCAGGATCGCTGTAAAAGAAAAATATTTCGTAATTCACTGCTAATTTTATCTGCTCCCGATTTACGGGTTTGGTTAATTTTTTTAGCGGAACAATTTTTTAAATGTGCCGCCGCTGCAAACAGTTCGGTCGCGGCACAGCCCAGCAACACCAACGATAATCGCTAAAAATGCTGAAAATTCTTTAAAGAAATGTTATAGATGACATGGGCAAGCTAATTTACATTAGTAATACACAATTTTTATAAATTATAATGTATTTAGACCACAACAATAATTAAACTTACATTACTTTGTAATTTCTCCTTTAATGGCGGCTAAAGATAGATACAGACAAAAGAAGTCTACTCATTCAAAAAATGCTACGTCACAGGTTCCTCTCTCTCTCAGCTCTCGAGGAAGACGACAAAGAACGCACATTATGTATTCCTATTTATACTATGGCTGATTGTGAATGTCTCTTTGTAATCTTACGACATTATTTTCCTCTGTGGCTGTATTTTACATTTTTTTTATCGCAGATATTAACATATTTCGTAATTACATTATAAGTATAGAAATATTACAATCATAAATACATCGAGAATATTATTACAGAAAATATTACAATAATAACGAATGTCCTTTATACAAAATTAAATAATATTTTTTTGCTAAACAATTACAGTACATACGAATTGCTTCATAGGCGTACATAGTACAATTAAATGTCATTTCATTTTATTAATAATGTGTGTGCTGCCAGGGAACGTTACAGTTGGAAAGAGCAAACTCTCGAATTTTACATGATTCCTGCTAGGTAGAGCAGTGTGCGCCCTCTTCAGTTCTACTGCAAATTGTGTCGGGTCAACAGAAAGCGTTTTGTGCTCTACGTTATGCACCGTGCGGGTGAGTAATAACTGTTCAGCGTTACTTTCGTACTAGGTATGCTGTGGATCCTTCTACAGCACAGAGTATTAGACGATGGCACGAAAAATTCCGAGGAACAGGTTCTACATCTACATGGATACTCTGCAAATCACATTTAAGTGGCTGGCAGAGGGTTCATAGAACCACCTTCACATTCTGTATTATTCCAATGTCGTATAGCACACGGAAAGGAAGAACACCTATATCTTTCCGTACGAGCTCTGATTTCCCTTATTTTATCGTGGTGATCGTTCCTCCCTATGTAGGTCGGTGTCAACAAAATATTCTCGTATTCGGAGGAGAAATTTGGTGACAAGAATTTCGTGAGAATGTTCCGTCGTAACGAAATACGCCTTTCTTTTAGTGATGTCCAGCCCAAATCTTGTATCATTTCTGTGTCACTCTCTCCGATATTTCACGATAATACAAAATGTGCTGCCTTTCTTTGAAATTTTTCGATGTACTCTGTCAATCCTATCTGGTAAGGATCCCACACCGCGCAGCAGTATTCTAAAAGAGGACGGACAAGCGTAGTGTAGGCAGTCTCCTTAGTAGATCTGTTACATTTTCTAAGGGTCCTGCCAATAAAACGCAGTCTTTGGTTAGCATTCCCCACAACATTTTCTATGTGTTCATTCCAATTTAAATTGTTGGTAATTGTAATACCTAGATATTTAACTGAATTTACGGCTTTTAGATTAGAGTGATTTATCGTGTAACCGAAGTTTACCGAGTTCCTTTTAGCACTCATGTGGATGTTTGTGTAAAGGCAAATCGCAGAGTCGTCCCCGAGTGTCTGACACAGACGTCGACCGTATCCGCCATAGTTCCACAAGGAGTCCGCAGAAATCCTTTCGCCGTGCAGCTCAACAGCTCAACATGCCCCCGATTTCCGTCTGGCCTGTGTTGCGTCGACGTTTACACACGAAACCACACAAAATTCAGCTACTGCAAGCTCTTCTTGAAGTTGACAAATAACAACGTGTGGGATTCTGTAATTTCGTTCTTGGCAAGATGGAGGATGACAGTTTTCATCCACGCTTAGTGTTTAGTGACGAGGCAACATTGCATTTAAATGTAAAGATGTACCGTCATAATTGAGAATATGGGGTTCGGAACAAGCACATGAACGACATGAGAGGGACTGTCGAAAATTTACTATGTTTTGTGCAGTTTCACAGGAAAAGATGTATGATCCTTCTTTCTTTGTCGAGAACACTGTTACAGGAAGCACATGTCTCGATATGCTTGAGAACTTTCTTTTCCCACAGTTGGAGACTGATTCAAACGACTTCATTTACCAACAGGATAGGGCACCGCCACAGTGGCATCTGGAACATCGGGAATTTTGAAATCAGAGGATGACTGAACGATGGATCGGTCGCACCTGTGATTAGGTTACTGGCCTCCAAGGTCACCAAAGCTGACTGTGTGTGATTATTTCTTGTGGGGGTTTATAAAAGGGTCTGTTTATGTGCCTCCGTCACCACCAACAATGAATGAACTGAGACATCGCATAATAGCAGCTGTGGAAGCTGTAACTCAAGACATGGTCGCTGCAGTATGGGAACAATTTGAATACCGCATTGACATATGACGTGCATATCAAGGCGGGCATATTGATCACTTATACGAGGATGAGTCAAATGAAAACCTTAAATTTGTAATAACAAATCGAAATTTCGCGCCGTTATCCTATAAGTTGGTAAGTGTGCTACAAACAGCGTGTAGAATGGCCTGTAGGTGGCAGCATAGTGCAGATGCACACATACCGTCGCAGTATCAGTATAAAGATGGCCGCCCAACTTGCGACCTGGACCAGGGAAGAACAGCGTTCTGTTATTCGGTCTCTGCGTAGTGAAGCTGTGAAAGCTATTGAAATTCATCGACGAATGAAGTTTCAGTACGATGATGCATGTTTTGTCACAGCAGCACGAATGATATAGGAAGTTCGCAAATGGTGTCACTTCAGTGGAAGATGCTCCTCGTCCAGGTCAGGCACAACGAGTTGTCACTCCACAGAACATTGCGCTAGTTGAAGCCATAGTGAAGGAAAACCGCCGAGTGACACCGAATGACATTGCAGCAAGTTTACAGATTAGTTATGGGTCAGCACACCACATTGTGCATGATGTGCTCCAGTTTCACAAAGTGTCTGCAAGATGGGTGCTACGGCAGCTGACTCCTGAAATGAGAGAACGACGTGTTGATGCTTGTGAAGAACTTCTTCGGCGCTTTGAAGGAGAAGGTGATGGCTTCCTTGCAATAATCGTTACTGGGGACGATACCTGGGTTCACTTCCACCAACCGGAAACTAAGATACCGACCAAGGAATGGCGCCGTTCCTCATCACCAAAACCAAAAAAGTTTCGAACAGAATCATCGTCAGGGAAGGTCACTCTCTTTTGGGACGAAATTGCGTCGATTTTGGAGCATTACATGCCTAGAGGAATCACTGTCACCAGTGCATCATACATATATGTCCTAAAAAAATCATCTGCGGCCTGCAATCAAATCAAAGCGACATGGATTGCTGTCAGCAGGTGCAACATGACAAAGCAAGGCCCCACACTGCCCTCCAACAGTTGCAACAATCACAGACTTGCATTTTGAGTGTCTTCCTCATCCACCATACTCACCAGACCTTGCTCCAGACCTTTGAACCACTCAAAGACGCAATGGGAGGAAAGAAGTTCCGTTCTGATGAAGAGGTACGCCACGCGCTGCATGAGTGGTTGGGCGGACTACCAAAATAATATTTTGTTAGAGGAATTTATGCACTTTTAAGCGCTGGAGCACTTGCATTGAGCGTGGGGGAGATTATGTTGAAAAGGATACAGCTTTGTGCCATTACTGCACAATAAATAGTATTTTTTTAAAAATTTAAGGTTTTCATTTGACTCACCCTCGTAAGAAGGTATGAAAAAAATCTTTTAGTTTCCCGTTCATCAAAAAACAAAATTCATTGTAGCCCTATTTGTTTATTACACTACTGCTCATTAAACTTGCTACACCAAGAAGAAATGCAGATGATAAACGGGTAATCATTGGACAAATATATACTAGACCTGACATTTGATTACATTTTCACGCAATTCGGGTGCATAGATCCTGAGAAATCAGTATCAAGAACAACCACCTCTGGCCGTAATAACGGTCTTGATACGCCTTGGCACTGAGTCAAACAGAGCTTGAATGGCGTGTACGGGTACAGCTGCCGACATCAACACGATACCACAGTTCATCAAGAGTAGTGACTGGCATATTGTGATGAGCCAGTTGGTCGGTCACCATTGACCAGACGTTTTCAATTGGTGAGAGATCTGGAGAATGTGCTGGCCAGGGCAGCCGTCGAACATTTTCTGTACCCAGAAAGGTCCGTACAGGACCTGCAACATGCGGTCGTGCATTATCCTGCTGAAATATAGGGTTTCGCAGGATCGAGTGAAGGGTAGAACCACGGGTCGTAACACATCTGAAATGTAACGTCCGCTGTTAGAAGTGCCGTCAATGCGAACAAGGGGTGACTGAGACGTGTAACCAATGGCACCCCATACCATCAAGCCGGGTGATAGGCCAGTACTGCGATGACAAATACACGCTTCCAATGTGCGTTCACCGCGATGTCGCCAAACACGGATGCGACCATCATGATGCTGTAAACAGAAGCTGGATTCATTCGAAAAAATGACGTTTTTCCATTCCTACACCCAGGTTCGTCATTGAGTACACCATCGCAGGGCCTCCTGTCTGTGATGCAGCTTCAAGGGTAACCGCAGCCATGGTGTCCGAGCTGATAGTCCATGCTGCTGCAAACGTCGTCGAAATGCTCGTGCAGATGGTTGTTGTCTTGCAAACGTTCCCATCTGTTAACTCAGGGATCAAGGCGTGGCTACACGATCCGTTACAGCCATGCGGATAAGATGCCTGTCATCTCGACTGCTAGTGATACGAGGCCGTTGGGATCCAGCACGGCGTTCCGTATTACCCTCCTGAACCCACCGACTCCATATTCTGCTAACAGTCATTGGATCTCGACCAACGCGAGCAGCAATGTCGCGATACGATAATCCGCAATCGCGATAGGCTACAATCCGACCCCTATCAAAGTCGGAAACGTGATGGTACGCATTTCTCCTCCTTTCACGAGGCATCACAACAATGTTTCACCAGGCAACGGCGGTCAACTGCTGTTTGTGTATTAGAAATCGGTTTGAAACTTTCCTCATGTCAGCACGTTGTGGGTGTCGCCACCGGCGCCAACCTTGTGTGAATGCTCTGAAAAGCTAATCATTTGCGCATCACAGCGTCTTCTTCCTATCGGTTAAATTTCGCCTCTGTAGCACGTCATCTTCGTGGTGTAGCTGTTTTAATGGCCAATAGTGTAGTTTCAGAAATATAGGTGTGCCAGTTCGGATGATTCGTTTTGATACATTCTGTAAGTGAAATTTTGATGTACGTAAAAGTTTCCTGCTTGACACCCGGCAAGCACAATGCTGTGTGCTGCGGAAGTGGCAACACTTAGAACAGACAGTGCCAGGCTCTCGTTGGTGTATTCATGGCGGGGCAGTGGAGCTTGCTGTCAAATCCAACTGCTTTCAGTAGGACCTGTTCGCTAGTATCATCTATTCATTATTGAATGCATGTATGTAGTAAGAAACAGAAAGGTCTCTTACATCACTCAGGGCGAACACCTTATTTCGACGTTGTGGTGCCTGAGCAATAGGCCATTAAGATGAATGACATGACCCAAATGCGGACCCTGCGGCCTGTGATCTCAGCGGGCAGGTGGAGAAGGAGGAGGAGGAGGAGGTGGATCACCTTAGGCCGGGCAGCGGCAGCCGACACCGTTTCTCATCTTTCGCAACTGGACGCGCCAGGAGTGGCCGCCCCACGATACAACAGTTGCCCCGCCCCTCCTGAAGCTGCTCTCTGCGTCCTCAACAAGCCAAGAGATGAGCCTCCAAGTGCCGCTGGCATCACTGCTCGAGCTCTGTACTGGAAAACTATGAACATCCTCCCAGTGGCCTCGTTTTTGGGCAGGGGTAAGCCAAACAGTCGTGCAAAATAGTCCACGACAACTACCACTATCCGTATCCCTTACAAAAAGTGCGGCCGCTATTAACAACGGACTTGCCTGCGGGATGGCGGTTTTATCGGTGATTCGTCGCACAGCCCACCACGTTGTTGGGATTTATGCCATCCACCCTATTCACAGACGTGCGTTACCGTCAACCTTCACAATACCTACCTCTGGGCTGGATAGAATCCGCGTGGTACGGTGGTAGGGAATCATCAGCACCGATTCATTCTCCGTTTATGGGTAGGGATTATTGGGGACTTTCTCGTGGGACCAGTAATCTTTACGGAACGCTACACAGGCGAGGAATATCTGCAATTACTTTCATCGCGAATATTGTCCAGTAATTTAAAGATTACAATATACAAAACTATTATTCTACCAGTTATGCTGTATGGGTGTGAGACTTGGTCTCTCACTGTGCAAAATGAAAAGCCGTTTCGAGTATTTGAAAACAAAATTTTGAGGAAAATTTTCGGAGCAAAAAGGGATGAGATTAGCGGAGAGTGGCGAAAACTGCATAACGAAGAGTTTCACGAACTCTATTCAAGCCGTAGCATAATCGGTATTATTAAATCACGTAGGCTGCGATGGGCGGGTCACGTAGCTAGAATGGATGAGGGCAGGGCAGCGCGCAGAGTACTGGTAGGGCACCTAGAGGGAAAACGTCCTGTGGGGAGACCGAGGCGTAGATGGGAGGACAATGTGAAGGCTGATTTGAGGGGCCTAGGTATTGAAGGTGAATGGAAGGAAATAGCCCAAGACAGGGACAGATGGCGAAAATACGTAGCTGCGGTAATGGACTCTCGAGTCCGGTATGACCAGTGAGTGAGTGAGCGATAGGATGGTCTTGATGACCTAAAATGGTCACATAAACCTAGGTAGTAATGCGATCTTGTAAAGTAACCATGGGGCTCATGAAATACCACGATATGGGTGCCCAAATCATCGTGAAAAGCCCGCCATGTTTCATTCTTTGAACGTGAACTCGGCCGGAAGATGAAAACACTGGAAACGTATCTCAATCCGACCAAATGACATTCTTTCATTCGTCCACAGTCCAGGTTTTATAACATAGGAACCACGTACCGGGCATATGGGTTATTGGTGAGTGGGTGGCTCTGCCTATGGCGCTCCCTTCTTCGTTTTGGTGTTGACAGGATTCGCAGTGGCTAATGCAGATCTCGTCCTGTTATTTTTCGTCACAATTCTCTTCAATGATCATCCATCTCCATCACTCACCACACACTATCGTGCGCGTTGTGACTTCGCGGATGATGTTTTTCGGTTTTCTCTGTATAAAACTTCTTCGATACGGTGCGTCTTGAAATTCCAAACGTTTCGGCTACCTTGGTAACGGAACCACCCACCATACAAGCACCGACAGTTTGCCCACACGTTAATTCACTTCTGTCCGACATAACGAACTCACAACTACGAAGAACACTATTCTGACCACTACTGAGACTTGCAACATATTGAGGAAATCGCACATCTGCCTTTAGTGGTCAAATAAAACGGCATAAGCTGCAGGCTTGTCTAGCATCTGCGTTTATGTTCAAACATGCATTTCTCACGGCGATTCCATGTTTCTGTCCGCCCACTGTATGCGCACCGTTACAACTTTGACCACGAATTTGGAAAGTTAAGCAAATGCGTCTTTTTGTTACACGATACTCGTCGGTGAATCTTGAGTCCTAAAATTATTTATGTTTATGTATGAAATGCATCCTGCTGAATCTCTCAGCAGGAACCCTATGAAGTTTTCCTTTCTTCTTGTCTCGAAAAGTGGAAAGTACTGCACTGTGGCGATATTTCAGAGGAAACTTAGAATTTACGTCGCATATTCTCAGAGCCGGTTAGAGAACAAGCGACTTATCATTTGGCGCTCCACGCACCGCTTTCCCCCTTCTCCCTCGTTCACTTCAACCCGTGGCGGTTTTCGCTACAAATTGTGATATGCACCGTATACAAGACTTGCGCTTGGATGCCTCAAGCGGCCATTACTTACTGTGAAACGGCGTGTATGGAAATCGCCTCTGGCGTCCCTCACAACTTGGTGCTCAAAGCGGTGGTTTGTCTTGCTTGCGGCCGGCCGAAGTGGCCGTGCGGTTAAAGGCGCTGCAGTCTGGAACCGCAAGACCGCTACGGTCGCAGGTTCGAATCCTGCCTCGGGCATGGATGTTTGTGATGTCCTTAGGTTAGTTAGGTTTAAGTAGTTCTAAGTTCTAGGGGACTAATGACCTCAGCAGTTGAGTCCCATAGTGCTCAGAGCCATTTGAACCATTTTTTTGTCTTGCTTGCACCTTAAACCGGCCCTGCATATCCTAGGCTATACTCTTAACAGGCAGTTCAATAACGCCTACTTTGCAAAACCCCGCCGTGAAGAATTTCTGTGAACCGTACAGAACTAATGGTGAGCAGGCCACCTCTTTAAGAACTAATCTCTAAATGCTTGTGGGCAAAGTTAACTGGATAACTCAAAAATTACGACCGTAGTGGGAAATTTGCATCCAACAGAAACAATGATGAAACTAAATACTCACATTTATTCGTAACCATATTTATGAGATCAACATATTAATGAATAATTAAAATCTGTGGTTGTTAGGTCTGCCCAAATTTATATGAAGATTAAATGGAAAGCAGTATCGCTCTCCCATCAGTTATTACTTCTGCCCTCCTAAGGATTTACTCCCTCCTGGTGTTCAGTGATAACTGACAACTATTAAATCCCGTAACGCTTGATCGGAACAGCGACTGAAAAAAAAAAAAAAAACAGAAGACCACACATTCATTACCAGTGCAAAGGAGATGAGACAGGCTATCGTCCTGGACTTCGCAAATGTGAAATCAGTTCATCTATTCTGCAGGTGCTGACAATAACGCTCACCGTAAGTGAGACTGCGACGTACCGAGCTGCACGGTTCAGACGTGCAGGCTGTAAAGACATTGCTTTCACCAGAAGTCGATAATATTTTTTTCTTTTGTGCATTAGCTTGTCATAGTGCGTATGTATCATTTATTTCAACTATTCTTTATTTGTTAATACGTCACATTGTTTCTTCATTCATTTT
The DNA here is from genome assembly GCF_021461395.2 of Schistocerca americana. Taxonomy (NCBI): domain Eukaryota; kingdom Metazoa; phylum Arthropoda; class Insecta; order Orthoptera; family Acrididae; genus Schistocerca; species Schistocerca americana. The sequence continues at coordinate 108,751,541 of NC_060120.1, forward strand.
GCTACTGTTTTATATTTTATATTGTACGAATATGAGTGTTCTAGTTTTATATGCTCTGTAAATCTTTGGTTAGGCTAGGAGAAGTACTGTGTCAGAGAGAGAGCGAACGACTATCGATAGAGAGCGTGCGAATTGTGGTATCGTGGCCAGTTCGCGGGTGGAGAAACGTTGAAAAGTTTGGCGTGAAAGACGGTGATATGCGGAGGAACAATTAATTACAGTGCGCCCGCTGTGTTAATAGGAGATCGTGCATTATTAAGTGAACACTAAAACTTGAAAAGTATATAGAGTGTTCGCGGTGACGATTTTACATTCTCTGTGAACTTGTGACAGTTAGCCGTGAACCAGACACCATTGTCGTGTGGAGACACTAACTGCTAGAATTGCGTGAAAGTGGAACAAACCAAAATGTTAAGTAAAAGAACAGTGCTGTGATTTGATCAAGAAACATGTATTATATCATCCAAACTGTCTTAAAGACGACGACGTAAATTGAACTGATGTTTAACGGACTGTTATAGTCATAAACACATGTGACTGTTTTCCTGTGCAACACGATTTAAGAACTGTGCGAAGTATTGGCATTAACTGGCTATATATCGTAAATACTAAAGACGTTGCATATTTCCGACCTACCCGCACCGCGTGACTAATAAACTTTTAATAATAAAACTTCGCGCGCGTAACAACAACGCACACACTGGAACTATTATTATAGCGCCAGTGCTGCCAGCTGATTCGACTACAACGGAGACGTGGACTACCGCCGTAACTGGAATATTAATGAAACAGGAGGATCCATCATTACCTTCGTCCGCAGCTCGTGGTCGTGCGGTAGCATTCTCGCTTCCCGCGCCCGGTTTCACGGGCTCGATTCCCGGCGGGGTCAGGGATTTTCTCTGCCTCGCGATGACTAGATGTTGTGTGATGTCCTTAGGTTAGCTAGGTTTAAGTAGTTCTAAGTTCTAGTGGACTGATGACCATAGATGTTAAGTCCCATAGTACTCAGAGCCGTCATTATCTTCACGCCATGAACCAGGATTCACTTCACACATCGTCCGCGCGGACCACCGCTGACGTCATCGCGCTGCCTGCAGCAACAGTTAAGACATTAAAAGAAAATTATTACTCTCTCTCTCATTTCAAAATTGAAGACAATTGCAGTTAAATTATCTATTTTAAAAATACTGTCACAATATCAAGGTTCAATTTTGTTTAGTTCCAATAAATATTCTTTCCATTATTTCGTCTTATCGACAGTTTTGAAAACCCGCCAAATTAAAGTTCAATTAATAATTTTCTTTCAAAATTCTTCTTAGACGTTTTGCTGCTCATCGTAATTTTATTTTAATGTTTGTGTGTAACTTCTTTTGTAGAGAGTACATATTTTATTTTTTGTGCAGTAAAATTAGCTACCATAAAATGACGTATATTACCAGCTGATGCTCTCCGCCATTACTGCTTGAAAACTGACCAATAGTATTTTGCACCTATTTTCTCATTGGCTGTCAGCTTCAAAACAAAATTTCGTATTTCGTGGGTATCTAGGAGATGCGCGATGTCTATGTAGGCCCCTACAATAATTTTTTTTTACTTTTGCAGATTTACTGGAATTACATTGACTTTAACTGTTCATTTGGGCCCCGTTAAAGTGATTTATCGCATCTATATAATAATTGTACTGAATTATCTAATTTATTTTTTTATTGCGTAAGCATTGGTATACCATATTTAGATTAAAATTTGCGTCTTATTGGCCCCACATAAGATTCTGCACGTTCTGACAAAGACTATGCCAATTTTTTTTTTTTCGTCCATGACTAACAGGGGTAGTCAGATGCCTTGTACAGGTCATGTTTTATTATTTAAAAGGTTTTTTTTTTCAGAAGTAGAGAACCAGTTTCTTTACAAGTCCCCTTCGTGAAGACGGAATCTTCAGCACCTCAGCGGAACTCCAAGAAGCGGCATCCCCTGCTGCGCTGTGCTTCGCCAAGTCGGGCCGGATACGTTCGCGTCCTACCCACAAGTGCGACTCGGACACCTACGCATCCTACCAGCAAATACTTCTCCGATACAGACACCATTGCGTCCTACCGGTCAGTGGATTATTCCCTGCATATTCCTTGCCGCCAAAACGGTGCCAGTCACCCATCGCAAAATTACAGAACCACTGCGGTTCCAACACGAGGATTGCTTCCAGCAGGGAATCAAACCAAATGTAGTGCGTCTTTTGCAGCGTCCATTGACAACATGAATTTGTCCCCCACTACCCACTGCGATCTGACGTCACACTTCTCTACGCTAACCGCACGTTCTCCCGCCAATGTCCATAGCCTCGCAACCGTGTTCGAGAAAGTCAGAGAGTACTGCTACGAGGCTGGACTTTGTTTCCGGTGGACGGCACTTTCTACAGGCGGCAGATAGTAATGTTGAAAAGAAGTCAGAGAAACATGGAAAAGTCGCCCCGACTCCTGCCACTGCACCGTACTGTCGGAGGCGTGACCTTAGTCGCCAGCAGTCTTTGTGGAAGGACAATGCTTGCCACCGCCGTTACGTTTGGGCCCGACCTCACTTCCCAGAATCCTAGCCACCCAGTTTGTGGTCCCGTACACCGTTCATCGAACTGCTCCGATGAAATGTTTCCTGCCACTCTGTGACGAATCCTCTGCACATTCGCACTCACCCCAGACGTTTATGATCCATCAGAAACCGCCACCGAGTTAATAAAGAGAGACATGCAAATTACACAGGGGACCCTACTGCAGTCACCGTGTGCCGTGACGTCAGTATCATTTTTCATACCGAATTTCCGTGTTCTCATTCTTACAAGCAGAGGTCCCCAGCGATGGGATCGACTTTGGTTATGTTGGTCGATTATGTAGGGTACCGCACATTGCAGATATTGATCCTGGTGGGCGATGATTTGCGTGGAACTTACGAAAAAAAAAATCGGAGTTTTGAATGACACTGAGTACCGTTACGAAAGGACGTGTTAAGTAGTGTGGTTGCGTGGTTTAATACGATACAATAGCTTCGGATGCAAGATGTTTTGGGTACGAATCTCCTCATTTATAGTAAGTGATTAAAATGAAGCGACAAAGGAATAGAAATAAACAATTACATTTGAACCAATTAATTGAATAAAAATAATGATACAGTCATTTCAATAGAAATATTTAAAAAAATATCATACTTGATGATGAGATTCAAACCCACGATCTTCTGTAGGTGAAACTCGTTGTGTTGGCAGAAGAGCCAAGACCGTGTTACTAGTGGAGGCCGAAATGCACGCGTTTTAACTGACGCAGGCTGGCGTGAGGAGGGAAGAACTATACTGACGTGAGGTCTGGAACATGACAAGGAATGAGAATTCAGAAAGCGGACGTAATTAGTTTGATACTTAACTTTAATCCATTAATGATGAACGTCGCTCTTGACGGTACATGATTCACAATATTATCTGTTCAGAATACATTCTTGAAGAATATGGCGCTTCTCTAGGTCGTAGCAAATGACGTAGCTGAAGGCTATGCTAAACTGTCGTCTCTGCAAATGAGAGCGTATGTAAACAGTGAACCAGCGCTAGCAAAGTCGGCTGTACAATTGGGCGAGTGCAAGGGAGTCTCTCTCGACTAGACCTGCCGTGTGGCGGCGCTCGGTTTGCAATTCACTGATAGTGGCGACACGCGGGTGTGACGTATACTAACGGACCGCGGCCGATTTAAAGGCTACCACCTAGCAAGTGTGGCGTCTGGCGGCGACGCCACAAAACTATTATCCTATCCACTACATCACGCAACCCCACTTTGCAACATCGCTGTTTGAATGCCACTGACCGTCACGCAAAATTCCGAAAGTTTTTCATCAATTATTTGCGAACGAGGACCCATCACGGTAAATGGCTGCAGGGAGTTATAACTGGAATTTTGGTCTACATCATCATATATTCGTTTTAAAGAAGCCGATCCCAGTCCTGGGGACCTCTCCTTGCCAGGGTGATAAGTATATTCGAATTATTAATGAAACCGGCAAACAAAAACTTGGCGTATTTCAACTTTCCCTACAGAGAGTTTCGGTCGGAGGGTCCGCTCAACACCGATCCGATCGTTGACCCTTGCAAGTGCGGCTGGCACCATCCTGACTTCTCTGCATGGCTGGCCTTTCCATAAGCGGCGGGTCACGGCGGCGACAGGTGGGGTTACGACACACACTGGCAGGCAGGCAGACACACGGGGTGGGCGCCACGTCGCCGCCGCGGCAGTTGCTACACGGGTTAGCGGCACTAAAAATTTACGGCGTGCGCAGACAATTGGAAAGGAGCCGTCGAGATCCGCACGCGCCGATACCGCGCCGCCTGCTCAACTCCCGGCGGCCAAAAATCCGTCGGTATAAAAGGGAAAGAAAGAAAGAAAAGCCAGCCAACTTGTGAAATGAGCCATGGCCGGCACGGACGCTGCGCTTTCGCTGCCACTACCGCTAAATTATGCAACGCCACTGCACCCGGCAGGCTTCTGGGGCGAAGAACTCTTCTCTGCTCAGGGTAGGACGGGTAGTGTCACAAAAAGTGGACTGCCGCACTTATGCAGGGTTGCTCAGGAGGAACAGAAAATATCTCAGGAGATGGTAGTACAGATTCGAATAAAACATTCCATATAACAAGTGTCCAGTTTTTGTTGGTTACACAGATACAGCTGGTTACTGGTATAAGTTCTCATTTCGTTTACAGGGTGAGTCACCTAACGTTTCCGCTGGATATATTTCGTAAACCGCATCAAATACTGACGAATCGATTCCACAGACCGAACGTGAGGAGAGGGGCTAGTGTAATTGGTTAATACAAACCATAAAAAAATGTACGGAAGTATGTTTTTTAAGACAAACCTACGTTTTTTAAATGGAACCCCGTTAGTTTTGTTAGTACATCTGAACATATAAACAAATACGTAATCAGTGTCGTTTGTTGCATTGTAAAATGTTAATTACATCCGGAGATATTGTAACCTAAAGTTGACGCTTGAGTACCACTCCTCCGCTGTTCGATCGTGTGTATCGGAGAGCACCGAATTACGTAGGGATCCAAAGGGAACGGTGATGGACCTTAGGTAGAGAAGAGACTGGAGCAGCACATTACGTCCACATGCTAACACCTTTTTATTGGTCTTTTTCACTGACGCACATGTACATTACCATGAGGGGTGAGGTAAACGTACACACGTGGTTTCCGTTTTCAATTACGGAGTGGAATAGAGTGTGTCCCGACATGTCAGGCCAATAGATGTTCAATGTGGTGGCCATCATTTGCTGCACACAATTGCAATCTCTGGCGTAATGAATGTCGTACATGCCGCAGTACATCTGGTGTAATGTCGCCGCAGGCTGCCACAATACGTTGTTTCATATCCTTTGGGGTTGTAGGCACATCACGGTACACATTCTCCTTTAACGTACCCCACAGAAAGAAGTCCAGAGGTGTAAGATCAGGAGAACGGGCTGGCCAATTTATGCGTCCTCCACGTCCTATGAAACGCCCGTCGAACGTGTACAGCGGAGGAGTGGTACTCAAGCGTCAACTTTAGGTTACAATATCTCCGGATGTAATTAACATTTTACAATGCAACAAACGGCACTGATTACGTATTTGTTTATACGTTCAGATGTGCCAACAAAACTGACGGGGTTCCATTTAAAAAAAACGTAGGTTTGTGTTAAAAAAACATACTTCCGTGCATTTTTTTATGGTTTGTATTAACCAATTACACTAGCCCCTCTCCTCACGTTCGGTCTGTGGAATCGATTCGTCAGTATTTGATGTGGTTTACGAAATATATGCAGCGGTAATGTTAGGTGACTCTGGAATACGCGTTTCTAGCGTTGCAGTAAGAAGTTCCTTTGGCTACGAGAACTGATATGTTCTGCCAGCTTGAGGTGACCCCTGCACATCCTGATCATCAGGTAATGGTGTAAAAATTTTCACTGCTGTTGTTTGGCCGGCAAAGGAAGGACAGGCGCTGGCGTAAAGTTCCTTACCACAAGACTCTACGCCAATGTCGTCATCAACATCATCATCATCATTATCATCATCTCCTTACAAGGATTAGACGTTATAATCACCTGTTCCGATCTTTATCATCCATCCACGCCTCTCTTACGAGGTCTACCTATTTCCCTCTTCCCATTCGGCCGATAATTCATTATCTTTTTTGGAACTCTGTTTTCTACAATTATGTCATCGCGATCTTTGCATTTCCTTCTGTTCTGTTCAATCTTGGCATTAACTGCAAAGACTTTAAAATTTCATCTCATCATCATCATTTAAGACTGATTATGCCTTTCAGCGTCCAGTCTGGAGCATAGTCCCCCTTATAAAATTCCTCCGTGATCCTCTACTCAGTGCTAACATTGGTGGCTCTTCTGATGTTAAGCCTATTACTTCAAAATCATTCTTAACCGAATCCAGGTACCTTCTCCTTGGTCTATCCCGACTCCTCCTACCCTCTACTGCTGAACCCATGAGTCTCTTGGGTAACCTTGCTTCTCCCATGCGTGTAACATGACCCCACCATCTAAGCCTGTTTACCCTGACTGTTACATCTATAGAGTTCATTCCCAGTTTTTCTTTGATTTCCTCATTGTGGACACCCCCCTGCCATTGTTTCCATCTACTAGTACCTGCAATCATCCTAGCTACTTTCATATCCGTAACCTCAACTTTATTGATAAGGTAACCTGAATACACCCAGCTTTCACTTCCATACAACAAAGTTGGTCGAAAGATTGAACGGTGCACAGATAACTTAGTCTTGGTACTGACTTTCTTCTTGCAGAAGAGAGTAGATCGTAGCTGAGCGGTCACTGCTTTAACTTTGCTACACCGCTTCCAGTTCTTTCACTATGTTGCCAGCCTGTGAGAATATGCATCCTAAGTGCTTGAAACCGTCCACCTGTTCTAACTTTGTTCCTCCTATTAGGCACTTAATCCGTTTATATCTCCTTCCCACTGACATTACTTTCGTTTTGGAGATACTAATCTTCAAACCATAGTCCTTGCTTTTATGATCTAGCTATGAAGTATTACTTTGCAAACTTTCAATCGAATCTGCCATCACAACTAAGTCATCCGCATATGCGAGACTGCTTATTTTGTGTTCACATATCTTAATCTCACCCAGCCAGTCTACTGTTTTCAACATATGATCCACAAATAATATGAACAACAGTGGAGACAGGTTGCAGCCTTGTCTTACCCCTGAAAGTACTCTGAACCATGAACTCAATTTACCGTCAACTCTAACTGCTGCCTGACTATCTATGTAAAGACCTTCAATTGCTTGCAAAAGTTTGCCTCCTATTCCATAACCTCAATAACTTCCTTCTAGGAACCCGGTCATATGCCTTATCTAGATCTATAGAACATAGGTACAATTCCCTGTTCCACTCGTAACACTTCTCCATTATTTGCCGTAAGCTAAAGATCTGGTCCTGACAACCTCTAAGAGGCCTAAACCCACACTGATTTTCATCCAATTTGTCCAAAACTAATACTCGCACTTTCCTTTCAACAATACCTGAGAAGATTTTACCCACAACGTTGATGAAAGAGATACCTCTGTAGTTGTTACAATCTTTTATGTTTCCATGTTTAAAGATTGGTGTGATTACTGCTTTCGTCCAGTCTGATGGAACCTGTCCCGACTCCCACGCCATTTCAATAATCCTGTGTAGCCACTTAAGACCTGACATTCCACTGTATTTGATGAGTTCCGACTTAATTTCATCCACCCCAGCCGCTTTATTGCACTGCAATCTATTGACCATTTTCTCCACTTCCTCAAATGTGATCCTATTTCCATCATCATTCCTATCCCATTCTACCTCGAAATCTGAAACATTACTGATCGTATTTTCACCTACATTGAGCAACTCTTCAAAATATTCCCTCCATCTGCCCAAGGCATCATCAGGATTCACCAGCAGTTTTCCTGACCTGTCCAAAATACGTAATTTCCTTCTTACCTCCCTTTCGAGGACGGCTGATTACACTCCAGAATGGTTTTCCAGCAGCTTGACCCAAAGTCTCCAACCTGTTTCCACAGTCTTCCCAAGATTTCTTCTTGGATGCTGCAATTATCTGTTTGGCTTTGTTTCTTTCTTCAACATAACTTTCTGTGTCTACCTGAGTTCTAGTATGTAGCCAGTTTTGATACGCCCTCTTTTTCCTTTTACAGGCTGCCTTGACTGTGTCATTCCACCAAGCTGTTTGCTTCATCCTACCTTTACACACTACTGTTCCAAGACATTCTTTAGCCACTTCTAGTACTGTGTCCCTGTACCTTGTCCAAACCTTTTCCAATAACTGTAATTGACTACATTCAACTAACTGGTACCTTTCTGAGATCACTGTTATGTACTTGTGCCTGATTTCCTTATCCTGAAGTTTCTCCACTCTTATCCTCCTACATATGGACCTGACCTCCTGCACTTTCGGCCTCACAATACCAATTTCACTGCAGATTAAATAGTGATCAGTGTCATCAAAGAATCCCCTGAATACACGCGTGTCCCTCACAGCCTTACTGAATTCCTGATCTGTTATTATATAGTCAATGACAGATCTGGTTCCCCTGCCTTCCCAAGTATACCGATGAATGTTCTTATGTTTAAAAAAGGTGTTTGTCATTACTAAGCCCATACTGGCACAGAAATCCAAGAGCTGTTTCCCGTTCCTGTTGGCTTCCATATCCTCTCCAAATTTACCGATAACCTTTTCATACCCTTCTGTTCGATTTCCAATCCTGGCATTAAAATCACCCATGAGCGGAACACTGTCCTTGTCCTTTACTCTAACAACTACATCACTGAGTGCGTCATAAAAACTATCCATATTATCTTGATCTGTCCCTTCACAATGACACTATCCTAATTTTCTTGCTAGACACTGTCAAATCTATCCACATCAGTCGTTCGTTTACATACCTTATTGCAACTACGCTGGGTTCCATTTCTTTCCCGATGTAAAGCCCTACACCCCATTGTGCTATTCCTGCTTTGACTCCTGACAGATAGACCTTGTATTCTCTCACTTCCTCTTCCTTCTCACCCCTTACCCGAATGTCACTAACAACTAAAACGTCCAGCCCCATCTTACTTGCAGCCTCTGCCAGCTCTACCTTCTTGCCAGAGTAGCCCCCCCTTGATATTAATACCTTCCCATCTCGTTACCATTCGTTTGCCGAGTCCTATCTTAGGAGTCCCTGGTTTGTCAGTTAGAGGTGGGACTCCGTCACTTACAAAGGTGCGAGGCATTTTGCTCTGATTGTTGCCAGCATCATATTTATAGTACCAGGGAAGCAGGTTGCTAGCCTTACTTGCCCCGGGTCCCCTTGAGTTTTACCCCTAACGGTTGAGGGACTAACCGGTGGATTTGGTAGTCTGCCGTCTGAGCACAAAGGTGGCCACGACTCGGAATATGTCCGAGATGCCCAGCCTTATTCCAAAGTAACTGGTATCCTGACTGTCAGGACCACTTACTTGGCCACTCATACGTTGCCCGTGGTTCATGAACTAGGACATGACAACAGGAACCCACACCATTAACCACCTTCATCTTACTGTTTCAATTCTTATTTTATCCATTTTATTACAGCCTGTTACGTATCTCATGAACTTCATCTCTGCTGCTTGTATAAGCGACTTTTTCTTGTTACTGTCCATCAAATGGCTCTGAGCACTATGCGACTTAACCTCTGAGGTCATCAGTCGCCTAGAACTTAGAACTAATTAAACCTAACTAACCTAAGGACAGCACACAACACCCAGCCATCACGAGGCAGAGAAAATCCCTGACCCCGCCGGGAATCGAACCCGGGAACCCAGGCGTGGGAAGCGAGAACGCTACCGCACGACCACGAGATGCGGGCTACTGTCCATCGTTCTGAACCATATACAAGAGTAGGTAGAGCGATAACTTTGCAGAATTTTATTCATGTTTTTTTCCTGTTGTTCTTCCCAAAATTATTCCAGTTGTTCCGCAGATAGCTTGATACTTATGAACCTTCTTGTCGATGCTTTTGTTGAAACTAATATCATATGAAAGATAACTTAACTGGGATACTTGTTCCAAAATTTTCTCATTTATTATTATTTTCGATCTGACTGGATTCTTTCCTTTGAAAAGCATTATCTCTGTCTTTGGCTCGATGTCCTGGTTTAAATATCAAACCTCTCCGCAGTGTATCGGGAAGTGAGGGCAAGTCACATTCTTGATGGTGATCCGCCAGCCGTATGGGGACTGTAAGCTTGATGGCCCCCTTGGTGACGAGTAGGGTACGTCTCGATACCGGGGTTGACTCTTGCCCTTCTGTCATCATCATCACCATCATCATCATCATCATCATCATCATCATCATCACCGTCGTCGTCATACAACTGAAACATCACACTCCACTCCACACAAACACACACACACACACACACACACACACACACACACACACACACACACGCACAGACACACATACGGGCTGGGCCCCTGCGTCTGAGTAAAACCTCTGTGTTCAGGAGGTCTTTTGTAGGTCGGCGTCCGGTGAACTTATCCAATGCAGTACTAAAAACATTGCAATGAAGCATGTTGCGAATAAATAAACAAAATAAATCATGATTTGACACATCATATAAGTGTAACATTCCCTAGAAGATAGATCGGCAGAAATGGTCACGCATATTGCCTACCAGGTTCCTCAGACGTTCCCCCAAATGTAGAGACGTTTGAAATGGGAAATATACAAAGGAAAACTTGACACAAGACACGAATTGATTATTCATATTATGAGTAGTGCTGTCCTTAACGCTTTGTAGTTGATGAGACTCTTATATTCCACTAAAGGTAATAACCAGCTTCGATCGTTCGAATCTCTATACCTCATATCTCCGTAATGCTACAATCTAACGATAAGCATTCGGAACTTGGAGAAAAATACTATAGGACAATGCGGTGTGTACACAGGGTGGTCGATTGATAGTGACCGCGCCAAATATCTCACGAAATAAGAGTCAACCGAAGAAACTACAAAGAACGAAACTTGTCTAGCTTGAAGAGGGAACCAGATGGCGCTATAGCTGGCCTGGTAGATGGCGCTGCCATAGGTCAAACGGATACCAACTGCGTTTCTTAAATAGGTACCCCCATTTTTATTACATATTCGTGTAGTACGTAAAGAAATATGAAAGTTTTAGTTGGACCACTTTTTTTTACTTTGCGATAGTAATAGTAATAGTCACAAACATATGGCTCACAATTTTAGACGAACAGTTGGCAACAACTAGGTTATTTACATTAAAATACAGAAAGTAGGTACGTTTGAAAATTTTATTTCGGTTGTTCCAATGTGATACATGTACCTTTGTGAACTTATCATTTCTGAGAACGCATGGTGTTACAGCGTAATTACCTGTAAATACCACATTAATGCAATAAATGCTCAAAATGATGCCCGTCAACCTCAATGCATTTGGCAGTACGTGTAACAACATTCCTCTCAACAGCGAATACTTCGCCTTCCGTAATGATCGCACATGCATTGACAATGCGCTGACGCATGCCGTGAGGCGTTGTCGGTGGATCACGATAGCAAATATCCTTCAGCTTTCCCCACAAAAAGAAATCCGGGCCGGGGACGTCAGATCCGGTGAACGAGTGGGCCATGGTATGGTGCTTCGACGACCAATCCACCTGTCATGAAATATGCTATTCAATACCGGTTCAACCGCACGCGAGCTGTGTGCCGGACATCCATCATGTTGGAAATACATCGCCATTCTGTCATGCAGTGAAACATCTTGTAGTAACATCGGTAGAACGTTACGCAGGAAATCAGCATACATTGCACCATTTAGATTGCCATCGATAAAATTGATGTGTCGACAGAAGTGCCGACACAGTGTTATGTTGAGGGGGCCGATAGGCACGCTATCTAACGCAGACGGGCGTCAAGTCTGGAACAGGATAACTATTGAATGGTAGCAAAAAAAGTACGTAGCTGCTTTATACTTAACTTTTATTATGTGATGAATACAGCGTTCTTCTGGAGACATTTATACTGTAACTCTCAAAGTAGGTAAGGCTAATGGCGCCTTGCTAGGTCGTAGCCATGGACTTAGCAGAAGGCTATTCTAACTGTCTCTCGGCAAATGAGAGGAAGGCTTCGTCCGTATTGTCGCTAGCAATGTCGTCGTACAACTGGGGCGAGTGCTTGTTCGTATCACGAGACCTGCCTTGTGGTGGCGCTAGGTCTGCGATTACACAGTGGCGACACGCGGGTCCAACATGTACTAAATGGACCGCGGCCGATTTAATCTACCACCTAGCAAGTGTGGTGTCTGGCGGTGACACCACAAAAATGGGGGCCAATTATCCCTCCTCCCATAATGCCGCACCATACATTAACCCACCAAGTTCGCTGATGTTCCACTCGTCGCAGCCATCGTGGATTTTCCGTTGCCCTATGGTACATGTTTTGCTGGTTTACGTTACCGCAGTTGGTGAATGACGCTTCCTCGCTGAATAGAACGCGTGCAAAAAATCTGTCATCGTCCCGTAATTTCTCTTGTGCACAGTGGCAGAACTGTACACGACGTTCAAAGTCTTCGCCACGCAATTCCTGGTGCATAGAAATATGGTACGGGTGCAATCGATGTTGATGTAGCATTTTCAACACCGACGTTTTTGAGATTCCCGATTCTCGCGCAATTTGTCTGCTACTGATGTGCGGATTAGCCGCGACAGCAGCTAAAACACCTACTTGGGCATCATCATTTGTTGCAGGTCGTGGTTGACGTTTCACACGTGGCTGAACACTTCCTGTTTCCTTAAATAACGCAGCTCTCCGGCGTACGATCCGGACACTTGGATGATGTCGTTCAGGATACCGAGCAGCATACATAGCACACGCCCGTTGGGCATTTAGATCACAATAGCCATACATCAACACGATATCGACCTTTTGCGCAATTGGTAAACGGTCTATTTTAACACGGGTAATGTATCACGAAGCAAATACCGTCCGCACTGGCGGAATGTTGCGTGATAGCACCTACCTATACGTTTGCGACTATTACAGCGCCATCTATCAGAAAGCGAAAAAAGTGGTCCAACTAAAACATTCATATTTCTTTATGTACTACGCGAATATGAAATAGAAAATGGGGGTACCTATTTTAAAAAAAAAACCATAGCGCCATCTGGTTTCCCCCTTCAAGCTAGACGAGCTTCGTTCTTTGCAGTTTTTTCGTTTGATGCTTATTTCGTGCGATATTTGGCCCGGTCACAATCAATGGACCACCAAATAGGGCGACGTATGTTTTTAGCTGGTAGAGCCCTTCTGTTTCACGAAAATAGTGTCAAATTACCAAAGACCCCGTTCTAAGAACATTCGAAGTAAATAATTCTGTTTCCTTATAAATCACACCCGTTGTTCTGATACAGAACTACATCTCTCAGTGAGTCTGCTGGTTTGTAAACAATTTGTATTTAGTACGTCACGTATGCCCCAAGAAACACAGAATATAGAAAAAATGGTTCAAATGGCTCTGAGCACTATGGGAATCAACTGCTGAGGTCGTAAGTCCCCTAGAACTTAGAACTACTTAAACCTAACTAACCTAAGCACATCACACACATCCTCTTGACCAATAATTTTGTTTAAACTGCTTAACAAAATTATCCCAGTCCCTAAATTCAGTTCTATGCAGTACGGCCCATTCCGCAGCTTCTGCTTCTAAATGTCCTATTACAAATTGAATCCGTTTCTCATTACTCCATTTAGGAGATAATGAAGTTTCAAAAGCTTTTATAAAGATTATAGGGTGAAGTTCGCCTCCTGGTTTGAATACAGGAAATCGACTTGCTACATTTGAATTTGTCGTTATATCATCCCAACATTCTGCGAGAGACATAGTTGGATTTTGTTTAGATTGCAGAGACGGAGTTGCGTCGGATTTGCTTGCCGTGATTTCTTTATTTGTATTGTTGTCGTCCGAGCTAGCAAACACGATGCGACTGTTGTCTCTGATTACGTTATTATTTCTACTACTTGAAATGTTTTCATTATTATCTAATTCCGATAACCGTTTAGTAATTTCCTGTATTCGCATTTCTGTATTGGATACACGTTTAGCTAATATCGATTCTTCACTGTACCTTCGGCAATGTTATTATCTTTGGAAGTCTCAAGGTTACTGCATATTTCGGTAATTGAATATTTCATGTTTTCTATTTCAGTATGATCTTTTTCTACTCGATGAGTTAATGTCTCTAATTTTACATTATCTATTGAAGAAATCTCTACAGGTTTGGTAGAAACCTCTTTAATAGATTCTAATAATTCTCTACGAACAGTTTCTGTTTGCATAGAAAATTCATGTCGTAACTTATCGTTATTTTTCTCTATTTCATTTACAACTAAGACATTGACATTATCTAGTCTCTTGGTTAAGTCAGTAATATCATTTCGCATGCGAGCCTTTTCCTCACGCGATTCCTGGATATGTTCTTCTAACCTTTTACAATTATCAGCAATCTTATTACTAAGTCCTACTAGTTTTTCCTGCATTTCAACTTTAGAATCCTCTATTTTATCACTTAATTCTCGACTGGTTTCATTAAGATGTTCCTGTAACCTGTCTGTAGATTTTGTTAGCTCCCCTTTAAGTTCCTCTTTTAATCTAGCCGTAGATTCTTCGTTAGGTTGTTTTAATTCCTGTTTTAGTTCCTCTTTTAATCTAGCAGTAGATTCTTCGTTAGATTGTTTTAATTCAGCTAAAAAATTCCCGTTAGACTGTTTTAATTTAGCGATCGCCCTAAAAAGGGATCTCATGCTCCTATCGGTCACAGATTGCTCTTCGTCTGACATTTCACTTCCCGACATTATTGTAAGATATTAACTAGTTACACACGCAGACTTGTAATCAACAATCCTATTAAAAGCACACTCCTTATGTACAACACTCCACTTCCAACTTAAAACAGACTCAACGGACACTAATATTGCAGTTTGTAGTTCTCGGTGATCAGTGTGCTGCTATGGGCTGCAGAAGTAACAGCCGTCGATGCAGCCGCTGAGATGCTGCGACCCCGCTTCCGCAACCGGCAGGACGCTGAGTCGAACACCGGAGACGTCACTGGCTGCAACCACGCCCGGCCGCACCGTAGACAGGCGAAGCCCTCAGCAACACCTCTAATACCAGCCCGAGGAACGCCCCCCAGCTGACGTACTGGGCCTGTTAATTTAGAAAGAAAAAGGTTGTCGGGGTTTGCAGCGTTCAGCTGCTGCCCCACAGATGCGCCGGCTCGTGGAATAACCGCGTGATCGTACTGCTTGGCTGCGCTCCGTCAGATGCCCACACCCGCGAAGTCGCCGCTGGCTGGTGAAGGCTCCACGAAGACTCGCGTTGACTTCCGAAGGACTCTTGATGTTTTGTTTCGTACTTGTGAGTCTTAGTTGCACACAAGTCCTGTTTATAAGGTCGCCACGGTGTAGTGTGACGACGTAAGTTTTGTATAAATGATTTTCTTTTGACATATGACCATGTGCAGACTTCGTCACCAACGTCAGTTACAAAACACTTCAAAATTATTTAAACTCTTTTTAAAGTTGTCGCTGAATGGTCCTTGAACGAAACTGTAATTAAAACATCATCATTTGAGTCGTATGCGCAGAATTACGTCACTCAGTACAATTGGTTTGCGCAAACTTTTTTCAATTTAGATGTCGTTTGTTTCTTCTCAGAAATTATATTAATGCAAGTTATCTGCTTTAATAAATATTAAAACCTCATTGAATAAACTTTCAAGACTCAAACTCGCGATGAACGTTGTCAAAAATTAATAATCTTGTCAAATAAATTAGTAATACTTCTTCCTTAACATAATTCTTCATAAATAAATTCTCGGAACACGTATTTAAACTTTTGTAATATACGCTAGTTTATTATCTTCCTATATACTACATATAGACGTGAACATGAGTCTTGACAAGATAGGACTGAACATTTACAACATGATTAAACTTTCTATGACGTCATTGTTGTAGAAACATTACAAATTCTTATTTTTTCGGTTTTTAGAAGCACGACGCAACAACTCGGTTTCAGGATCTTCTGTTGGTCTTTGGCTGTCGACCCGCGACGTATAGTGGCCAGCAATTTTCTCTCTGGTCCCGGCAGTGAAGATGCTGTCTCCGTTCGTTGCGCCGCCCTCTCCGTACATGAGACATAAAAATAAATACAAAACTTTAAATAACTCACAACCATGACAAATATTACAAAATACATAAACAAAACACTAAATTAAATTTATATTCACCTGCAAACTGGGCTGACACTGGTGGATGGGTGACGCTTCAATTTCGCGTCCCACTACAGTATGTCCATTTACGAGGAGGGTTCAATGCAACACATTTTTTCCTCAGACAATTTAGCTTGAAAAAAATGCGGAATTTATATTGTGGAATATTCCCGCTTTATCCCCTACAGTTTCATGAAGTTCTAGTAGACGGCGGCGCTATACGTGGCCTTCAAAATGGCGGCTGTAGCGGAGGTACGTCCCAAGCAGAAAGTTGTCATTGGGTTTCTTATGGAGGAAAACCAGAGCATCGAAGATATTCATAGGCACTCCCAGAATGTCTAGGAGACGCATCAGTGAACAAAGGAATGTTAAGTCGCTGGGCAAGGCGTCTTTCATCATCGCAACAAGATCACGCAAACCTGTCCCATCTCCCGCGTGCCGGCCGGCCACATACAGCGCTGACTCCTGGGATGTTGCAACGTGCGGACACTCCCATTTGAGGTGATCCACGGATCACAACCAAACAACTCGCCGCTCAACTGGACGTCTCTGTTGGTAGAGCTGACACAGTCGTCCACAGTTGGGGTACTCAAAGGTGTGTGCCAGCTGAGTTAACAGAAGACATAAAGAGCAACGAAGGACAATCCGTGCGGAATTGTTTGCGCCTTACGAGTCTGGTCGTGACAATTATTTGTTGAACATCGTCACAGACGATGAAGTATGGGTTTACCATTTCGAACCAGAAACAAAACAGCAATCTATGAATTGGCGCCACACCACTCTCCTCCGAAGAAACAGTTCAAAGCTGCATCCTCAGCTGGTTAAGTCATGCTGACCATCTTCTGGGACTCTGAAAGGGGTTATTCTGTTTGATGTTCAAAATGGTTCAGATGGTTCTGAGCACTATGGGACTTAACTGCTACGGTCATCAGTCCCCTAGAACTTGGAACTACTTAAACCTAACTAACCTAAGGACATTACACACATCCATCCCCGAGGCAGGATCCGAACCTGCGACCGTAGCGGTCGCGCGGTTCCAGACTGTAGCGTCTAGAACCACTCGGCCTGTTTGATGTCCTCCGTCACGGTACAACGATCAACTATGAACTCTACTGTTCTACGCTCATGAAACTGAAGAAATTTCTTCAGTTTGCTGGTCGCCACAAAAATGCAAACGACCATCTCCTGCTTTGTGACAACGCAAAGCCTCACACAAGTGTGCTCACCCGAGAGGAGCTCACAAATATTCCTTGAACTGTTCTACCTCACCACCCTACAGCCCAAATCTCGCACCTTCCGACTTCCACATGTTTGGGCCAATGAACGATGCTCTCCGTGGGAAGCAGGATGTGGATGACAGAGAGATTATTGACGCAGCAAGACGTTGGCTCTGATGTCGTCAAGCAGAGTGGTACTACGTGGGCATACGGGCCCTTCCAGTAAGGTGACGTAAGGCCGCCACACAGAACAGAAATTGTGTTGAAAAATACAAATTTGTAGCAGAAGAGTGGGGAGTAATATGGAGTACTGTGATCCTTAATAAAACCAAAATCCTTTCAGAAAAAAAGTGTTGCATTACTTATTGAACGCCCGTCGTATTATAGCTCAGATACACTACTGGCCATTAAAATTGCTACACCAAAAGAAATGCAGATGATAAACGGTTGCCGGCCGGATTGGCCGTGCGGTTCTAGGCGCTACAGTCTGGAGCCGAGCCACCGCTACGGTCGCAGGTTTGAATCCTGCCTCGGGCATGGTTGTTTGTGATGTCCAAAGGTTAGTTAGGTTTAATTAGTTCTACGTTCTAGGCGACTGATGACCTCAGAAGTTAAGTCGCGTAGTGCTGAGAGCCATTTGAACCATTTGATAAACGGGTATTCAAATATATTACACTAGAACTGACATATGATTAATTTTCACGCAATTTGGGTGCATAGATCCTGAGAAATCAGTACTCAGAACAAACACCTCTGGCCGTAATAACGGCCTTCATACGCCTGGGCATTGAGTCAACCAGAGCTTGGATGGCGTGTACAGGTACAGCTGCCCATGCAGCTTCAACACGATACCACAGTTCATCAAGAGTAGTGATTGGCGTATTCTGATGAGCCAGTTGCTCGACCGCCATTGACCAGACGTTTTCAATTGGTGAAAGATCTGGGGAATGTGCTGGCCAGGGCAGCAGTCGAACATTTTCTGTATCCAGAAAGGCCCGTACAGGACCTGCAACAGTAACCAGTGGCACCCCATACCATCACGCAGGGTGATTCGGCAGTATCGCGATGACGAATACACGCTTACAATCTGCGTTCACCGCGATGTCGCCAAACACGGATGCTACCATCATGATGCTGTAAACAGAACCTGGATTCATCCGAAAAAATGACGTTTTCGCCATTCCTGCACCCAGGTTCGTCGTTGAGTACACCATCGCAGGCGCTCCTGTCTGTAATGCAGCGTCAAGGGTAACCGCAGCCATGGTCTCCAAGCTGATAGTACATGCTGCTGCAAACGTCGTCGAAATCTTCGTGCAGATGGTTGTTGTCTTGCATACGTCCCTATCTGTTGACTCAGGGATCGAGACGTGGCTGCACGCTCCGTTACAGCCATGCGGATAAGATGCCTGTCATCTCGACTGCTAGTGATACGAGGCTGTTGGGATCCAGCACGGCGTTCCGTATTACCCTCCTGAACCCACCGATTCCATATCCTGCTAACAGTCATTGGATCTCGACCAACGGGAGCAGCAATGTCGCGATACCATAAACCGCAATCGCGATAGGCTATAATCCGACCTTTATCAAAGTCGGAAACGTGATGGTGCGCATTTCTCCTCCTTACACGAGGCATCAGAACAACGTTTCACCAGGCAACGCCAGTCAAGTGCTGTTTGTGAGTGAGAAATCGATTGGAAACATTCCTTATGTCAGCACGTTGTAGGTGTCGCCACCGGCGCCAACCTTGTGTGAATGCTCTGAAAAGCTAATCATTTGCATGTCACAGCATCTTCTTCCTGTCGGTTAAATTTCGCGTCATCTTCGTGGTGTAGCAATTTTAACGGCCAGTAGTGTATTTCCCAAGCCACAACAAAAAATTTTGTTTGGAACAGTGTGTTTATTTAGCAATAACGCGGTATCGTTTGTACCGTGTTTAAGAAACGACCTTTTTGAAGCTTCAAATGTTATTGCATGCAATACTCGGTGTAAGTTATCGTTGCCTGCATCTTGGACTGGAGTAATAAACTCTGAAGATTAGTTTCTCTACGAAGATTTGGTCTCAGAGACGGGAGTGTCATGGGTTAATTTAAGGAATGTTTGCGTGGGATGAGACAAGAAACAAATTCTTTCTCTGCAGGGAGAGCTGTGTTCTGTTAGCGATGACACGTGTGGCTCTCTGTGCGAATGAAACCAGGACGAGTGGCGAGAGAACGAGGGAGTGTTCTGTTTTCTTCGCACTTACGCAAGAGAACGTCTGTTGCGAGTATGTTGACTTCCTGCCTATCGTCAACTGCTCAAACACCCAGAAACGCGAGTTAGTCATTTCCGAGCAAACAGTTTGTTTCCGCATTCTGACTAAGTGGTGACGAAATGAAACAAGTACCGCCTTACGAATAAAGTAATATTCACTGTTTTACCATTCAGTTGCTCCAGGGAATTTGCTAGTCCTTGGAAGATAATTTGACGAACAGAATCCATTAGTACCAAATTCTTCTTAGAGTAATAAGTTCCTGGGAACTTTAAACTTTTAATGACGACCTAATGGAATTTAGCATCCATACCCCCACAAAGACCAAGCGTACCTACATCAATCCCCTGCAAACCACTGTGAAGTACATGAGAGAGGGAATTTCCCCTTGTAAAATGCACTGTGGTTTCTTCCCATGTCATTTGCGTACGGAGCACACATAAAATGATTACTTAAATATCACTAATGGGTTTAAACCTGTCTTGGGAGCGATGCGTAGGGGGTTTCAGTGTATTTCTTATTTCTAGATTCTTCATGTAATACTGCTTGATGAAACTCTCACAGGCTTCAAATTTGTTGACGTTGTTAACCAGGAGATATGCAATCTGTTGCAAAATTTTTATTTATGTTAGAGATTTATTTGGATGGATTATTAGTATCGGCTAACAATTCAGCCATTTCCAGATCTAAGATGTAAAACAGATCTTTATCATGTTAGCAACATACAACACCATACAGAACTGCACATAATATTGTAGCAGGATTCAAGAGTACATACACGAATTAATTACAGAATACATACCATAATACCTTCTTGATTAGTGTCGGTGCCGTAACTGCTTCGTTCGTCGTTAAAATCTTTCTTGAAATGACAAAATACGTACATGATAACATAGTTAAGAACAGCTTCTCGTCGTTCGTGGCCAGTGCAATTGAACGATGATCATAAAACTGAAAATATACATTACTATAAAGAAGACGCAGTGAAAATAAAAGAAAAATATCTGCATAAGGAACTATCCACTGAAATGAGTAAATGTAAAACACACCGTCTTACCAAGGGCTTATGCTATTACAACTTAGTAAGCACAATCAGCATTTACATCGTCTCGTAACAGAGATCATCACATATCTGTTGCTGTATCGTGATACATGTGAACAGTATCGCAGCTGATGCCCATTATGACGCAGTAGTTGGCATATAAATAGTATGCAAATGTGTAGCTGGTACTGTAGCGAAATGGAGACTGGCGGCCACACGTTGCTTGCGTCGACGGCCGCTAGATGGAGTTAGCAGCTGGCCACATAAATTACCTAAAATGTACATGTTCTAATAATATTTTAAGAAATAAGATGTAAATGTATTTAAAATTAAATAGTTGACCTCAGAACAGCTAGTCTTATAGTTAAATCCGCAGGACTTGAAAGACAGTAAGTAGCATGATGGAACCTGCTGACGTTATATATATCAAGCGATGTAATTTTATGTAATACTTTATTTTTCTGATATTTTACAGTGGATTACTGATCTTAGCCACTGTTACAAAATATTTCTCTTTTTAATACATATTTACACAAGGAACATAATTATAAGGAACATCGCGACACGCAATACTATGGCCTACAACTGAGGTCGAGCAATAATTGCTAATAGGCAAGGTATCGGTATACTCACACCTAGACCTTGAATATTAGAAATATTGGATCCAATATACGTACTTCACATAAAACACAGAGATACATAAATGTTGACATACATGAATATTATTATTATGCCTTGTCTTAGGAAGACAATTAAGTTACAAAGGCTTCTACCGATTTGAACTGTAGACATGTATTAAAAATAAAAAAATATTCTGAGTTAGATTCTGCCTACGATTCAGCAATACTGTAGGATGGGTCGCATGAGCGTTTTGTAAGTAGTCTCCTTTGCAAACTGGATACTTTTTCACAGTACCCAAACAATGAACCACGTCTGACAACTGCTTTAACTACGACTGAGAACATGCGATAATTAGCCGGCCGGAGTGGCCGTGCGGTTCTGGGCGCTACAGTCTGGAGCCGAGCGACCGCTACGGTCGCAGGTTCGAATCCTGCCTCGGGCATGGATGTGTGTGATGTCCTTAGGTTAGTTAGGTTTAATTAGTTCTAAGTGCTAGGCGACTGATGACCTCAGAAGTTAAGTCGCATAGTGCTCAGAGCCATTTGAACAATTTGAACCAGCCATGCGATAATTCCATTTACATACCCAGAAATTATTCCACACAGAAATTTTCAGTAGTTTACTGTTCCTAATTGTGATCCATTGGTATTGCAGTCGTGGGGTATTATGTTTTTGTGTTTTGAGAAATGCGCAGTTTCACGTTTATATACATCTAAAGCTAGTTTCCAATCTCTGCATCACTTTTAAATTCTAATAATATCTGGCTGAATATTTCTGCAGCTTTTTCCGACAACATTTCACTATAGACAATTGCATCATCTGTAAAACGTCTGAAGTTATTGTTAATATTGCCTGCAACATCATTAACGTATAATGAAACTGTTTTTCGATCTTAAAAACAAATCAATCGTAAATATCTTTTAATACAGACTACTGATGATGCTTTACCTCAATGAAGCGAAATGTGTCACGTGAAAAAAGAACCGACGTATTTCCCTTCAGCTGCAGCGACGGAAAGAAAATACCCTCAGGAATTGTAAAGCAACTACGGATAATGTGGCCACGCAAATGAAGAAAAAAATGGTAACAGCGCGAGAAATGCATGCGCTTGAACATAAATGAAAATGCTAGCCAAGCCTGCAGGGTACGCAGTTCTACACTCCTGGAAATGGAAAAAAGAACACATTGACACAGGTGTGTCAGACCCACCATACTTGCTCCGGACACTGCGAGAGGGCTGTACAAGCAATGATCACACGCACGGCACAGCGGACACACCAGGAACCGCGGTGTTGGCCGTCGAATGGCGCTAGCTGCGCAGCATTTGTGCACCGCCGCCGTCAGTGTCAGCCAGTTTGCCGTGTCATACGGAGCTCCATCGCAGTCTTTAACACTGGTAGCATGCCGCGACAGCGTGGACGTGAACCGTATGTGCAGTTGACGGACTTTGAGCGAGGGCGTATAGTGGGCATGCGGGAGGCCGGGTGGACGTACCGCCGAATCGCTCAACACGTGGGGCGTGAGGTCTCCACAGTACATCGATGTTGTCGCCAGTGGTCGGCGGAAGGTGCACGTGCCCGTCGACCTGGGACCGGACCGCAGCGACGCACGGATGCACGCCAAGACCGTAGGGGACCGCACCGCCACTTCCCAGCAAGTTAGGGACACTGTTGCTCCTGGGGTATCGGCGAGGACCATTCGCAACCGTCTCCATGAAGCTGGGCTACGGTCCCGCACACCGTTAGGCCGTCTTCCGCTCACGCCCCAACATCGTGCAGCCCGCCTCCAGTGGTGTCGCGACAGGCGTGAATGGAGGGACGAATGGAGACGTGTCGTCTTCAGCGATGAGAGTCGCTTCTGCCTTGGTGCCAATGATGGTCGTATGCGTGTTTGGCGCCGTGCAGGTGAGCGCCACAATCAGGACTGCAAACGACCGAGGCACACAGGGCCAACACCCGGCATCATGGTGTGGGGAGCGATCTCCTACACTGGCCGTACACCACTGGTGATCGTCGAGGGGACACTGAATAGTGCACGGTACATCCAAACCGTCATCGAACCCATCGTTCTACCATTCCTAGACCGGCAAGGGAACTTGCTGTTCCAACAGGACAATGCACGTCCGCATGTATCCCGTGCCACCCAACGTGCTCTAGAAGGTGTAAGTCAACTACCCTGGCCAGCAAGATCTCCGGATCTGTCCCCCATTGAGCATGTTTGGGACTGGATGAAGCGTCGTCTCACGCGGTCTGCACGTCCAGCACGAACGCTGGTCCAACTGAGGCGCCAGATGGAAATGGCATGGCAAGCCGTTCCACAGGACTACATCCAGCATCTCTACGATCGTCTCCATGGGAGAATACCAGCCTGCATTGCTGCGAAAGGTGGATATACACTGTACTAGTGCCGACATTGTGCATGCTCTGTTGCCTGTGTCTATGTGCCTGTGGTTCTGTCAGTATGATCATGTGATGTATCTGACCCCAGGAATGTGTCAATAAAGTTTCCCCTTCCTGGGACAATGAATTCACGGTGTTCTTATTTCAATTTCCAGGAGTGTATTTGACCACGATCGGCACCTGTGCGATATCCTCGATACCTTGCAAGTTCGAACGCGGACATAAAGTGTTCTGTGCAGTTGTGAGTGCATTACGTCGGAGCTAAGTGAGTACGAACGTGGGAAAATTGTCGGTGCTCGTATGGTGTATGCTTCCTTAGTCAAGGAAGCCGGTGTGTCTGATGTTTCGAGACGTAACACAGCTAAGATTTATACCGCATACAGGGAATGCGCAGAAACATCCACTAAGTAACAACGCGGACGAAAGTTTCTGCCGAATGATCGCGACACAGTCCGCCTCCGACAGCTGACTGGTCAGAGCGACAGAATGTCAATCCTAAGGGCCCGGGTTCGATTCCCGGCTGGGTCGGAGATTTTCTCCGCTCAGGGACTGGGTGTTGTGTTGTGCTAATTATCATCATTTCATCCCCATCGAAGCGCAAGTCGCCGAAGTGGCGTCAAATGGAAAGACTTGCACCCAGCGAACGGTCTACCCGACGGGCGACCCTAGTCACACGACATTCATCGTGACAACCTGTTATTGAAGAGAACTGCGATGAAAAATGAGAGTATAGCAGCTGAAAAAGTTACTGCATAAGTGAATGTCGTACTCGGTGAACCCTGTAAGCACAAAAACAATACGAAGGAGCTGCATAAGCTGGGAATTGCAGGGAAGCTTTAATTTCAAAACCTCACTTTCAATTATCCAAATGTCTGTAACAGGGTGAACGTGGTCATTTGGTCGAATCAGGTTTCCAACTTCTTGCCGGGCTTACGCCTGGCGTACGCCGTCCCAAGCCTACGATTCAGACTGCTTGCTGCCAATGAAATACGGCGGTTTTTTTTAATGATTGGGTAGCCCCATGGTTACTCTGCAAGGTCGCATTACACCCAAGGTGTATGTAACCATTTTGGGTGACGAAGTCCACCCCGCGGTGCAATGTTTTTACGCCAGTTGGGATGCTGTGTTCCAAGACGGAATGGCTTCTGTCCTCACAGCATTGTCCAGGTCTGGTTTCGTGAGCTCGAGAATAAACTGACGTCTCCCCTGACCACCATAGTCACCAGATCTCAATATTATTGAACCTTTGTGGCCAATCTGAAAAAGTGGTGGGTGATCGCTAACGACCTCCATCTTCGTTACTTGAACTTTCCATTATTTTGCAGTAAAAATGGCATAAGATTCCTTTCAAAACAGTAGATGAACTGTATTTATCCATTCTGACACGACTCGAAGCCCTTATGAGTACCTTCGAGTTTCCTACACCGTATCAGGCATGCTGATGTGTTTTTAGGGTTTCCATATTTATGTCGACCCACGTGTGTTTACTGGTGCCATTCACCTCACCTAATCACTGCGTTTGAGCGTCATGCAAGGGAACATCTTCAGGTGGGACAACCCTTAGTTTAACTTATCTCAGTTTATACACTAATGGCCATTAAAATTGCTACACCACGAAGATCACGTGCTACAGACGCGAAATTTAACCAACAGGAAGATGGTGCTGTGATGTGCTAATGATTAGCTTTTCAGAGCATTCACACAAGGTTGGCGCCGGTGGCAACACCTACAATGTGGTGACATGACGAAAGTTTCCAACCGATTTCTCATACACAAACAGCAGTTGACCGGCGTTGCCTGGTGAAACGTTGTAGTGATGCCTCGTGTAAGGAGGAGAAATACGTACCATCACGTTTCCGACTTTGATAAAGATCGGATTGCAGCCTATCGCGATTGCGGTTTATCGTATCGCGACATTGCTGCTCGCGTTGGTCGACATCCAATGACGGTTAGGAGAATATCGAATCGGTGGGTTCAGGAGGGTAATACGGAACGCCGTGCCGCATCCGAACGGTCTCGTATCACTAGCAGTCGAGATGACAGGCATCTTATCCGCATGGCTGTAACGGATCATGCACCCATATCTCGATCCCTGAGTCAACAGATGGGGACGTTTAAAAGACAGCAACCCCCTGCACCAACAGTTCGACGACGTTTGCAGCAGCATGGACTATCAGCTGGGAGGCCTTGGCTGCGGTTACTCTTGACGCTGCATCAGAGACGTGAGCCCCTGCGCTGGTGTACCAGGTTCTGTTTACAGCATCATAATGGTCGCATCCGTGTTTGGCGACATCGCGGTGAACGCACAGTGGAAGCGTGTATTCGTCATCGCCATACTGGCGTATCACCCGGAGTGATGGTATGAGGTGCCATTGGTTACACGTCTCGGTCACCTCTTGTTCACATTGACGGCACTTTGAACAGTGGACGTTACATTTCAGATGTGTTACGACCCGTGGCTCTACCCTTCATTCGATCCCTGCGAAACCCTACATTTCAGCAGGATAATGCACGACTGCATGTAGCAGGTCCTGCACGGGCCTTTCTGGATACAGAAAATGTTCGACTATTGCCTTGGCCAGCACATTTTCCAAATCTCTCACCAATTGAAAATGTCAGGTGAATGGTGGCCGAGCAACTGGTTCGTCACAATACGCCAGTCACTACTCGTGATGAACTGTGGTATCCTGTTGAAGCTGCTTGGGCAGCTGTACCTGTACACGCCATCCAAGCTCTGTTTGACTCAATGCCCAGGCGTATGAAGGCCGTTATTACGGCCAGAGGTGGTTGTTCTGGGTACTGATTTCTCAGGATCTACGCACCCAAATTGCGTGAAAATGTAATCACATGTCAGTTTTAGTATAGTATATTTGTCCAATGAATACCCGTTTATCATCTGCATTTCTTGTTGGTGGAGCAATTGTAATGGCCAAGGTGTACTTCAACAGGATGTCGAAATGACGATAGGGAAAGGAGGAAAATCCTGCACTGTACTGGTCACGCAATCCGTGGTCCTTCCCCCTAAGGAGACGTCGCCTCAGCCAATGATCTCAGCGGCAGAGTCACCCAGCCTCGTCGCGGCTGCGCACAGCGAGGTTACATCACTGGCGCGCGCGGAGGAACGCAGAAATCCCGCAAATAGAGTTTTATCTGGATAAACAAGTTTCGTAATGAGCAGGCCTGCGAGCTCGCTGTTCCGCGCAGTTACAGGAATTGCGCAAAAGCCCGTGATAAGGCGGCTGCCGGCGTAAACACGCTGCCCTGCTCTGCATCGCTGAACCAGGAAGCGCGCCCTTCCTCTCTGCAATTCTCGGTTGTCCATTCTTAATTCCCCACTGCTGCTTTCTCATGCTCATGTATGCGCAAGACCAACAGCGCTCGGTTTAGAGATAAGCTCAATTCGACGAACTTTTCCTGGTCGCTGCGCTCCCTTGTTCTGATTCGCTAAAAATTGGTAGCCATCACATGACTTCGGGCGGCTAGTGTTTTGTGTCCTGCCACTGTGAACGTAGCTGATATCACGCTAACAACGCAGTGTTCTAGTAGCCATTACATCAGGCAGTGAGTGTAGTGCTCTACTGTCAGCTTTGTTTGTTTGAAGCTACACTGTTGGCCATTACAATCGCTACACCAAGAAGAAATGCAGATGATAAACGGGTATTCATTCGACAAATATATTATACTAGAACTGACATGTGATTACATTTTCATGCAATTTGGGTGCATAGATCCTGAGAAATCAGTGCCCAGAAAAACCACCTCTGGCCATAATAACGGCCTTGATACGCCTTGGCATTGAGTCAAACAGAGCTTGGATGGTGTGTACAGGTACAGCTGCCCATGCAGCTTCAACACGATACCACAGTTCATCAAGAGTACTGACTGGCGTACTGTGACGATCCAGTAGCTCGGCCACCATTGACAAGACCTTTTCAATTGGTGAGAGATCTGGAGAATGTGCTGGCCGGGGCAGCAGTCGAACATTTTCTGTATCCAAAAATGCTCGTACAGGACCTGCAACATGCGGTCGGGCATTATCCTGCTGAAATGTAGGAATTCGCAGGGATCGAATGAAGGGTAGAGCCAGGGGTCGTAACACATCTGAAATGTAACGTCCACTGTTCAAAGTGCCGTCAATGCGAACAAGAGGTGACTGAGAGGTGTAACCAATGGCACCCCATAGCATCTCGCCGGGTGATACGCCAGTATGGCGATGACGAATACACGCTTCCAATGTGCGTTCACCGCGATGTAGCCAAACACGGATGGGACCATCATCATGCTGTAAACGGAACTTGGATTCATCCGCATAAATGACGTTTTGCCATTCGTGCACCCAGGTTCGTCGTTGAGTACACCATCGCAGGCGCTCCTGCCTGTGATGCAGCGTCAAGGGTAACCGCAGCCATGGTCTCCGAGCTGATAGTCCATGCTGCTGCAAACGTTGTCGAACTGTTCGTGCAGATCGTTGTTGTCTTGCAAACGCCCCCATCAGTTGACTCAGGGTTCGAGACGTGACTGCACGATCCGTTAGAGCGATGCGGATAAGATGCCTGTCATCTCGACTGCTAGTGATACGAGGCCGTTGGGATCCAGCACGGCGTTCCGGATTACCCTCCTGAACCCATCGATTCCATATCCTGCTAACAGTCATTCGATCTCGACCAACGAGAGCAGCAATGTCGCGATACGATAAACCGCAATCGCGATAGCTACAATCCGACCTTTATCAAAGTCGGAAACGTGATGGTACGCATTTCTCCTCCTTTCACCAGGCATCACAACA
Organism: Schistocerca americana; assembly: GCF_021461395.2. Lineage (NCBI taxonomy): Eukaryota > Metazoa > Arthropoda > Insecta > Orthoptera > Acrididae > Schistocerca > Schistocerca americana. Next base: position 108,780,193 of record NC_060120.1, read on the forward strand.
ACGTTTCACCAGGCAACGCCGGTCAACTGCTGTTTGTGTATGAGAAGTCGGTTGGAAACGTTCCTCATGTCAGCACGTTGTAGGTGTCGCCAACCTTGTGTGAATGCTCTGAAAAGCTAATCGTTTGCATATTCAAATGGCTCAAATGGCTCTGAGCAATATGGGACTTAACAGCTATGGTCATCAGTCCCATAGAACTTAGAACTACTTAAACCTACGTAACCTAAGGACATCACACAATACCCAGGCATCACGAGGCAGAGAAAATCCCTGACCCCGCCGGGAATCGAACCTGGGAACCCGGGCGTGGGAAGCGAGAACGCTACCGCACGACCACGACCTGCGGACTAATTATTTGCATATCACAGCATCTTCTTCCTGACGGTTAATTTTCCCGTCTGTAGCACGTCATCTTCGTGGTGTAGCAATTTTAATGGGCAGTAGTGTACATCACGAAGGAACTGGCAGCCAATCATGAGAGCTACCCATGCTTACGTCTGCGAAACAGCGAAGTGAAGAGAGGAAAATAATAAACAGCGCCACCGATAGAAATTGTTGAGCAATGATGCGGAATTTCTTGTAAATGCCAATGTCAATAAAGTTGCAGTGCGTTCCACAGCCAAAATAAGTTTTCTGAATTCCAGTAATAGTTGGCACTGGCTGCCGTTAGTTAAATTAAGATATCGTTTTGGATTCTTTATTACTAAATAGCTTCGAAGATGTAGCCATTTTAAGTGACTATTGGTTCAAATGGTTCTAAGGACTATGGGTTTAACATCTGAGGTCATCGGTCCCCTAGACCAAGAAGCACTTAAACCTGACTAATCTAAGGACATCACACACATCCATGCCCGAGGCAGGATTCGAACCTGCGACCGTAGCAGCTGCGCGCTTCCGGACTGAAGCGCCTAGGACCGCTCGGCCACAACGGCCGATTTTTAAGAGACTAAAATGCACACCAGATGTACCATAATCTAAAAACATAAAACATCGGTATTTTGATCTCTTATTGTTTCATTTTCACACCTTAAATACGGTGGATTGCAGCTGAGTATTGCATGGGATCCTGTAGGGGAGTTGAAGGCGGCGCCACCAGAGCATTGCCAAACATAGCGGAGGACTGGGCACCAGTGGCGTCATTGGCGGTGGTGCGACTATATAAGCTCGGCAGGGGCGTCCACACGACTGTCAACCACTTGACAAAGGCAGGGGAGATCCCTGCAGAAAGCTCGTGGGCAGTTAACCAGTTGACGCGGCTCAAAACAAGAGAATATTTCTGTCCCTCTTTCTGTGGCCTGTTTCTCCAATATTTTTGATTTCATGTTTTACTTTGTCTTTAAGGAAACTTTCAATTTCATTGAAATTGTGAGAACATTTTATCTTCAAGTAATGATACGCTGCTCAAAAGCGCGCAGTCGTTGACAGCATATCGCACACTATTGTATTTGAGCGTTGCGCTCTCTGGAAAGTGGAGAACTCTTATTCCTTGTAACTATAATATTAGGTGAAGAGTACTGTAGTGAATGAAGACTGCTACTGTCTGAGATTTTGTGAACATATTAAACGTAATCGCCATAACTTTCTGTTGTTGGTAATCATATTAAGAATTTTGTAATTGAGGGAGTTATGTCTGATTGTAGACGAGTTTTGAACAGTTATTGTGACTTAAAATGTTAGGGACGATTAACAACTGATACTCAAAATATGCGGCACTAGCGATGCTTCGAAAATGTTAAATATATACGGGAATTGTATACAGTGTGTAAATTTTAAGTTGACAAAGCAGAATAACTCGAAAAATAAGCTTCACAAGAAAAAATGTGTAGAATCCAAAGTTGATTATTTTCGAGGGGGACATCTCCTGGCGCTGAAATTAGCCCTCCACTCCAGTCCCCTGGAGGCAACTTTAAAATTTGAAATGGGAACCCCCATTTTTTATTTCAGAATCAGATTCTACATAAAAAACTACGTACATTTTGTCTTAAACATTTGTTTTGATTATTGGTAGTTGGCGCCGGCCTTGGTGGCCGTGCGGTTCTAGGCGCTGCAGTCCGGAACCGCGGGACTGCTACGGTCGCAGGTTCGAATCCTGCCTCGGGCATGGATGTGTGTGATGTCCTTAGGTTAGTTAGGTTTAAGTAGTTCTAAGTTCTAGGGTACTGATGACCTAAGATGTTAAGTTCCATAGTGCTCAGAGCCATTTTGGTAGTTGGCGCTGTAATTTAAGAAAATCCATGTTCTCATTTTTGCGTGGAAAATGGTTATGGATAAATAAAAAATACTTATTTACTTCGTAAATTTCGATTCGCTCAAACTAAAACTCTCCCTCTCTCCACATAGGGTGGGGTTTTAGAGAGAGGAATTAGAGTTTTACAAATGTTGACCAAACATTTTCGTGTGAAGCTTATTTTTCGAGTTACTCTGGTTTGTCAACTTAAAATTTACACCCTGTATATATCTTAGTCTCCTTCTTCCCCATCTTTGTGTCTGTCTCCTCCTCCCCCTCTCTTTGCCGATCCGCTCCTTTTCCTCCCCTCTCTTTGTCCAATCTCCTCTTCCCCCCCCCCCCCCCTCTCTCTCTCTCCATATCTTCCTTCCCCCTCCTCACACTTTCTGTCCATCTCCTTCTCACCTCTCTCTTTATTTACCTCCTCCTTCCTACTTTCTCTGGACCTGTGAGGATATTATCAATGACCGTATACTCATAGTTTTAATCTGTGAATGGGTAGGTTTGTTAAGTTTTGGATGATTGAGATTCCATAGCAGTGTTCAGATCGTAAGTCGATACATACAACATTTCTCTTTCCTCTTAAAACTCACTGCAACGAAGAAAACAAATGCTATTTTTGTTAAAAATTATGTATAAGGAGAACATCTCGGGATGTGCAATATCGGCGCGTTTCATTCATTTCAAGCGTCAACCTCGCTTTGAAATCTCACGGGATGTAACTGACGTATTGCGATGCAGCCATAGTCGTTCTCTTTCTGATTTTTCATATTATTTATTTCTTAAGAAATAATACCGGGTGTCTATTTAAAAAAAAGCATAGCTTGTGTTGGAAATATTAGCTTACGTTTTAGAATGTTTCATTGTGTATTATGAGCCTTCATACCCACGAGAGTCGTTTTCCGACATCTGTTGCATTAGCGCTATTGTCACCCTGTACATATTTATATACTACATACATTAAAAACTTCCGGACGCTTATTAGGGTATCGTGAAAAATATGAAGGAAATCAGCCAAGTACTTTTCGAATTTTTTACTAACAACTTTAATCAGTGGCCTGTGTTTGTACATTAAGTACAGATATTTACAGATACACATATAGCTCATGTCCATCTGAATGTTTATTAGAGCATCGTGTGAAAATGTGAAGCAGTTCGTTCAAGAAATCTTCGAGATTTTTTTTGTAACAATGTTTCTCCCTAACATATTGTGGTTATATTTATGTATTATAGATATTAAAATATATAGCCTATGTCCGTCCGAATGTTTATTAGAGCATATCGTAAAAATCTGAAGTAAATCGGTCAACAACCTTCCGAGAAATTAGCTAGAAATCTTTCCCTTTTATATAGTATGTGTATACTTATATACTATATACAAAAAAGCGTACCCTGAATCTGTCCGAACGTTTATTAGAGAATCGCGTAAAATTTTTAAGTAGTCTGTCAATAGATTATCGAGATTTTTGTTAACAACTTTAAACTGAAACTTCTGTTTATACAGGGTGTCCCGAAACGATAAGCCTAAGGGACAGATTCCTTACACCAAAACAGGGAAAAAATGTCTAGTAAACTGCTTTTCATGCTTTGGAAGGCAGTAGTAGAAAATAAAAGTCCAGTAAATATGGCCTCTGAAAAGCATACCTTTACAGCTTTGAGCGGTTGTTGAGTAGAAGAGTTGTGTTTCACTCCCACGAAGATGAACAAGTGATCTTATCTCTTATGGCATGCATTTTAGAGCCCATGTTTCGCAGACCTTTTTTTCTTGTTTTGGCGTAAGGAAGCTGTCCCTAAAGCTTGTCAGTGTTTTTAGGGACACACTATGTAGTGCTATAGATTAACTTCCAGGTATATGTGCAGTGCTTTTCTTACATTTTTTCTGAACTGCGTTTTTTTTTGTCAAAAGGTTTATTCCTAAGCAAGTTGTGGTGATGTATGAAGGATGACGGGTGAAATAGAATCCACACCACGCTCCTTGTTTTTCTTTCTTTATTTAGGAAATCAGTTAATTATGTAATTTCACTTCATTAGTACAACTAATTGACAACCCGTAAACGTCTGAGATTGGCATGCTTTACAGTGGGACAAAATTACTGACATTTCGGAAAGGAGGTTATAGCGCTTGATTTGATGATGTTCACCTATTTTGACTGCTGTCGTCTTTCACTGTTGGTGGGCGACCAGTCTACACAGCACTACGAACCCCCCGGCCTGTACTCTGTTTCCTGTGAGAGTGCACTTCTCCCCAGCTCCTTTACCATTGTCGCCAGACACACTTAAGCCTGCCCACCACGTTTGCTACCAGCACAGGAGGAAAATGAGCGAACGAGGAAATGGCGGTATCGCACAGGTCGTCCTGTCACTGTGTCAACATTTCCTCGCGCCTTCCTCGGAAACTTCCATACCTCAAAGGCGGCTTGCGAGGTGACATCCACTATGTCGTCATGTTTGTCCTTATCGTGGAACAAAGGCTACACAGAAATTTAGGCAAACCTAGATTCAAGAGTTCGCATATCATTTTGCATATAAGACAACTTTGTAAACACATCATCATGAGGTGAAATGCTTCCATATTAAAGATGTGATATGTATCTCTTACTAGTTCTGGAATATGGAATTATAATCGATACGCATACTGCTGTTTTATAAAATAACGGGAAGTTTGGACTTCCATCACCTGCGATGCTGAAGCTCGAATGTGCTTACTAATTGCGTATGGCTAGTGCTGGCAATTGGGTTCACTGAATCTAAACACTAAATCCGAGAAGCGAACGCAACTCCACCCCAGTCGATAGTAAAATACCGACGAGACGCATATAAATTACTAATACAAAAAAATTTGGATATACAACGAGAAGAACCCAACGACTTGCGAAAACAGTAATTAAAGCACTATTTTTTGCGTGGTAATTTGAGAATAAATATCACTGAAGCCAACCGCACTTACGAATGAATTATTTATCTGACCGTAACTACACTCAAGCTCATAAATTAAGGGTAATGCTGATACATGGTGAAACAACGGCGGTTTGCGGGCTTAAATCACATCGGGATATGACCATGCGGTGCATTCGTCCTGTGGTCGTCGCACGGTGGCGCTAGCTGAAGCCCACACAAGCAGAGATGTGTTGGTGCATGTCAGAGTACGGTGCAGCGAGTAAGTGTGCACACGTTTTCAGTCCTGCTAATTGTGACTGTGTGTTGAAAATGGCTCAAAGAACACATACTGATGACGATATGAGGGGTATAATACTAGGGCGACTGGAGGCTGGTCAAACACAGCAGGTCGTAGCACGGACCGTCCGTGTGCCACAAAGTGTGACCTCAAGATTATGGCAACGATTCCAGCAGACAGGAAACGTGTCCAGACGCTACAGTAGGGGACGTCCACAGTGTACAACACGACAAGAAGACCGATATCTTACCATCAGTGCCCTCAGACGGCCACGGAGTACTGCAGGTAGCCTTGCTCGGGACCTTACCGCAGCCACTGGAACAGTTGTTTCCAGACACACAGTCTACAGATGATTGAGCAGACATGGTTCATTCGCCAGGAGACCTGCAAGGTGCACTCCACTGACCCCTGGTCACAGGAGAGCCCATAAAACCTGGTGTCAAGGGCACAGTACATGGTCATTGGAACAGTGGTTATGTTCACAGACGAGTCCAGATATATTCTGAACAGTGATTCTCGCCGGATTTTCATCTGGCGTGAACCAGGAACCAGATACCAATCCCTTAATGTCCTTGAAAGAGACCTGTAAGGAGGTCGTGTTTGATGGTGTGGGGTGGGATTATGATTGGTGCACGTACACCCATGCATGTCTTTGACAGATCAACTATAACAGGTCAGGTGTATCGGGACATCATTTTGCACCAGTATGTGCGCCTTTTCAGGGCTGCAGTGGGTCCCACCTTCCTCCTGATGGATGATAACGCACGGCCCCACCGAGTTGCCATCTTGGAGGAGTACCTTGAAACAGGGGTGTAAAGCTAGCTCGCCTCCACGTGGTGCACCCCGGGTAACGCTAAATGAGCTAGCACATAATGGCAGTCAGACAAACCGTGAAAGGTTCTCCTGACTGTGCAAGTAGACGCAAAAAACGTCCTCCTAAGGATATGCCAACAAGGAAACTTGGACCTACGGTCCGAATCTGCCATCTCAACATAGAGAGCATAAGGTATTCTAAGTGCCAATACTTATCAAAACTACTGAAGAAAGACAACATTGATCTGATCGCCATTCAGGAAACACATTGTAGTACTGAAGTACAACTGCGGAAAAGGGGCAAAATACCCGGATTTGAATTACTTGGTGCCACTTACCACCATACCCATGGTGTTGCAACCTACATCAGACATGATATGGAAAATGCCTCCCTTATCTCCACGTCGTCAGGTGATGGAATCCATAATGTCACAGTAAAAATTGGGAGTGTAACCGTTACAAATATTTATAAACCTCCAACCACTCCATGGCCAAGATCAGTAATTCAGGCTCAACCTCACCCAGCAATCTATCTGGGAGACTTCAATAGCCACCACGAACAGTGGAGATATAAGGAGTGTGATGCTAATGGTGAAACCTTGGTGAAATGGGCTGAAAATGGAAATCTTAACCTTATCTTTGATGCGAAAGACCGTTACACATTCAGATCAGCTGCCTGGGAGCAGGAATACAACCCGGATCTATGCTTCACCTCAACTGACGGAAATAACCAACCACTACCAGCTACCCGTAAAGTCCTGTGCGACTTTCCTCATAGCCAGCACCGACCAGTCATTATTGAAATTGGCAGCCAAATCCCACTGGTGACTTCCATGCCTTGCCCCAGATGGAATTTCAAGAACGCAAATTGGGAAAAGTACTCTCGAGACCTTGATAAATGTCTAGGATGGATACCACCTACCCATAAAAACTATAGAAGATTCATCGGAGCAGTAATAAGCACTGCCAAGAAGCACATCCCTAGGGGATACCGACGAGTGTATGTCCCAGGGTGGTTCAAAAACAGTGACGAGCTCTACCAGCGCTTCCTCAAGACGGGTGACAAAGAACTGGCCGATGACCTTCTCCACAGTCTTGATACTGCAAGACAACGTAAATGGACAGAAGCAATGGAGAGCCTGAATTTCCAGACTTCAAGCCGACAAGCATGGACCCTGTTAAGGAAATTAGGAAGTGGAGCACCTATTCAAAGACAGACAGCAAACGTCTCCCCAAACACCATGGCATCTCATATAGTGGCCACGTCCAGAGCCCCTAGTGACAGAGCACACACGATCAAGATAAAACGAGAACTCAGGAATCTGAGGAATAAGGCGACAGAAACTGAATACGCTCTCCCTTTCTCACTCGAAGAAATAGAAACAGCACTCAAAGAGGTCAAGCCAGGGAAAGCACCAGGACTCGACAGCATTAACCCAGAACTCCTGATACACTGCGGTAAATACACAAAACTCTGGCTGGCGAGATTCTTCACCGACATCATCCAAACCGGTAATGTGCCTAGTGACCTCAAAAGATCGAAAATAATAGCCATCTTAAAACCAGGGAAACCAACAAACTCACCGAAGAGCTACAGGCCCATAGCACTACTGTCAGTAATATATAAATTGTTAGAAAGGCTCATCTACAATAGAATCTGCCAGAAAATACTCAATGCTATACCAATCGAACAAGCAGGTTTCAGACCAAACCGCAGCTGTGTCGATCAAGTTCTCTCACTCACGACGTACATTGAAGCTGGGTTCCAAAGAAAGCTTAAAACCTCTGCAGCATTCATAGACCTGTCAGCTGCCTACGACACAGTCTGGATAGAAGGCATGATTTATAAGTTCCTCCGCATAATCCCATGTAAACTAACAGCTCGCCTACTAAACAACATGCTGAATGACAGAACGATCCAAGTCACCATGGGTTCAGATATTAGTTCACCGAGGAAATTAAAAAATGGCCTACCTCAAGGATCGGTGCTTGCACCACTCCTCTTCAATCTCTACATTGCAGACATACCGGAAACAAGATCAAAGAAGTTTGGCTACGCCGATGACTGGGTCCTTGCAACGAGAAGTCAGTCATTTGAAGGGGCAGAGGAGACCCTAACAGCTGACTTGGAGAAGATGGGAGAATATTTCCGAAAATGGCACCTGCAACCTAACGCCAACAAAACAGAAGTATCATGTTTTCACCTAAACAATAAAGCGGCTAAGAGGGAGCTCAGAATAAAATTCGAGACCACATGGCTTACCCACAATAAAACCCCAAAGTACCTAGGTGTGACCCTCGATAGAACACTCTCTTTCAAAGGTCACCTAATGAAAACAGCAGAGAAACTAAAAACAAGGAATAACATTATACAGAAGCTCTGTGGAACGACATGGGGAGCGGCAGCTACTACGTTACGGACATCAGCCTTAAGTCTCGTCTTCTCAGCTGCCGAATATTGTGCGCCGGTATGGCTAAACAGCCCCCACACCCATAGAATCGATGCACAGCTCAATAACACATGAGAATGATCGCTGGTGTAATAAAGATTACACCCGTGGAATGGCTCCCAGTACTAAGCCACATACCACCCCATAACCTACGCCGCACAAACGCTCTTATAAGAGAGTACAAAAAGATAATGAGCAATCGGAATCTACCCATCCATGAGAATTTTGAAGATGCCACCCAAAGCCGCCTCCGCTCCAGAAGGTCACCCATCAGAACCGCAATAGCCACATCTGCAACAGAGGAAGAATTCAACATAACCAGCGCCTGGCACCAAGAATGGTCCTTAAAGAACATCAGCAAACTTCCATGTATCTCCCAGAAGCCTCCAGGTTTTGACTTATCACGCAAAACCTGGGCAACTTTAAACAGAATTAGAACTAAACATGGCAGATGCGCCTATTCCCTCTACCAGTGGGGCATGACAGAATCGCCGCTATGTCAATGTGGAGAAAATCAAACTATCCAGCACATAATAGAAGACTGCCCAGGACAGCCTATGATGGGACTCCAGAAGATTTCCTGATGGCGACTCCAGAATCAATTGCATATATTAACTCATTAGATGTTTGTTTGTAATTACTTCCAAACTACTATAACTTTGTATAACTACTGTAACATGTGTATTATGTGTAATTTTGTATAATTTTGTATAATTCTGTATAACTATTGTAATAACTGTAAGAATATCTAATGCCAAATTATTACAATTTTGCATATTGATTGTAATAACAATTGTGTCTAAATGCCATACGCTAAATAAATAAAACCTTGAAACAGAAGATATCAGGCGAATGGAGTGGCCTGCATGTTCTCTAGACCTCAACCCCATCGAACATGTCTGGGATGCTCTCGGTCGACGTATCGCTGCACGTCTTCAAACTCCTACGACAATTCAGGAGCTCCGAGAGGCCCTGGTGCAAGAATTGGAGGCTATACCCCGGCAGCTGCTCGACCACCTGATCCAGAGTATGCCAACCCGTTGTGCGGCCTGTGTACGTGTGCATGTGTGATCATATCCTATATTGATGTCGGGGTACATGCGCAGGAAACAGTGGCATTTTGTAGCACATGTGTTTCGGAACGGATTTCTCAACTTGTCACTAATACCGTGGACTTACAGATCTGCGTCGTGCGTGTTCCCTGTGTGCCTATGGTATTAGCGCCAGTTCTGTGTAGTGCCACGTTGTGTGGCACCACATTCTGCAATTATCCTTAATTTATGAGCATGAGTGTAGTTTCGCGCTACATTTAACCCGAACCCGTGCGAAAGGGAAAAACTAAGTGAAAATTAATAACCAGAAAATAACATTTTTATAAAATATAAAACCAGATGTTTAGAAGCATGAGGTTAAGTATCGTCTAGTTTTGTAATCTTTAGTGGAGACTTCCGTTGTGTTGCATTTTATTGCAGGCATTTACTTCATTATCGCGAAAAACTCAGCTGTTTGAAGAGTAGTATTTAATTGGATCTAGACTGCAGTCAAATCGTTGCTTAAATGCATTTTTGCGATGATTTCCTTCGCTGTGGGATCTTAAAGTAAAACTGTCTTTTGATAAAGCCATGGGTATACTGTACTATTGTACAATAACGTACTAAAAACTTCCAGGATACGAGTAAAGCATACAAAATAGTTTGTAAAAGTAGTGACAAAATGTTATGAAGCAGTGAAATGGATGTTACTAGAACTTTCCATTTCTGTGCTACCGAATTCGTAAGAACTATTTTCCAATTGTCACAGCAGACGTGGATGAGACGTGAAGCGATGAGAGAGTTACCAAATGCTGCTATGAAAATAACAACAGTGCGATAATTTCAGTGGGACTCGTTTGTGAAACAGAATCCTTAATTGCTAATGGTTTACGGGTTTTAATGTACGCTTTCGATAGTTTTTGGCCGGTATTTTTCTCAGACGGTGCCTCTCTCTCGTTATATTCAGACATAATAGATACCGACGAGTACGTACTCCTGTTTAACAACTTCAACCATTTGAACGAGGTAGCATTGTGTTCCTGCGTAACGACGGATTGCTGCGCATGCTAGGCACAATATACCGCGGGGCATCTCTGCTTTTAGTAGTGGTCTGTAGAACGTTCCCACAACCGTAGCCCAGGTTCTGAACGCCCACGCCGTGCAAAGGCAAGCCAAGATCGACGCCTCGTACGAGCAGCGGTGATCGATTGAATATCTTCCAGGGAATAAATCCGTGCACATGTTGCAGCTGCTGTCTCGCCGAGGACCATCGGGAACCGTCTGCTTGCAGCAGAACTGAGATCGCGTGTGCCTATACCGAGGCTATCACTGACACAGTGACACCGCCCAAATACGGCTACTCTGGTTTCGTGAAAGAGGCTACTGGATATTGAAATGGCGCTTATTTGCCTCCAGTGCTGAGAGTGGTTTGTATGCGAGTGATGGAAGTTTTGTATCCCACCTGGATAGGCGGCGCGTGGGTCTGCTCCAATGAACTGCTTCTGTAATATACGCCGTGAGTGAAGGAAGCGAGTAGGAAAATGGTTCAAATGGTTCTGAGCACTATCGGACTTAACTTCTCAGGTCATCAGTCCCCTAGAACTTAGAACTACTTAAACCTAACTAACCTAAGGACATCACACACATCCATGCCCGAGGCAGGATTCGAACCTGCGACCGTAGCGATCGCGCGGTTCCAGACTGTAGCGCCTAGAACCGCTCGGCCACCCTGGCCGGCAAAGCGAGTAGGAGCAGGAGAGGTGAAGCACTTCGGTACTGGACGTAACTTTAACACTTTTAATAAAGTCAAAAACACAAGTAAAAATCAAATGCATACGTAACTTTCGCTAGGATGGGCACGTAGGTGTGAAGCCGTAGTCCATGTCTAATCCTGTGAAGTTAGGATGACTGTTCTGTACAATCTCAAAGTTAACAAATACTCGTTGCTGTCCAAACTTTAACTGAACGTGACTAAGTCTCAATAGCAAACTAGCCCACTCGGTATTGTTGTTGTTGTTGTCGTGGTCTTCAATCCTGAGACTGCTTTGATGCAGCTCTCCATGCTACTCTATCCTGTGCAAGCTTCTTCATCTCCCAGTACCTACTGCAACGTACATCCTTCTGAATCTGCTTACTGTATTCATCTGTTGGTCTCCCCCTACGATTTTTACCCTCCACGCTGCCCTCCAATACTAAATTGGTGATCCCTTGATGCCTCAGAACATGTACTACCAACCGATCCCTTCTTCTGGTTAAGTTGTGCCACAAACTTCTCTTCTCCCCAATCCTATTCAATACTTCCTCATTAGTTATGTGATCTACCCATCTAATCTTCAGCATTCTTCTGTAGCACCACATTTCGAAAGCTTCTATTCTCTTCTTGTCCAAACTATTTACCATCCATGTTTCACTTCCATACATGGCTACACTCCACACAAATACTTTCAGAAATGACTTCCTGACACTTAAATCTATACTCGATGTTAACAAATTTCTCTTCTTCAGAAACGCTTTCCTTGCCATTGCCAGTCTACATTTTATATCCTCTCTACTTCGACCATCATCAGTTATTTTGCTCTCCAAATAGCAAAACTCCTTTACTACTTTAAGTGTCTCATTTCCTAATCTAATTCCCTCAGCATCACCCGACTTAATTCGACTACATTCCATTATCCTCGTTTTGCTTTTGTTGATGTTCATCTTATATCCTCCTTTCAAGACACTGTCCATTCCATTCAACTGTTCTTCCAAGTCCTTTGCTGTCTCTGACAGAATTACGATGTCATCGACGAACCTCAAAGTTTTTATTTCTTCTCCATGAATTTTAATACCTACTCCGAATTTTTCTTTTGTTTCGTTTACTGCTTGCTCAATATACAGATTGAATAACATCGGGGAGAGGCTACAACCCTGTCTTACTCCCTTCCCAACCACTGCTTCCCTTTCATGTCCCTCGACTCTTATAACTGCCATCTGGTTTCTGTACAAATTGTAAATAGCCTTTCGCTCCCTGTATTTTACCCCTGCCACCTTTAGAATTTGAAAGAGAGTATTCCAGTCAACATTGTCAAAAGCTTTCTCTAAGTCTACAAATGCTAGAAACGTAGGTTTGTCTTTCCTTAATCTTTCTTCTAAGATAAGTCGTAAGGTCAGTATTGCCTCACGTGTTCCAGTATTTCTACGGAATCCAAACTGATCTTCCCCGAGGTCGACTTCTACTAGTTTTTCCATTCGTCTGTAAAGAATTCGTGTTAGTATTTTGAAACTGTGGCTTATTAAACTGATAGTTTGGTAATTTTCACATCTGTCAACACCTGCTTTCTTTGGGATTGGAATTATTATATTCTTCTTGAAGTCTGAGGGTATTTCGCCTGTTTCATACATCTTGCTCACCGGGTGGTAGAGTTCTGTCAGGAGTGGCTCTCCGAAGGCCGTCAGTAGTTCCAATGGAATGTTGTCTTCTCCGGGGGCCTTGTTTCGACTTAGGTCTTTCAGTGCTCTGTCAAATTCTTCACGCAGTATCGTATCTTCCATTTCATCTTCATCTACATGCTCTTCCATTTCCATAATATTGTCCTCAAGTACATCGCCCTTGTATAGACCCTCTATATACTCCTTCCACCTTTCTGCTTTCCCTTCTTTGCTTAGAATTGGGTTTCCATGTGAGCTCTTGATGTTCATACAAGTGGTTCTCTTTTTCTCCAAAGGTCTCTTTAATTTTCCTGTAGGCAGTATCTATCTTACCCCTAGTGAGATAAGCCTCTACATCCTTACATTTATCCTCTAGCCATCCCTGCTTAGCCATTTTGCACTTCCTGTAGATATCATTTTTGAGACGTTTGTATTCCTTTTTGCCTGTTCCACTTACTGCATTTTTGCATTTTCTCCTATCATCAATTAAATTCAGTATCTCTTCTGTTACCCAAAGATTTCTACTAGCCCTCGTCTTTTTACCTACTTGTTCCTCTGCTGCCTTCACTACTTCATCCCTCAGAGCTACCCATTCTTCTTCTACTGTATTTCTTTCCCCCAATTCCTGTCAATTGTTCCCTTGTGCTCTCCCTGAAACTCTGTACAACCTCTGGTTCTTTCAGTTTATCCAGGTCCCATCTCCTTAAATTCCCACCTTTTTGCAGTTTCTTCAGTTTTAATCTACAGGTCATAACCAATAGATTGTGGTCTGAGTCCACATCTGCCCCTGGAAATGTCTTACAATTTAGAACCTGGATCCTAAATCTCTGTCTTACCATTATATAATCTATCTGATACCTTTTAGTATCTCCAGGGTTCTTCCATGTATATAACCTTCTATCATGATTCTTAAGCCAAGTGTTAGCTATGATTAAGTTGTGCTCTGTGCAAAATTCTACCAGGCGGCTTCCTCTTTCATTTCTTAGCCTCAATCCATATTCACCTACTATGTTTCCTTCTCTCGGTATTAGAAGCGATATTTCCAGCCCGTCTGCTCTTGATGAAATGGGCCAGAAAACAAGACGGCACTCCCTGAGCTCCAAGCGTCGACCAGAGGGCGCTGTGGTCGGCGTAGTCAGTCTTCTCTCGTAGTGCCAACTTACGAGAGCGTGCACCTACGTTGTGGCATCGTAACTATCGACCCCACAGGAAGTACGTGTGTACGCGCAGGCCTGCTGAGTGGTGTATTCCAGAGTGCATTTTCCCCGCGACACACAGGTTCCACCCCAAACTTCAGATGCCACCCCAGACCTCACGGTATGGAAGGCCATCACTTAAAACTCGCGGTAACATTTGGTATTTCTGCAGGTTACAGTAAACAGTGTCCACTACACTGAACCGGTTGTTATCTCAGTGCTACTGCCATTTCTTCGAAGGGAAGGTCATGTGCCTTTTTAGCAGAACAATGTACATTCACATACGGCTGTTGCGATGCGATGTGCTCTTGGTGTTGTACTAGAGATGGGCAAACTTGTTCATCCTTGGGAACTATTTCACTGGCGATCGCTCTTTTTTGGGAACCGTTCAGCTTTACTCGTTCACTGTTCATTTGTGCTTGGTATACGGTTCTTACGAAAAACTGAAAATTGGTAGCATATGTGACTGAAAACGGAAGGCGCCAAGAGGGGACACTTGTCTCCGCCCTGGAGTACAAAGCTTTTATTCGTAACAGAATTCTCACACACACTTGTAATTTTCGTGATTCTGCAAAACTTCTCGTTTAGCCAACCGTAGCGTTATGTGGCTGATCGCAATGAAATAATAACAAGGTCGCGCACGAAAAACCGGCCACGAGTGCAGACTGCTGGCCAATTACACAGGATTTGTTGACCGCTACTAGCAGTATAGATAAACATGTAACAACAATTAGGCAGTGAAGAAATAACAAAAAGCTAATCCAAACAACAACTTTGAAACAATAGATGACGATTGGAAGGCGACAATGTAGTCTAGTACCAGGGGCCGATTTTTCGTGCGCCGCCCTGTGCCACTGAAATATTGTAGTAGTTATCATATTCTCTTTACAAAAAGTGACACCAGACGCTCGATTATGGAACACGGGCTTCATTCGGTCGTTAAGTCGGTCTGCCTTCCATATCAATGAACATACTCTTTTGCCTTGGATCAAAAAAAGACGGAAAATGGCCACTCGTGTGTGCCGTGCCGATTTCCTTTGCATGTGTAATAACAAAAAGAATCTTCCCTTTTTTGCAAGAATTTCTTCTGCTGTTTATCGAAATAGTGAAGTAAGCTGATATGCCGTTTTGTTATCTGAAAAGATGTGTGTATTACATTCCACGTAATTTTATGTAATTTACGTAATTATAAAATACATTTTAATTACCGGTCATGGACGCTGAATAGAATACGAAAAGAACCAGAAATTCAGAGTTCAAAAACGGTTTGAAACAGACCTAGAATGGGCGTACGCAGCGAACGAAACGAACAACTCTATACTGAACTAATTATGAACAGTCGGCAGTGGAACTGCGATGAGTCGCCAAGCGAAGAAGGACGAGTCTGGCCGAGCGAGACTGAGACAGGGGGGGGGGGGGGGGGGGGGGACCGAGGCTCGAACGAGACCGACCGACGTGCCGCTTATAAAGGCACATTTGCATGCCGTGCGTGAGTTTCCTCGGAAACGCGAAATCTTAATTAAATAATTAATCTCTGACAAATAAATAAAGCCTATGGCACAGAACTACAGCGCTATGCCGCTGATAAAACAAAATACAATTATGACACTCTTATGTTTGATTAAGAAGGAGGAGGTCTTGTAGAATAGCTGAGGCTGGAAGCACGTATATTTTATTAACTGGCACACCGCCATATTTGATGTTATATAAGAACACTGCGAGTTGCAATTTCACTAGGCACTCGACTCTGTAAAGATTCTATATTTATGAAAGTAAGTCGAATTATTTAACTATAGGCTTATCCGTTGAATATATCTCATTTAACTAACTGTGTAAACTTTTTATGCTTAGTAGACAGTCACCTCTGTACGACGTATTTACATGGCTGGCACATTATTATAATATTGAGATTTAGATTTTGAGTCCGCACCTACCGCAGCAGTCTTTGGAAACGATTTAAATACGAAGTCCGATTATTTGAGTCTTATTTCACGGTCAACTACGAATAACATTGCATTTACGAAAAAGCCATTGCCAAGCGTCTGATACCAAATAATTAAACGTCCACGTTCCAGATAAGCAAATATTAATTACAACCAGTCACTATAATACATAATTAATAATTAATAATTAATATTTTATTTTATTTATTTATTTATTTTATACGCTGCGGGAACGAAACCGACCGTATCCCGTTCCCGGGAACAACAAGTGGAAAGCCGCGACCGAAGTGAACTGTGAAAGACGGTCCCTTAGAATTCCTTCATCGCTCGCTCCGTTCATCTTGATGAACCGTTCATTTGGACCCGTTAGTTCGCGAACTACCTATCTCTAAGTCGTACTACAACTGCTCTCACCAGCAAGGTCACAAGATCAGCAGCCTGTTGAATGCATATGGGACATGGTGGAGCGGCACCTGCCCGTTCTCCAGAGGCTGCACGAACCACTGCCGAACTGCAACGAAAGGTGAAAGATGCTTCAGACAACCTATCGCAGGATGCCATTCGGCACTTCTATGGTCATTTTCATGCGGGAAGTACACGCCAGCGTTGCCGTCAGATGCGACTATCTGAGCACTCTTTGCCCGCATCTCGTGGTCGTGCGGTAGCGTTCTCGCTTCCCACGCCCGGGTTCCCGGGTTCGATTCCCGGCGGGGTCAGGGATTTTCTCTGCCTCGTGATGGCTGGGTGTTGTGTGCTGTCCTTAGGTTAGTTAGGTTTAAGTAGTTCTAAGTTCTAGGGGACTTATGACCACAGCAGTTGAGTCCCATAGTGCTCAGAGCCATTTTTTGGGCACTCTTTCTTGTGACATACGAGTTTCGATGTGATCTTGTTGATTGCCGTAAGGCACGAGGCAGCGAATTTATCGTAGCAATGATCTTGCTGGTGGAATAGTTGTCTGAGGAATCCCAAACTGCTGCACTTACTCTGGAGGTGACCTCTGGGTCGATAAGGAGCTGTCGGTGGTTACGAAGGCTCATATGTACCTGTAAGTGCAGGTGAACCTGCAAGTGAAAATGGTATCCGTAACCCTGTTGAAGACGTTATACAATTTGTTACCATAGAAAGCGATTCAATGTGGTTCATCCTTCTCCTGCGATATGGTGATCTTAGGCTGCTGCTTCTTTAGTGTTATGTTGGTCTATGGCATTTATTTCTCCTGTGCTATGATGGTTTTTAGCTGATTCTCCCCACTCCTATACCTGAATCTGTGAATTTGGTCAGCATGTCTGTTGAATCTGTGGCCTTCATAAACCATCTCGTAACGAAGATCGCCTAATCTTGTGACGGCTGTGAACCTGATCAATTTATCCATACGTGAAATGTCCGACGAAAAATAGATTGACTACTTCATTGGCTTGAAATTATTGTTGTGAATCTGTTGTTTTTCGATCTTTGTATGAACGTCAGCAGATCGGGCTAACAGTAAGTCTATTCTGGTCCTGACACTGCGGTCAAGCAACGACTGAGTTGGTCATTGCCCCACTACAGTATTTGTGGCTGTTTTGTATTGCTGAAGAAATTTATTTGAGTTGACCTGTAACGGTCCTGTCGTTGTAGGCATGGCATGATGTGTATCTATAATTGTCTGCCTATAATGTCCCTCTTGACCATTCATCGCTGTATGATATGGAGCTGCGCATTTGTGAAATTTTACTCTGCTCGATTGTAGAAATGACTTCATTTCCGAGGCTGTGACCTGTGTAACAACTGGAACTGGAACCAAATATGACGCAAAGATATTTTCCAGTAGGTGGAATGCGTTGCTTTTATCTCCAGACATTTGCTATGACCACCAACAACGATGAGTGTCATCGTTTCTGCAACTGATCTTGCGTAATCTATATGACGTATTCACTCCTAAGGTCTTTTAGGATACTCCCAATGATGGTCTCGAAATTTTGGAGCAGACTGTGTGCGCCTACCGCTCTCGCTGCAAGATTTAACGATCTGTTCAGGCCCGAAAATGAAGAAACGAGCAATGACTTTCATTTTAACGATTCCTACATCAACTGTATGCGGATAATCCAGAATTGATTCCTGCAGTGCAGTTGGAAAGAAACCCGCCAGGATAGCCGAGAGCGCTAACCCGCTGCTTCCTGGACGCGGGTAGGCGCGCCGGCCCCGGATCGAATCCGCCTGGCGGATTAACGACGACGGCCGGTGTGCCGGCCAGTCTGGATGTGGTTTTTAGGCGGTCTTCCACATCCGACTAGGTGAATACCGGGCTGGTCCCCACGTCCCGCCTCAGTTACACGACTCGCAGACATTTGAAACACATTCCCACTATTTCACGATTTACACTAGTCGCAGACAGCTGGGGTACACTAATTCCGTCCCAGGGGTATGGGGTGGCGGCAGGAAAGGCATCTGGCCAGCCCTTAACTTAACCATGCAAAATCCGTACTTAACTCTGCCGACCCTGCGCCCAATGCGGGATAAAGGCAGTAGCGAAAGAAGAAGAAGAAGAAGAAGAAGAAGAAGTGCAGTTGGAAAGACGATACGATGCTTGAACAGTAAGGAGTTGCACAACCATTCTCAAACTTGGGACTTTTCGCGCCTCCCGAGCCGGATACTAGGTTAGTACAGGCAGTGATCCGTATGGAACATTACAAATTGACAAAATTTGTCATAAGCTATGATTCTGTGAACAGTCTCTCTTGATTTTGGTAGTGACACGAAAGTGCAATAATCCGCAGTTGTGTTATATTTCATCAGTCGTCGTCAAAGGAGATGTGAGAAAGATAATCAGTGAACTTTCTTATGCACCTGCTGCACAATAGAGGTAACGATTTATCTGGATGTAAATATTGTGTAAAGGATGTGTGATCTACTATCGGTGTAAAATGACGTGCATGTACGTAACACAAGAATTTTTGTACAGCTCATTCAATCTACCAGTGCCTCGTTGTCAGTCTGAGGACATCGCTATTCAGTGATGGTCAGTCTATGCCGAGTGAAAACTGTCGGGCGTTCTTAACCACCCATAAGGCGATGTATAGTAACAGGTATCAGTCCCATCTTACTTGAGTCAGATGCTAGCACTGGTCGGGGCGAAAGATCGAAAGGCATCTAAACTAATAGAGAGGCCAATGTATTCTTGATGTCATCGTATACTAGTGCGGTTACCGTCCACGTAAAATGGTATGAAAAAAGTCCACGCCTCAGAGGCGTCCCTTAACTGTCTGCAGTGTAGCTTCGTCTTGCGAATTAATTAGAAATTTCGGTCATTGATTTAACCCTGCACCAATATGAACACGAACTAATTAACTTGTAGCTAATTTGTAATTTTAGTTAGCTGTAGTACCCTGTCGATGCGTGTGAAGCAATTAAGTCATAGAGAAAGTCGGAGGGCCTGGGTTTTAGAGCCAAGAACGACAGTTGGTTTCTTGAAAAGCCGCATCAACGTGCTTGAAGTCCACCCCCGGTAGCTGAGTGGTCAGCGTGACAGAATGTCAATCTCAGGGCCCGGGATCGATTCCCGGCTGGGTCGGAGATTTTCTCCGCTGAGGGACTGGGTGTTGCGTTGTCCTAATCATCATCATTTCATTTCCATCGACGCTCAAGTCACTCAAGTGGCGTCAAATCGAAAGACTTGCACTAGGCGAACGGTCTACCCGACGGGTGGCCCTAGCCACACGACATTTATTTATTTAAAGTGCTTGAACGAGCTCAGGCGGTACATCCATCTCAAGCAGTAAGTGAAACTTCGACAATGCCTACAACCACGAGCGCTGTCGCACGTAATGTTGTGATCATTCGGATTCGTTATATAACTTCTAACACCATTTTTGTATTTCATGCTGAACTCCTACGAATAAATTGGACTCGCAACTTCAAATAATTAGAACTCATTGCATTTGGTACTCAACCATACTGGTCAGCATAACACTTACAGTCATATACGTGTAGGCACCTCCTTAGTAACTTTCGCTTGATTTGTCAATGCTAGCTAAGATATGTCGACGAAACTTAGACCATAAATAAAAGTTACTGCTGTAATACAGGACACAAAACAACTGAATGAAACACAGAATGAGACAAACACAAGAACAAAGACAATAATTACGTTGAAGTCACCGCGATGTGTGATGGTACCCAGGCATTACAAAAGGCGGCATGAGGTTCTTAATAGGGCGTGTAATCACCGTGAACAGCAATCCAAGATCTGCAACAGTCTCCCATGGTAGGGAGTACAATTTATGCACCAGCATGGTTGACATGTGGTGGATGGTCGTTGGTGTATATGCTGAAAGGTCTCTAAATGGGACATTTCATAATGTTTCTGTGGTGTCACCGCCAGACACCACACTTGCTAGGTGGTAGCCTTTAAATCGGCCGCGGTCCGTTAATATACGTCGGACCCGCGTGTCGCCACTGTCAGTGATTGCAGACCGAGCGCCGCCACACGGCAGGTCTAGAGAGACTTCCTAGCACTCGCCCCAGTTGTACAGCCGACTTTGCTAGCGATGGTTCACTGACAAAATACGCTCTCATTTGCCGAGACGATAGTTAGCATAGCCTTCAGCTACGTCATTTGCTACGACCTGGCAAGGCGCCATTATCATTTGCTATTAATCTTGTGATACATGTACCGTCAGACCGATGTTCACCAATTATGAATTAAAGTTAAGTATTCCAGTAGTTACTTACGTTCTTTACTACTGTAAATTCCCTTACCTTTCCAGACCTCACGCCAGCCTGCGTGAGCTTAAACGCGTGCCTTTCGGCTTCCTCTCCTAGTGGCTTGGCTGTCTTGCCAAGTCACAACAGTTTCATTAAAATTTTATTTTATTTTCCATGTCTTTAGCACCTCCCTCTTTCGGTGTAATTTGTAAACCATGCCGGCAGGAGAAGTCAGCAGCTTAGCCACAACTTCACACAATTTCTGAGTGCATGTTCGTTCTGTATCTGTTTCACACGCATCGTGCCGATTTATTAAGTGTCTATATTTCCTTTACCTTCCCTACAGTTGACTACGATGTCATAAAGCTGTACACTTATCATTATTTCTCATTCCTCCCCTCTTTGAATGACAGACTGAGTGAATGCGTCTGTGTGTTGTGTTTTCGTAGTGTATGGTGATGGATAAACTTCCCGTGTGCTACTGTGTCAGTTTAGCGACGCTGTATAGGCCTAGAGTGAAGCAAAAAGGTTTGGTTCCTTCTGGTTGAAGCGCTATTGTGCTTAAGTTGACAGGGTGTGGAAAAGGCTTTCTCTGACAATTTCCGCTGTCTGTGTGGATCCCGATTTTGCTAGGGTGCTCGTTGCTGGAATTTTGGTGAATGAAGCTCGTGTGAAGCTCGTCTGCACCAGTTAAATTTGTGTAAGTTTCAGTCCAGATGAAATCTTAAACCACTTCTCTTACCAACGTCATATCTTAATAACGACGTGGAATATTTTATTCGGTATAGGAAGTGGAAGAGTTTTTGTAATTCTTCGATGTTATAGGCAGTTACTTTGGTCAACCAGAACTTAGAAATGTGGGAGCATGGTGTACGACTTACCAGCTACGCTTGATATCAGTTAGAATACGAATTTCTCCGTGTGACTGTACGTGTGCTTCTGTTTCTTATATTCTTAATTCTTCTATCTCGTTAGTTTTATTTGTGTTCCGTAATTTCTGCCCGTTCGTACGTGTGCCTTTGTTTGTTCTATCCCAGGTGCTAGTACATGGTTTAGAAAACTTCCAGTTCTCTTGCAATTATTTCTCAGTATTTTTTTACTGTGGGTAGTTCTTCTACCGCAATAAACGAGTTTCAGAATTTCCATATTTTCTCTTGGTCTGGCTTTATGAGGATTGGCCCACATTGTTTCTTCTGGTCCATGTTAGGTTAATCCGTATTTCTGTGCACGATTGAGTCACTATGTCCAATCTGAATAACATTTCGTGTCGTAATTTCCACTTAGTTCAATGGTATGAATTTTCGGTGTTCATCGTTCAAGTCGTAGGCCGGTTGATCAAACCTTTGTCGCTTACATGTGTTTGGGGTACATGTTGTAATTCTTCTAGTTTCTTTTTCTTTTCTGCATGATGATAGTGTGACTGTGAAGGGCGTGTGTGCTTCTCCTAGCATAAAATTATTCCTATTTTACGAGTATCCAATGATTTATAAGCTCATCAGGCAAGGTTTTGGGTTAATTTTTGCATTCACTTGGTCACCTAATGCAGGCACCATCTACTATTACGTTTTTATTTAAATTTATCACGTTTTTTCTAATCTTCTGCATGGAATAAATTCAGTTGGAATTGAATTTCACTGTTACTGCTAGAGATTTATCTCTCACGTTTTAGTACGTTTCATAGGATACATCCCACAGCGTTTTCCTTGTGCAAATGTATACAGGCCCATTTATTTATTTTCTTTTTAAGTGAAGGTTCATTGTTTAAAGTTCTCAGCCTGGAAACAGATTGATTGTCTGACTGATACTGTTTAACCCGTTCGCCTACTTCCAGCCTTCCCTACATCCGAAAGAATGTGCACTATCGTTTAATGATCGAGGCTTATCTTCTGCTTCTTAATTTTAAATTATCTATTGTCGAGCTAGGAGACTCACGTGCTGCTGGAGATACTTTTAATTAATTATTTAATTAATTCAGCCACCAATTGCACCACTGGCGTGGTTCAGTCGATTATTCTGAATTCAGTCAAGTGAACTGTCGATCATTATGCAAACTAACATTATATATCCACAGTTATCTTTTAATGGTGACTATAAATTATATGCTGTATAAGAATTAAATCTGCATGAGGTTTAATTCTGTAACGTATATATTTCTGTCACATAAATAACGTGCAGAGGATAGATGCGAGGCGTGTTTTTTAAAGTCCTATTTACATGAAAGCCTGTACCTTAATCTACTATTCTACATAATTTCCGTCAATATTGAGACACTTGTCATAACGTTGTATCAGTTTTTGAATACCCTCCTCATAGAAGTCTGCCGCCTTACTTGTTAACCACTGCATCACCACTGTTTTGACTTCGTCATCGTCTTGAAGACGCTGACCGCCCAGGTGTTTCTTCAAGTGCAGGAACAGATGGCAGTCACTGGGCGCAAGATCGGGGCTGTACGGAGGATGATCTAGAGTTTCCCATCGAAAAGATGTGATGAGATCTTTGTTCTGATTCGCCACATGCGAACGGGCATTGTCTTCCAGCAAAACGATGCCCTTGCTCAACTTCAGTGGTGTGACGTATGCCACCCATGTTTCATCGCCAGTAACAATTTGGCTTAAGGAATCATCACTATCGTTGTGGTACCACTAAAGGAAAGTCAATGCACTGTCTAAACATTTGGTTTTGTGCACATCCGTCAAAACTTTCGGTACCCAACGTGCGCACAATTTTCGATAATTCAAGTGCTCGGTCACAGTGCCATACAAAACACTACAAGAAACATTAGGAAAGTCATCCCTCAAGGAGGAAGTCGTAAAGCGTCTGTTTCCTCTCACTTTGCCGCGCGGGATTAGCCGAGCGGTCTGAGGCGCTGCAGTCATGAACTGTGCGGCTGATCCCGGCGGAGGTTCGAGTCCTCCCTCGGGCATGGGTGTGTGTGTTTATTCTTAGGATAATTTAGGTTAAATAGTGTGTAAGCTTAGGGAGTGATGACCTTAGCAGTTAAGTCCCAGGGGACTGATGACCTCAGATGTTAAGTCGCACAGTGCTCAGAGCCACGTTAAGTGCCATAAGATTTCAAACACTTTATGAACACCTATATCTTTCTATACGAGCTCTGATTTCCCTTATTTATCGTGGTGATCGTTCCTCCCTATGTAGGTCGGTCTCAACAAAATATTTTCGGATTCGGAGGAGAAAGTTGGCGATTGGAATTTCATGAGAAGATTCCGTCGCAACGAAAAACGCCTTTCTTTTAATGATGTCCAGCCCAAATCCTGTATCATTTCTGTGACACACTCTCCCATATTTCGCGGTAATATAAAACGTGCTTCCTTTCTTTGAACATTTTCGATGTACTCCGTTAGTCCCATCTGGCAAGGATCCCACACCGCGCAGCAGTATTCTAAAAGAGGACGGACAAGAGTAGCTTAGGCAGTCTCCTTAGTAGGTCTGTTTCATTTTCTAAGTGTGCTGCCAATAAAACGCCGTCTTTGGTTAGCCTTCCCCACAACATTTTCTTTGTGTTCCTTCCAATTTAAGTTGTTCGTAATTGTAATACCTAGGTATTTAGCTGAATTTACGGCATTTAGATTAGACTGATTTATCGTGTAACCGAAGTTTAACGAGTTCCTTTTAGCACTCATGTGGACGACCTCACACTTTTCGTTATTTAGGGTCAACTGCCACTTTTCGCACCATTCAGATATCTTTTCCAAATCGTTTTCCAGTTTGTTTTGATCTTCTGATGACTTTATTAGTCGATAAACGACAGCGTCATCTGCAAACAACCGAAGACGGCTGTTCCGAATATCTCCCAAATCGTTTGTATAGATAAGGAACAGAAAAGGGCCTATAACACTACCTTGGGGAACGCCAGAAATCACTTCTGTTTTACCCGATGACTTTCCGTCAGTTACTACGAACTGTGACCTATCTGACAGGAAATCACAAATACAGTCACATAACTGAGACGATATTCCATAAGCACGCAGTTTCACTACGAGCCGCTTGTGTGGCACCGTCTCAAAAGCCTTCCGGAAATCCAGAAATACGGAATCGATCTGAAATCCCTTGTCAGTATCACTCAACACTTCATATGAATAAAGAGCTAGTTGTGTTTCACAGGAACGATGTTTTCTAAAAAAAAAATATATATAATTTTATTGTCTTAAAACTTTTTAAAATACGTGCCGAAAAGTCTAATCCCTGAAAAAAAAAAGAAATGTTCTACGGAATTCCAAGTTCCTCCTCTAGTGCCACGAATGACCCGAAGCGGTCTGCCTGCGCCAACTCGATACGCCCTGTAGTGCCTGGGCGTAATGAGATGCATTTCACAATAATACTCTAGCCTGGGGCCAGCAAGCGTCAGCAGTATGTGTAGGAATCTTCCTTTTTTATGTGCACTATTGACTTTTCGTAGTGTATCTGTGATCTTATAGCATATAGTTTTGTCTTTCAAGTAAGTACAACTCGTAAGAAAGTGAACTCGGGCAGCAAAGGTACGAAAACATCGTATTCAACGCTATTTCGAAGCAGTATGTCAACGTCATCAAAGCGTCTGAAGCATAGATATGCGGCTTAGAGCAGTTCGAAAGAAGTCAGTGTCTTTGCTACGAAACTGAAAGACAGTGACCAGGATTTTGATATACAGGGTGTCCACAATGAGGCTCCAACATTTTAATATCGTATATCTTTCTCATTTCAGATGGTGGACCTGTGAATCCTGAAGGGGCAGACAGAGCAACTCAACAAGTTTGTGGCGTGCAAATTTGATACGCGAAGTGGCCGTAGTGGAGCTGTAATCAACTGTTTTAGCAAAATGGAGGATATGTAGGAGCGTGCACAAATGGTCTGGTGGTATGCAGAGACAAAATCGGCGACCCAAGTGCAAAGAAACTTTCCTCGAGTTTACAACAAAGCGCCCCCGTCGTTCAAGAATATAAAGAAGTGGTGTGATCAGTTTTTGGCTACTGGGAGTGTTGCGAAAGGGCATGGTGATGGTAAGCCTGGGATCAGCGAACATCATGTTGAACAAGTGCGGCGGTCATTCGAACAAAGTCCACAGAAGTCAGTGCGACAGGCAGCACGAGAACTTTGTATGAAACGTTCAACAGCGCACAAAGTGCTTCATGAGCGATTACGTTTGAACGCATATAAAGTGCAGGTTGTGCAAGAAATCAAGCCTGATGATCGACCAAAGCGAGAAGAATTTGCATGTGTCATGTTAGGTCGCATTGCCGCGGACGAGACATTTTTATCACGCGTGATGTTTACTGACGAGGCAACCTTTCACGTGTCAGGGGCTGTCAATCGTCACAATGTGCGCATCTGGGGGTCCGAAAATCCACATGCACCTAGGGAACACATGCGCGACAGTCCGAAAGTTAATGTGTGGAGTAGTTTGATGATAAATCGCATTGTTGGGCCGTTTTTCTTTCAGGAGCCGACTGTGGATGGAGCCATCTACCTGGACATGCTGGAACAATTTGACATGCCACAGATAACAGACCTGCAGCCAAATGTGATGTTTCAACAGGACGGTGCACCACCCCATTGGAGCCTTGATGTCCCAAACTTTTTAAATGACACATTCCCGCAACGATGGATTGGCCGTGGAGGTCCAATTCCTTGGCCGCCACGTTCGCCCGACATAATCCCACTCGATTTTTTCTTGTGGGGTTATGTGAAAGACCGGGTATACGCTACACCAGTAATGGACCTGCAAAACTTGAAACAGCGCATAAGAATTGTCATCAACTGTGTCACAGTACAAATGCTCCGCAACACATGGCACGAAATCGGTTATAGACTTGATATTCTTCGCGCTACCCGTGGTGCCCATGTTCAAGTGTACTGAACCGTCCACCTGTGTATGAAAACTTGATGAGCTATTGTATGATTTCCCTGTATTTGTTCGTCAATAAATTGCGTTTACTCTCAGATTTTATCGGTTCAAATGTTGGAGTCTTATTGTGGACACCCTGTAAATTACAGATTGAGCAATGGGAGTATAAATTTTCTTGCCTTTTTCTGTTATTTCTCAACACCAGAACGAAGTCCTTGAGGCTTGGGCTTCACAAAAATTACTGCTTCTCTAAACTGTCCAGAATTGTTATACCGAGAAGTAAGATAACACAGAACGCATATGAAATCAATAGTCGAATCGTCCTAGTAACGAGCCTGCTTAGAATAGGGTTCAGATGGTTCAAATGGCTCTGAGCACTATGGGACATCTGAGGTCATCAGTCCCCTAGAACGTAGAACTACTTAAGCCTAACTAACCTAAGGACATCACACACATCCATGCAAGAGGCAGGATTCGAACCTGCGACCGTAGAGGTCGCTTGGAATAGGGCTAAACGAAATTGTAGGTTTTGTGCTTTCATGGTATCACCACAGCCAATATTTCAATCGTTCTATGATAAACTCGTGTATATTATTTCGATCGCAACTTCAACAGCATGACAGTTCAGTCCTGGGATAGTAGACTAACGTTAAGAGTTTTGTAAAAGTAAATTTTTTTCATTTGTTCCTGTCTGTAACACAAGTTAAAACTTCAAAAGTGTTTTACCTCGGAATAAGAGTTTTTAAATTGCCACACAGCTTAATTCCAACATTTTTCGACCTTTTTATTTGAAATTTTAACCACATCTTCGAAACAACATTTCACATTGAACCACTTACGGGATTTTAGATTAGTTGATTTAATCAACAATTTTTTTGATGAAAATTAAACGAATTTATTCAAACTCTCGCCAATTAACAAAAACCAATATTTCTAAAATCCCCTAAGTAGTTCATTAGCTAAGCTTATGTAGATTATATAGATTTTCTTTCTTTTTTCTAGATTCAAATTGGCACCGGTTGTAGTGCCTGGTGAAGATCGCCTCAAATTCCACATGACGCGGAAGAATTGCTGCAGTGCCACCATTTCGTAATATTTTCCGACCAAAATTTTTGTAATATACTTATGTAAGACATGTTCTGAGGCATCCAGGGATCACCAATGTAGTACTGGAGGGCAGTACGGAGAGTAAAAATCGTAGAGGGAGACCAAGAGGCATACACTAAGCAGATTCAGCGGGATGTAGGTTGCAGTAGCTACTGGGATATGAAGAAGCTTGCACAGGATAGAGTATCAGTCTCAGGACTGAAGACCACAACAACAACAACCACAACAACAACTTATGTACACTACTGGCCATTACAATTGCTACACCACGAAGATGACGTGCTACAGATGCGAAATTTAACCGAAAGGAAGAAGGTGCTGTGATATGCAAATGATTAGCTTTTCAGAGTATTCACGGAAGGTTGGCGCCGGTGGCGACACCTATAACGTGCTGACGTGAGTAAAGTTTCCAACCGATATCTCATACACAAACAGCAGTTGACCGGCGCTGCCTGATAAAACGTTCTTGTGATGCCTCGTGTAAGGAGAACAAATGCGTACCATCACGTTCCCGACTTTGATAAAGGTCGGACTGTAGCCTATCGCGTTTGCGGTTTATCGTATCGCGAGATTGCTGGTCGCGTTGGTCGAGATCCAATGACTGTTAGCAGAATATGGAATCGGAGGGTTCAGGAGGGTAATACGGAACGCCGTGGTGGATCCCAACGGCCTCGTATCACTAGCAGTCGAGATGACAGGCATCTTATCCGCATGGCTGCAACGGATCGTGCAGCCACGTCTCGATCCCTGAGTCAACAGATGGGGGCGTTTGCAAGACAACAACCATCTGCACGAACAGTTGGACGATGTTTGCAGCAGCACGGACTATCAGCTCGGAGACTATGGCTGCGGTTACACTTCACGCTGCATCACAGAGGGGAGCGCCTGCGATGGTGTACTCAACGACGGACCTGGGTGCACGAATGGCGATACGTCGTTTTTTCGGATGAATCCAGGTTCTGTTTACAGCATCATGATGGTCGCATCCGTGTTTGGCGACATCGCGGTGAACGCACATTGGAAGCGTGTATTCGTCATCGCCATACTGGCGTATCACCCGGCGTGATGGTATGGGGTGCCATTGGTTACACGTCTCGGTTACCTCTTGTTCGCATTGAAGGCACTTTGAACAGTGGACGTTACGTTTCAGATGTGTTTCGACACGTGGCTCTGCCCTTCATTCGAACCCTGCGAAACACTACATTTCAGCAGGATAATACACGACCGCATGTTGCAGGTCCTGTACGGGCCTTTCTGGATACAGAAAAATTTCGACTGCTGCCCTGGCCAGCACATTCTCCAAATGTCTCACAACTGAAAACGTCTGGTGAATGGTGGCCGAGCAACTGGCTCGTCACAATACACCAGTTACTACTCTTGATGAACTGTGGTATCGTTTTGAAGCTGCATGGGCAGCTGTACCTGTACACGCCATCCAAGCTCTGTTTGACTCAATGCCCAGGCGTATCAAAGCCGTTATTATGTCCAGATGTGGTTGTCCTGGGAACTGATTTCTCAGGATCTATGCACCCAAGTTGCGTGAAAATGTAATCACATGTCAGTTCTAGTATAATATGTTTGTCCAATGAATACCTATTTATCATCTGCATTTCTTCTTGGTGTAGGAATTTTAATGGCCAGTAGTGTATATGCTCAATAACTACCTCAAGTATTATTTCTCTATCAGATTTCCTTAACCCAAAAAAAGGTCAAGAAAACGATTTTGTAGCACTCCTCAGCGCGAGTGGTGATTACTTTTGAATGGAAACATTCCATGGTCCCGTTATGCCAAGTGTCTGGTTTTCACTTTACTGCTCCTTATAAATATGTTGTGGCACTTTATCTGTCTCATCCTTAAGTTTTGCAAGACGTGTATCGACACAACAGTGACAGGTTTAGTGCCAATCTTTGAGTTCATACACAACAAAAAGGAATGCTCGTTCTTCGCTCTTTCCTTGTGAGTCAGGTATGTGAACGTGTTGATGTAAACAGAATCACTGCCTTGATAAAATGCGGTGAAGCGCCAGGGAAAATCAAGAATGTGTGCAGATTCTATTGGCTGCCGTCATCGTGTTTGCGGGACGTGCGACTTAACGTGGCGCATTCTTCGCTGCGGGATGACGTAGCGGGCCACGCACCTCACGTGCCTGCACCCGCGACTGCCGGGTAGGGCGGTCGCAGCACGCGGCCACTCACCCGTCGCCAGGGTAACAAACAGCCGCGCAGCAGGTGTAAGACCACCAAGTAACCTACACCGTTATACAGGGTGTATCAGAAAGAGTCGTCCGATTTACAAAAATCGTAACTATTATGTTATCTGAGATACGTGCGTGAACAACACACTGCTGGAAAGAGCAAACTCTCGAGTTTACATGGTTCCCGCTAGGTAGCAGCACTGTGTGCCGACTTCGGTTCTACAGTGTGTTCAAAAAGTATTCATCTAGTTGTAATTAAAAAAAAAAAAAAAAAAAAAAAAAAAAAACCAAGTATATTTTGTGTGAACATAACGGAATATAAAATGTGAATATCCAGTCATATGCAACGAACCTTGGTAAGCCATTTTTATTGATGGACGAGGGAATAAATACATCCTTAGCGATAACAAATTTGAGAAAATGGAGAATTTATTCCACGGGTACTTCAAAAAGTATTCGTCCACTCATTTTTTTTTAAATTTACAATCTGAAAATATGAATTCATTACAAAAATTTATGTTTAGTGGGGTTTCCCTTTGCAGCTATTACTGCTTATAGTCGTCCGGGCATCGACTTGACCAAGTTTGCCGTCAGAGAGGCTGGAATTTTGTCCCATTCGTCTTGAAGTGTTTCTTTTAGGTCTCTCTTGTTAGAAATGTGTCTTCTCCTGATGCTATCTTCCAGTGCTTTCCAAAGGTGTTCAATAGGATTAATGTCTGGCCTATGAGGAGGGGCGTTAAGTTGTGTTTGCATATTGTACACGAGCCACAACCTTGTGTTTAGAGCATCATGCTTTCGGTCGTTATCTTGTTGAAAAATGTAATTTCCTTGCAGACCTCATTCGTTGGCGCCTGCCGCGCGGGAATAGCCGAGCGGTCTATGGCGCTGCAGTCATGAACTGTGCGGCTGGTCCCGGGTGTGTGTGTTTGTCCTTAGGATAATTTAGGTTAAGTAGTGTGTAAGCTTAGGGACTGATGACCTTAGCAGTTAAGTCCCATAAGATTTCACACACATTTGAACATTTGAACATTTTTGTCGGCGCTAGAATTCAGATTGTCCTTCAAAATGTTGATATACATATGGTGATCCATTGTAGCTTCAATGAAATGTAATTTTCCAACACCTGCAGCACTCATACAGCCCCACACCATCAGGGAGCCACCACTGTGTTTAGCCGTTGGCACAAGACTGCATGGCAACATCTCCGCATTCTTCTTACGCCACACCGTTCGCCTGCCATCCGACCCGAATACGTTATATTTACTCTCATCACAAAATATTACTCTATTCCAGAAATCTTCGTTTTTGAATCTATGTCCCATCGCAAAATGAAGACGTTTCTTTCGATTCTGTTCACTGAGCCAAAATTTCTTGCGCGCTACCCGGCCGCGACACCCATGTATTTTGAAGGTATTTCTGATTGTGTTGGCACACACCTTCTTTCCCCTAGACTCTAATTCCACAGCCAAATTAGGAACGCTGATTTGAGGTTTCTTCTTCATTTCCCTCGTGATAAATCTCACGTCTGCATCAGTCAAAGTGTGAGGGCGTCCGGTAGGTGGTTGGTTTCTTAATGATTTTGTTGCGCAAAATCGATCTATTATCGACTGAACCGTCGATCTAGGTCTACCGACTACTTTAGTAATCTCATAAGAAGATTTGCACTCATTATGTAAGCGCAGAATAAGTTTCTTTTCGATCAGCGCCGTCTCTCTACCCTTACGCCCATGGCGCTAATTGCACTGTATCGTCGCCGTTCAGAACCACAACAGGCGATAGAGTGGGGCCGCGCACGCTCTTGACTTTAGTGTGTACCATGGGCCAGCATTGTATTTTAATCACTGCGTTCAGAATTTCAGCATGTCCAGACGGTGGACATGGACTAGCTCTTGTATTACATTTTCTGTTTTGTTAACCTTGAGAGGTGGCATGAGCCCCCTCTCATATTTCTATCTTACGATTTTCCTCTCTAATTGCATGCAATGAAAAGTCGCTATTCCTTCGCACGCGGACTTCCCACGCAGCGTCTCTCGTCACCCGGGTGGTCCGGTGACAGGCGGGCTCTGCTGATCTGGAAAGGGTTAAGCCGACGGGTGTGAGGAAGTCGAGTGAATGCTTTGCAGACGCCGACATTGTCAAAAGACACGCCCGGAGGGGTCTGAAGTAGCGGCGGCGCTAGAGGTTCCGTTACTTTGCAGAAACTTAGCGAAAACACTTTCTGGCGGGCTACCAGCGAGGCGTGGGAATGACTTGTGTACCCAGGCAGTTGTGGCCGGAAAATTCCCGCGCTTTCTGCAAAATAGTAACTGTGATTGGCTTGCTCAAGTCATAGCTCCGTGACGTAGCAAAATCAGCGCAAAAATTGGCGCCAAGAAACTTCCATTGGTGGAATGGTAGTGTTCCGGCAATAGAGTGGAATTTTCCGCCGGTTTTCGAGTTGCTGATTGGAACGCTTAACCACGGCCACTGTCGTGGGGGCGGGAAGGTTGTGTGTTCGGGCTGTAGAGGTGCTCTAGGTAGTCGGCTCTCGCCTTTCGGTCGAGGACGTCGAAGCCACCAGCCATCGCCTCCGGTACGCCGAATCGTGTTCTTGCAGTTAAGAAGACAGATTGGTAAGGTATGTCCGCAGCACCGGCAGACAGGGACTTTCCTAGGTGATAATCAGAGCTCAGCAGAGCGCGTCTGTTCGTCTTTTTCTAACTTTGTTCTGTCTTGGGTAGCAGCAATTAATGTTGGGTTGGCTATGTGTTTTCTCTTAAGATTTGAGTTGGAAGGAATTGGCTCCACATACCACTTCGTCATAATGCTCACAATCTAGTTTAGGGACAACTTCACATTCACAGCGTTTGTTTGAGTATCCAATTTGAGCCAATTTGATGTATTGTAAATGTTTCATGTGTTTTTGTTTATTATTTTGTGTTTAGTCTTAATAAATCATATTGTTATTTTGGACAGAACTTTCATTCTGTTAATCGGTAGAGCAACCCTATAATTCCTCTCTATGTTAATGAAACCTTCGTTTATTTAACTTATTTATCAAATTAAATTATTGCAGGTGCCAAACTCTCTTCTACTCCACTGGCAGGGTTGATTACAGTCAGTTCGCGTATTTTTTTTAATCCTTGTGCAACAGCAAAAGTCGAAGTTAGAATAGGGGGGGGGCTTAGAGCATCATTTACATATGTCGTAGCCGGCCGAAGTGGCCGTGCGGTTAAAGGCGGTGCAGTCTGGAACCGCAAGACCGCTACGGTCGCAGGTTCGAATCCTGCCTCGGGCATGGATGTTTGTGATGTCCTTAGGTTAGTTAGGTTTAACTAGTTCTAAGTTCTAGGGGACTAATGACCTCAGCAGTTGAGTCCCATAGTGCTCAGAATCATTTGAACCATCATCACATATGTAGATTCTAGAAGAATTTAGTGTTAAATACACTGCTAGCCCCAGCACCTCGCAACCTTGTTATCGATTTGGATGTATTTCCTTCCTTGCTTTTCAACAAAAATGACTTGCCGAGGTACTGTTCAGATTTTTTATACATTTCATTTCGTGTTACACAGATTTTGTTTTCTAAAGTGCGCCCCGATAGCTGAGTGGTAGTCGGCATGGTAGCTCAGCATGCTCGGCCAGAGGGTTAGCTACCCCCTGTAATAATAATAATAATAATAAAAAACTGAGTGTACGGATCAACGAAGAACCTGAACGGGTGTCATCGGACGTCCGCCCCGAACAAATTCAACGAACAATATAGAACAAAACCGCCGGCACGGTAGCTCAGCGTTTTCGGTTAGAGCACTAGGTGGCCTCTATAATAAAAAGCTGAGTGAAACGATCGACAACGAATTTGAACGGATGTCATGTGACGTCCACAATGACCAAAAAAAAAAAAATTAATTAATAAATAAAAATGGTCAGCGTGACGGATTGCCGTTCTACGGGCTCGGGTTCGATTCCCAGCCGGGTCGGGGATTTTCTCTGCTCAGGGACTGGGTGTTGAGCTGTCTTCACCATCGTTTCATCCCCATCCGGCGCGCAGGTCGCCCAATGTGGCGCCAAGGCGGCCGGACCTGCCCCGCAAGGGGCCTCCCGGCCAATGACGCCAAACGCTCATTCATTCATGTTTTCTAAAATATATGCAGGTAGATGAATACTTTTTGGACTCACTGTTCGTAGTAAAAATGATGTCGGGTCAACAGAAAGGGTTTTGTGTTCTACGTCTCGCGCAGTGTGGGCCAGCAATAACTATTCAGCGTGACTTTCGTACTAGGTATGGTGTGGGTCCTCCTACAGCACAGAGCATTAGACGATGGCATGAACAATCCCGAGAAACGGGTTGTTTGTGTAAAGGCAAATCGCCGGGCCGTCCCCGAGTGTCTGACACAGACGTCGAACGCATCCGCCATACTTACACAAATAGTCCGCAGAAATCCGTTGGCCGTGCAGCTCGACAGCTCAACGTTCCCCCGACTTACGACTGGCGCGTGTTGCGTCGACTTTTACACATGAAACCACACAAAATTCAGCTACTGCAAGCTGTTCGTGAAGGTGACAAACAAC
The DNA here is from genome assembly GCF_021461395.2 of Schistocerca americana. Taxonomy (NCBI): domain Eukaryota; kingdom Metazoa; phylum Arthropoda; class Insecta; order Orthoptera; family Acrididae; genus Schistocerca; species Schistocerca americana. The sequence goes on from NC_060120.1 coordinate 108,814,817, forward strand.
AACGTGGGGAGTTCTGTAATTTCGTTCTTGGCAAGGTGGAGGATGATAGTTTTCTTCCACGTTTAGTATTTAGAGACGAGGCAACATTCCATTTAAATGGAAACGTGAAGCGTCATAAAATGAGAGTATGGGGTACAGAACAACAGTATGAAGTTGTACAACATGAGACGGACTCTCCAAAATTTAATGTGTTTTGTGCAGTTTCACGGGAAAAGGTGTATGGTCCATTTTTCTTTGCTGCGAACATTGCTAAGGAAGCATATAACTCGATGTGCTTAAGAACTTTCTTTTCCCCCAGTTGGAGACTGATTCTAATGACTTCATTTACCTAGAGGATAGGGCACCGTCACACCGGCATCTGGAAGTGCGGTAGTTTTTAAATCAAAGGATTACTGGACGATACAGTGATTGCACGGGACCAAATGATTCAGCCTTAAATTACTGGCCTCCAGGGTCACCAGGTGTGACTATGTTATTATTTCTTGTGGAGGTTTGCAAAAGCTGCTGCTTATATGCCTCCGTTACCAGAAACAGTGAATGAACTGAGACGTCGCATAACAGCAGCTGTGGAAGCTGTAACTCAAGCCTTGCTCTCTGCAGTGTGGGAACAATTTGAATACCGCACTGACATATGCTGTCATATCTCAAATGAGGCATATTGAACATCTTTGGAAGGTTATGAAAAAACTTTTTTTTGAGTTTCTCGTTCATCAAAAAACAAAATTCATTGTATATATTTTTTAGTTTTAGTGTGATGCGGAGATGGCGCGGTTGCAATTTTGGCACCCACATTTGTTCGTCCGCTCTTGCCCCCACGGATACTGTTTTGTTGTTGTGATGATATTTCACTAATCTTTTACATTACTGAGTAGCCACTTACTACGATCGATTAATGCGTATAGTACTTCGCCTACCTGTCCTTGTGGTTTTCAGCAGGAAGACTGGCTTCATGCAGCTCTTTACGCCATTCTGTACAGTGCAAGCCTCTTCGTCTCCGAATAACTACTGCAGCCTTCATCAGTTTGCACCTGCTGGTGGTCAAGTCTTTCTGCCTCTTCACATTTCACCCTTTCTCCCTAAAACATCTCTCTCTTCATTTTTTACGTCACTGAGGATCTATAGCAATCATAAAATGCGTTAAAAATCCAGATTTCAAATATTATTTATTTATATTTCCAATAACCGGTTTCAGTCTGTAAGTTCATCTTCCGACCAGATCAGGTACAAAGAGCAGTTGTGTATATCAACTCGTATCTGTCACTAACTGTCGATGTTTGTATGCAGATGATCCGTGTACCTGATCTGGTAGGAAGATGGTCATGCAGACCGAAACCGGTTACTGGAAATAGAAATAAATAATATTTCTGCCATCTGGTTGTGCCGCAAAGTTCTTTTCTCCACCAATCTATTCGTCTCTTCACTAATTGCCCTGTCAAGCAACCACATTTGGCAGTCATTCGGCAGTCTTCTGTAGCACAATCTTCTAGTGTGTTCATGTCTATTCACTTCCTTACATGGCTACACTCCGCTGGAATGCTTTAAGAAAATACTTCCATCCACTTAAATTTATACTCAATATTTAAAAGTTTCTCTTCCTCAGAAACGCTTTTCTTGTTACGAGTCCGCATTTTATTTCATCTTGCTCACCAAATCTCAACACATGCAGATTCCTTTTAGTGTCTCATTTTCAAATCTAATTTATTCAGCACTGCCTGATTTAATTCAACTATATTCCATTACCATTGTTTTACTTTTGTTGACATCTTACAGCCTATTTTCGAGACACTATCCGTTTCGGCATCAGAAGAAACAAAACTAGCATCCTATGGACGTAGGCGTGGAATGTCAGATCCCTTAATCGTTCGGATAGGTTAGAAAATTGAAAAAGGGAAATGAACATATTGGTTGAAGTTAAAAATAATGGGAACTGGTGAAGTTTGGACAGGAGGATCTGGACTTATGATCAGGAGAACATAGGTTTAAAAACACAAAATCAAATAGGGGTAATGCAGGAATAGATTTAGTAATAAATAAGGAAATAGGATAGCAGGTAAGCTACTATGAACGGCGTAGTGAACGCATTATCATAGCCTAGAAAAACACAATGTGACACCCACCACAGTCGTACTAGTTTACATGCCAACTATCTCCACAGATGATGAAGAGCGTGAAGTGATGTATGATGAGATAAAAGAAATGCTGTAAATGTTGTAAATTTTACTAGCTGCATACAAAAGGTAAGGAGATAGAGGTGAATATTTAATACATTACTAGCCATTAAAATTGCTACACCAAGAAGAAATGCAGATAATAAATGGGTATTCATTGGACGAATATATTATACTAGAACTGACATGTGATTACATTTTCACGCAATTTGAGTGCATAGATCCTGAGAAATCAGTACCCACAACAACCATCTCTGGCCGTAATAACGGCCTTGATACGCCTGGGCATTGAGTCAAACAGAGCTTGAATGGCGTGTACAGTACAGCTGCCCATGCAGCTTCAAAACAATACCACAGTTCATCAAGAGTAGTAACTGGTGTATTGTGACGAGCCAGTTGCTCGGCCACCATTCACCAGACGTTTTCAGTTGTGAGACATTTGGAGAATGTGCTGGCCAGGGCAGCAGTCGAAATTTTTCTGTATCCAGAAAGGCCCGTACACGACCTGCAACATGCGGTCGCGCATTATCCTGTTGAAATGTAGGGTTTCGCAGGGATCGAATGAAGGGTAGAGCCACGGGTCGTAATACATCTGAAATGTAACGTCCATTGCTCAAAGTGCCGTCAATGCGAACAAGAGGTGACCGAGACGTGTAACCAATGGCATCCGATACCATCACGCCGGGTGATACGCCAATATGGCGATGACGAATACACCCTTCCAATGTGCGTTCACCGCGATGTCGCCAAACACAGATGCGACCATCATGATGCTATAAACAGAACCTGGATTCATCCGAAAAAATGACGTTTTGCCACTCGTGCACCCAGGTTCGTCGTTGAGTACACCATAGCAGGCACTCCTGTCTGTGATGCAGCGTCAAGGGTAACCGCAGCCATGGTCTCAGAGCTGATAGTACATGCTGCTGCAAACGTCGTCGAACTGTTCGTGCAGATGGCTGTTGTCTTGCAAACGTCCCCATCTGTTCACTCAGGGCTCGAGACGTGGCTGCACGATCCGTTACAGCCACGCGTATAAGATGCCTGTCATCTTGACTGCTAGTGATACGAGGCCGTTGGGATCCAGCACGACGTTTCGCATTACCCTCCTGAACCCACCGATTCCATATTCTGCTAACAGTCATAGGATCTCGACCAACGCGAGCAGCATTGTCGCGATACGATAAACCACATTCGCGATAGACTACAATCCGACCTTTATCAAACTCGGAAACGTGATGGTACGCATTTCTCCTCCTTACACGAGGCATCGCAACAACGTTTCACCAGGCAACGCCGGTCAACTGCTGTTTGTGTATGATAAATTGGTTGGAAACGTTCCTCATGTCAGCACATTGTAGGTGTCGTCACCGGCGCCAACCATGTGTGAATGCTCTGAAAAGCTAATCATTTGCATATCGCAGGATCTTCTTCCTGTCGGTTAAATTTCGCGTCTGTAACACATCATCTTCGTGGTGTAACAATTTTAATGGCCAGTAGTGTGCATAATTGAAAACTTTTTGTAAGTTATAGAATAGCATAGTCGCTACACCCAAGAACAAGATTTATGCAGGAAGATGAATTATTGTCGTTTTTGTTATTTTTTTTTTGGTGCCAGGATATCCTGGAAATTCTAATAGAGAAGGTTTTGCGTTGATTCAGTCTGTTCATTCAGGGTTTCTTGGGGTGATTTTAGTTTGTGGATGAAAATTTCTAATTGTTCGAGGAGGCCCATCCTTAGACCTTTTTCAGCAATGCGTAGCACAGAAAGACTACCGCTTGGTCCACAAGATAATGTTTCTGTAACACCTCCATCTGAAGATGAGCCTACAGTGGCTCGAAAACATGTTCATAGATAAATAAATGGTAAAAAAGCGAGTGGTTGCATATTTATTACCAAATAAACGCCAGTTTAAATCACAGTCACCGTTCGTCATCCACAATGGATATACTAAAATTTTATTTATTTTTAACTTTTCGAAATGCCTTTCGAAATCACCAGATATTTAACACCGATACAAAGTATCTTACACTTCTCTCATTGCATTACAGTCCGTCTGCGTAACCGAGTCGTAACGTGTTTGCCTACCATGCAGCGGGCCCGGGTTCGATTCCCGGCTGGGTTAGAGATTTTCTCCGCTCGTGGACTGGTTATTGTGTTATCCTCATCTTCTTCTTATCATCACCGACGCACAAGCCGCCCAATATGGCCGCACTTGAAGTTAGACTTGCAACTCGGCGGCCGAGCTTACCCCGGATGGTGCCTCCCGGACATTAGTCCCACACGATCATTTCATTCCATTACAACATCGGTGCCAAAACCCAAGAGCCCTGAGCACTATTGCTGCAGCGAAGTTGGAGTTGATGTTAGTAGACGCATCGCATGTTTATTTCAAAAGGGTCCACGCCTATGTTCTATGATTATTTGCAAGCGAACTTTAGACGCCTGTAATTTAGGTGTGTGAATTACAGACCTAGCATTTTGTAACACTTTGATATCATGAAATTAGGAATAGGACATTTTGTTAGCAATTTTAAGACGACACACAGCACCTTTCTTAGGCATTACCACCCGGAATCCCAGGTCAGGATATGAGAGGTTGTTGTTGTTGTAGTCTTCAGTCCTGAGACTGGTTTGATGCAGCTCTCCGTGCTACTCTATCCTGTGCAATCTTCTTCATCTCCCAGTACTTCCTGCAACCTACATCCTTCTGAATCTGCTTAGTGTATTCATCTCTTGGTCTCCATCTACGATTTTTACCCTCCACGCTGCCCTCAAATGCTAAATTTGTGATCCCTTTATGCCTCAGAACATGTCCTACCAACCAGTCCCTTCTTGTTGCCAAGTTGTGCCACAAACTCCTCTTCTCCCCATTTCTATTCAATACCTCCTCATTAGTAATATGATCTACCCATTTAATCTTCAGCATTCTTCTGTAGCACCATTCTCTTCTTATCCAAGCTATTTATCGTCCATGTTTCACTTCCATACATGGCTGCACTCCATACAAATACTTTCAGAAATGACTTCCTGACACTTAAATCTATACTCGATGTTAGCAAATTTCTCTTCTCCATAAACGCTTTCCTTGCCATTGCCAGTCTACATTTTATATCCTCTCTACTTCGACCATGATCAGTTATTTTGCTCCCCAAATAGTAAAACTCGTTTACTACTTTAAGTGTCTCATTTCCTAATCTAATTCCCTCAGCATCACCCGACTTAATTTGACTACATTCCATTGTCCTCGTTTTGCTTTTGTTGATGTTCATCTTATATCCTCCTTTCAAGACACTGTCCATTCCGTTCAACTGCTCTTCCAAGTCCTTTGCTGTCTCTGGCAGAATTACAATGTCATCGGCGAACCTCAAAGTTTTTATTTTTTCTCCATGAATTTTAATACCTACTCCGAATTTTTCTTTTGTTTCCTTTACTGCTTGCTCAATATACAGATTGAATAACATCGATGAGAGGTAGTGCCAACTTTTGTTTTGAACTCGCGGTAAATGCCACCTGTATTCCCACTAATCGCCTGAAATTCCCCACTGCGTCGTCGGCATCGCGGAATGACCGCAGACTTCGGTCACGCCGGCGCAGCCTGGACCTGCGTGCCGCCGAGGACATCGACTGACGTCATTCAGCGCTTCGCCAAGTTTACGTTACGGACGAGCGCCAAGGCGGCGGCGGAGCACGCATCCTTGTTCTCAAGGAAAGTAGCAAACAGGATCTACCTCCAGGACACACTTCTAAGCGTCCTTCTGACACCGACCCATCGCGAGAGGCTGAGTGTTTTAGCCTTGTCGTTTCGCAATATTATCGTAAAACTTCTCCGTACTGACACGGATTCACTGTTTCAGGCCACAGCAAGCTAATAATACTAATAATAATAACAATAAAAATAATACGAGGGTCACTCCAAAAGAAATGCACACCATTTTTTCCATCTTTTATTATACATGTTTGAAAGTTTTACAGTGTGTAGATACATCCTTTAGGAACAATATTTTCATTTCTCCAAGTAACTTCCATCCCTCTCAATTGCCTTACGCCATCTTGGAACCAGCGCCTGTATACCCGCACGGTAAAATTCTCGACCAACCTGTTGGAGCCACTGTTTGGCAGCGTGCACAAGGAAGTCATCATCTTCAAACCTTGTTCCACGAAGAGAGTCTTTCAGTTTCCCAAAGAGATGATAGTCACACGGAGCCAGGTCAGGACTGTAAGGCGGGTGTTTCAGTGTTGTCCATCTGAATTTTGTGATCGCTTCCACAGTTTTTTGACTGATATGTGGCCGTGTATTGTAGTACAACAGCAAAACATCCTGTTTTTGACGCTGTGGTCGAACACGACTCAGTCGAGCTTGAAGTTTCTTCAGTGTCGTCACATATGCATCAGAATTTATGGTGGTTCCACTTGGCATGATGTCCACAAGCAAGAGTCCTTCGGAATCGAAAAAGACCGTAGTCATAACTTTTCCAGCAGAAGGTGTGGTTTTGAATTTTTTTTCTTGGGTGAATTTGCATGATGCCACTTCATTGATTGCCTCTTCGTCTCCGGTGAAAAATGATGGAGCCATGTTTCTTTACCTGTCACAACTCTTTCGAGAAATGCATCTCCACCATTCTCGTACTGTTCCAGAAGTTCGCTGCATACCGTTTTTCTTGTTTCTCTGTGCGCCACTGTCAACATCCTGGGAACCCACCTGGCACAAACCTTTTTTAACGCCAACACTTTCAGTGTTCTGCAAACACTTCCTTCCCCTATCCCAACGTAGAGTGACAATTCGTTCACTGTGATGCGTCTGTCAGCAGTCACCAATTCGTTAACTCCCTGCACATTGTCTGGAGTGTGTGCAGTACGAGGCCTGCCGCTGCGACGACAATCCTCAATATTGCCATGCCGGCTTTCGTTACGTAACCTGCTTGCCCACCGACTAACTGTACTGAGACCGACAGCAGCATCTCCATACACCTTTTTCAACCTGCTGTGGATGTTTCCAACTGTCTAGTTTATACAGCACATGAATTCTATGACCGCACGTTGCTTCCGACGAACGTCAAGTGTAGCAGCCATCTTGAAGACATGCTGTGACGGCCTCATTCACGGGAACAGTTTGAACTAAGTTTGAAAACAAGCGGGAAGGATGTATCTACACACTGTAAAACTTTCACGCATGTAGAACGAAAACTGTATTTTTACAAAAATAGTGTGCATTTCTTTTGGAGTGACCCTCGTACCACTCAACCATTCGACATCAACTGCGGTACATAACCGGCTTAATACTGCCTCATATCACTGTCTTCAGATAACAGCTATTCTTGTTGTTCTTGCATATTTTCTAATGGCGTCTATCCACCTTCGATTTGCTCGTCTTCTTTGTCTCTTCTTACATCTTCGAAATCACTAAAGAACTTCGTTGGTCCATGTACAATCTCTTCATCCGTGTACATGGCCTGCCCTGCTCTGTTTCATTTTCATTGCACTAATAATTATGAGGCATCTCCTGAAAGTGAGAGCACTGAGCATCTGACACTCAAAGAAATTTTTTTTTCGACAAAGTTGTCAGCATTGTGTTCAAGGACAAAGTGTTGGTAGGAGAGCGCACCCTTGTTTGTCTCAGTCCGCTGAAAACTGTTGTTGAAATGTCGTGTTGAAATGAGTGTCTCTGTTCCGACGCCGCCAAATGCGAGGTTAGGGGCGTAATTTTGTTTGAAGCCATTTTGACTATTTTTCGAACGTGACTGTCTCAAGAAATATGTAAAGGTTCTTTCTAAATTTCCGCTGCCAGTCACAAACTTTGTCAACTATTGTATTACTTATTTATTTTGCGACATGTTTCGAGGGTTAAAACTCATCTTCAGGCTAAATGGCATTACAAAAACGACTTCACAATAATGTCATACTGATGTTACACAGTCTTTCGTAAATGCTGTGGTCATCCTGTGGAAGAAGACAAAACTTAGTAAGAGGCGATGCCACTTTGGAAGCTGGACTGCTTTTTGCACGAAAGTGTTGTGTAACGGTCACTCACTTTGTTCTTCTGGCGTAGCAGTGTCGTTGTGATGAGTTGCGGTGTATCCATTTCCGTGGCTCTCTTGGTCACAAATTGTCACTAACGTAGAGAGCCACGGAAATGGAAACACCGCAACTCATCACAACGACACTGCTACGCCAGAAGAACAAAGCTGTGGGTACCGGGCGTGAGTCGTGCTTCGGTAGCTCAGATGGTAGAGCACTTGCCCGCGAAAGGCAAAGGTCCCGAGTTCGAGTCTCGTTCGGGCACACAGTTTTAATCTGCCAGGAAGTTTCATATCAGCGCACACTCCGCTGCAGAGTGAAAATCTCATTTTGGAAACATCCCCCAGGCTGTGGCTAAGCCATGTCTCCGCATATCCTTTCTTTCAGGAGTGCTAGTTCTGCAAAGTTCGCAGGAGAGCTTCTGTAAAGTTTGGAAGGTAGGAGACGAGGTACTGGCAGAAGTAAAGCTGTGAGGACGGGGTGTGGGTCGTGCTTCGGTAGCTCAGATGGTAGAGCACTTGCCCGCGAAAGGCAAAAGTCCCGAGTTCGAGTCTCGGTCGGGCACACAGTTTTAATCTGCCAGGAAGTTTCATATCAGCGCACACTCCGCTGCAGAGTGAAAATCTCATTCTGGTCACTCACTTTGTTCTTCTGGCGTAGCAGTGTCGTTGTGATGAGTTGCGGTGTATCCATTTCCGTGGCTCTCTACGTTAGTGACAATCTGTGACCAAGAGAGCCACGGAAATGGATACACCGCAACTCATCACAACGACACTGCTACGCCAGAAGAACAAAGTGAGTGACCGTTACACAACACTTTCGTGCAAAAAGCAGTCCAGCTTCCAAAGTGGCATCGCCTCTTACTAAGTTTTGTCTTCTTCCACAGGATGACCACAGCATTTACGAAAGACTGTGTAACATCAGTATGACATTATTGTGAAGTCGTTTTTGTAATGCCATTTAGCCTGAAGATGAGTTTTAACCCTCGAAACATGTCGCTAAATAAATAAGTAATACAATAGTTTAGTTGACAGAGTTTGTGACAGGTAGCGGAAAAAAAAAAAAAAAAAAAAAAAAAAAAAAAAAAAAAAAACTTTACGTAATCCTGTTTCCTCCTGTAAGAGGAAATGCGCTGTTTCAGATGTTTAACGACATCAAAACCGTCTGCGGGGATTGTATGATGAATCATACTAATGTGTCAAATGGTATCGCGAGTTTAAACCTGGCAGAATGAATGTTCTGGTCGCCTTGACTCATGCCTGTTGAATAGAGTCCGGATTTCCCTTCGCCCTTGTGCGCGTGAAAAGTATCAATTTTCACAATTGTGTTGCCAACATTGATATTTTCATTTTATTACACTCCTGGAAATGGAAAAAAGAACACATTGACACTGGTGTGTCAGACCCACCATACTTGCTCCGGACACTGCGAGAGGGCTGTACAAGCAATGATCACACGCACGGCACAGCGGACACACCAGGAACCGCGGTGTTGGCCGTCGAATGGCGCTAGCTGCGCAGCATTTGTGCACCGCCGCCGTCAGTGTCAGCCAGTTTGCCGTGGCATACGGAGCTCCATCGCAGTCTTTAACACTGGTAGCATGCCGCGACAGCGTGGACGTGAACCGTATGTGCAGTTGACGGACTTTGAGCGAGGGCGTATAGTGGGCATGCGGGAGGCCGGGTGGACGTACCGCCGAATTGCTCAACACGTGGGGCGTGAGGTCTCCACAGTACATCGATGTTGTCGCCAGTGGTCGGCGGAAGGTGCACGTGCCCGTCGACCTGGGACCGGACCGCAGCGACGCACGGATGCACGCCAAGACCGTAGGATCCTACGCAGTGCAGTAGGGGAATGCACCGCCACTTCCCAGCAAATTAGGGACACTGTTGCTCCTGGGGTATCGGCGAGGACCATTCGCAACCGTCTCCATGAAGCTGGGCTACAGTCCCGCACACCGTTAGGCCGTCTTCCGCTCACGCCCCAACATCGTGCAGCCCGCCTCCAGTGGTGTCGCGACAGGCGTGAATGGAGGGACGAATGGAGACGTGTCGTCTTCAGCGATGAGAGTCGCTTCTGCCTTGGTGCCAATGATGGTCGTATGCGTGTTTGGCGCCGTGCAGGTGAGCGCCACAATCAGGACTGCATACGACCGAGGCACACAGGGCCAACACCCGGCATCATGGTGTGGGGAGCGATCTCCTACACTGGCCGTACACCACTGGTGATCGTCGAGGGGACACTAAATAGTGCACGGTACATCCAAACCGTCATCGAACCCATCGTTCTACCATTCCTAGACCGGCAAGGGAACTTGCTGTTCCAACAGGACAATGCACGTCCGCATGTATCCCGTGCCACCCAACGTGCTCTAGAAGGTGTAAGTCAACTACCCTGGCCAGCAAGATCTCCGGATCTGTCCCCCATTGAGCATGTTTGGGACTGGATGAAGCGTCGTCTCACGCGGTCTGCACGTCCAGCACGAACGCTGGTCCAACTGAGGCGCCAGGTGGAAATGGCATGGCAAGCCGTTCCACAGGACTACATCCAGCATCTCTACGATCGTCTCCATGGGAGAATAGCAGCCTGCATTGCTGCGAAAGGTGGATATACACTGTACTAGTGCCGACATTGTGCATGCTCTGTTGCCTGTGTCTATGTGCCTGTGGTTCTGTCAGTGTGATCATGTGATGTATCTGACCCCAGGAATGTGTCAATAACGTTTCCCCTTCCTGGGACAATGAATTCACGGTGTTCTTATTTCAATTTCCAGGAGTGTATTACATAAAAGTACATATTATTACTTTTTTTTACTCTTCGTACCTTCAGAGGGTTGCTTCCTAGAAAAACATCTGAATCAGTTGTACCATAAAAGTTGAAGACAAGAAGTCAACTTTACATATCACATTGTAGTGAAATAAAACGTGGTTATCAGTTTTCAAAAGCAAAGCAGACGTAATGGAAATGGAAATACCGTGTAGCTAGGGCCTCCCGTCGGGTAGACCGTTCGCCTGGTGCAAGTCTTTCGATTTGACGCCACTTCGGCGACTTGCGCGTCGATGGGGAAAATGATAATGATAAGGACAACACAACACCCAGCCACTGAGCGGAGAAAATCTCCGACACAGCCGGGTATCGAACCCGGGACATTATGTATGACATTCCACCGCGCTGACTACACTTTTTTTATCTCATTTTGTTCTATATTGTTCGTTGAATTTGTTAGTGGCGGACGTCCGATGACACACATTCAGGTTGTCCGTTAATCCGTTCACTCAGTTTTTTTTATTACAGAGGGTAGCTAAACCCACTGGCAGAACACGCTGAGCTACCGTGGCGGCATTTGCTAAATAATACTTCTTGGGAGTTAATGACTGTTTGCGTTCATGATACCTCTTGCTGCAACAAAATTAACACCTAAGTTACGATCTTGAGTTACGATGAACGACCCTTTCAGTATTGATGGAGGATTGTTCTATATCGAGCATGCAATAAGCAGATCGGATGGTTTATGAAATCCCAACTTCAGTAACATATACTTTGTCATGCGCACATAAAACAGCAAAGCAATGCAGTCGTCTGAGAAACAGATGTTGTGAGTGCAGATGCAAAAGCCTCCAAACTCCACAAATTACATTTGGCTTGATATGTGCTCTGCTATGGTTGTTGCGAACGTTCCATGGTACAAACTTCAAGTCCCTCAATATCGCACGCTTCTTCGAAAGTAATGCGGGTAACAGATTCATGATGACTCGACATCGATGAAAAACTGTTTAGATGTTTGTTACCAGGAGGCTCTGATAAGTATGCGACTCTAGCTAAGCAGCCACCACTACAGATAGCCGTCGGCGGAACAGCTGAAGCGTGTGTTCATTGGAAATTTCATTGTTGGTAAATTCTATGGAGAAGAACCGTCAGAGCCAGATTCTTTGCGAAGTGTTGGAATACACAAATCATTCGGCAGGAGCTCGTTTGGTGAATGACAATCTTAAAGTTCTTTGGTCTGAGGGAATCGAAGAATAAAAATTCTTCTTGTGCATGCGGATTCTGCGGTCTACACGCTGAAGGAAGTAACTGCTCTTCGTATATTCTGTCCGCATGTAATCCGCCTCACCTGTCTGGCCCATGCGCTGCAACGTATAGCCAAAGAAGTGCGCGGTAACTACTCAGAAGTAAATAAAATAATTTCGTACACCAAGCCCCTCACAGTCTGAATCTTTATAAGCTGCTGCTGAACCAAGCTTTTCCACCTCTGCCTGTCCTAATGCCGTGCGGTACGCTGATTGAAGCTGTTGGTCTGTATAATGAACATTTTCAAGCCGTGAAATCTGCGGATGATTCATTTCCGAGAGAATCCTTCACTAGGAAAGGCATGAAATGCTGCCACTGAACTTAAAATCGTAAATGCACCGATTTAACATTGGCTTCCTGGGCAGTAACATTAAGTAATTAAAACTTAACCGGCTGTCATTGCAGAAACCATGAGAAATTGTTGAGAATATGACATGTAAGCTGACTGATATTAGAACTGATATTGAGCCGAGGGTACTGAGTAAGTTTGACACTATTTTGTGAATACGTTTGACACTCTTTTGGCAAGAAATCCGGACTTCTCTCCTTTTTCTACAGAACAGGCTAGGATGTAATTCAGAAGTAGATGCAGTTGACATTATTGTTTTATGTTAAATACTGAATAAAATATTTTCGTGATGTTACGTATATTTCATCCATTTTTATTACATAAACATGTATTTAGAAGGAAGGTCAGCATTGGCCGTAATATTGGTGGTTTATTGATAGTAAAATCGATTTTCAATCACATAGTGATCATCTTCAGTGCTGTGGTGTTCAAATTAAACTCATAAGCACTGGTATCAAGTTATTATCAGTAACCAAAGCTAAGAATCCATCACAATAACTCCTCACAATAACTGGTATCAAGTTATTATCAGTAACCAAAGCTAAGAAACCATCACAATAACTCTTCAAAATAACAAGTTATTGTGATGGTTTCTTAGCTTTGGTTACTGATAATAACTTGATACCAGTGCCTATGAGTTTAATTTGTACACCACAGTACTGAAGATGATCACTACGTGGTTGAAAATCGATTTTGCTATCAATAAACTATCAATATTACGGCCAACGCTGACCTTCCTTCTAACTTCACATATATGGTCGTTGTGCACACAGCACCCCATGGAGTCGCCAATCAATAAACATGTATATATTTTACTTGTTGATATTACATAAAAACCCATGAACTACTGATGAGATGATGAACAAGATCGAAGAAATGATGGGTGGCGACCTCGATTGACTTTGGGTGAGATGAACACAATTTTCCAGAAATATCCAACGAGAAGTGGATACAAAACGGCTCACAGGTCGACAGAAAGTCAGAAGGGTCGCATCATACTCTTCCTCATCGTTTCTCCGAACTGGAGGGGGAACAGTTTCTTGACTCTACTGTGAGCGATGACGAAACATGGGTGCCCCACTACACCTCAGAGACGCAAAGACAAAGAATGCATGGCGACATGCCTCCCACCATCAACAAAAAGCCGGCCAGAGTGGCCGTGCGGATCTAGGCGCTGCAGTCTGGAATCGAGCGACCGCTGCGGTCGCAGGTTCGAATCCTGCCTCGGGCATGGATGTTTGTGATGTTCTTAGGTTAGTTAGGTTTAATTAGTTCTAAGTTCTAGGCGACTGATGACCTCAGAAGTTAAGTCGCATAGTGCTCAGAGCCATCAACAAAAATACTTCGAAACTCTTGTCTCGGCCCCAAAACATCATGGCCTCTGTCTTTTGAGCAACAAAGGGATTCTCCTCATTGAATTTTCGTCCTGGAGGGAATAACTAATGCTGACCGATACACTGTGAAACTCTAAAAAATCCACGGCGAGTGATTCAGGACAAAGGAAGGGGAGTGTTAATAAGGGAGTTTACTTGTTCCATGACAGTGCACGTCCCTATACAGCCAAACCCATCAAGCAACTCGCGGATTCATTCTGTTGGGATACCACCAACCAACTCGCTCACATCTCGCTTTACTCTTTTCGCTTCTCTGAAGTTTTTTGTTGGTGGAAAGATGTTTTGTAGCGACAATAAAGTCCAGAGCGGCGTCAGTGGGACAAACAGGAGGCAGGGAACTTTTTTAGCGAGCAGATGTGAGAGCTTTATCTGTCGGCTCACAAAATGCATTGACAACGAACGCGACTACGACGAAAAATTGTGTTTGATGCACAGGTGAGAACTTGTAAATTTTTCATACATATATTGCCGTAAAAAAGTAAGTACTGTTATTGTCTGATCATGCCTCGTCCTCTCCAGCCTGTTTTCTGATCGCTTTGTAATGAAAGCAATGAGCGTGAATGAGGCTCGAACCAGAGGTAGGACAGACGTCAAATGACATCCACCGACCCGATGTAACCAACCCCCAACATGGCTACCCTGTTGCACATGTATCTAGCAAACATGTTTTCAAACGGCTAGAGCATGGGAACGGTACGTTTCCGAGCCTGGATTCCCATTCAAAATATTATGTACAGGGTCACAATTATTGAACTATATGAAAAAAATGTAAATTATTTACAAACTACGGCGAGCACACACATTATTCAACATATAAACGTCACTACAGATATTAAGATTTAGGTTATGATACGTTCGATATGCCTGCCATCATTGGCGATGATGTGGCACAGTCGAATAGCGAAATTCTGCATGACCCGCTGAAGTGTAGGAATATCGACGCTGTCGGTGACCTCCTGAATGGCTGTTTTCAGCTGAGCAATGGTTTTAGGGTTACTGCTGTAACCTTGTCTTTAATATAGCCCCACAAAAAGGAGTCGCATATCCGGAGAATGTGGAGGTCGATCGAGGCCCATGCCAGTGGCCTCTGACTACCCCACAGCCAAAACGCGGCTCCCAAAGTGCTCCTCCAGGACATCAAACACTCTCCTGCTTCGATGGGGTCGAGCCCCGTCTGGCATGAACCACATATTGTCGAAATCAGGGGCACTTTGGATAATGGGGATGAAATCATCATCCAAAACCTTCTCGAACCGTTCATCTACATCCATACCCCGCAATCCACCTGTCGGTGTGTGGCAGAGGGTACTTCTATCGGTTCTCCCTTCTATTCCAGTCTCGTATTGTTCGTGGAAAGAAAGATTGTCGGTATGCCTCTGTGTGGGCTCTAATCTCTCTGATTTTATCCTCAAAGTCTCTTCGTGAGATATACGTAGGAGGGAGCAATATACTGCTTGACTCCTCGGTGAAGGTACGTTCTCTAAACTTCAACAAAAGCCCGTACCGAGCTACTGAGCGTCTCTCCTGCAGAGTCTTCCAATGGAGTTTATCTATCATCTCCGTAACGCTTTCGCGATTACCAAATGATCCTGTAACGAAGCGCGCTGCTCGCCGTTGGATCTTCTGTATCTCTTGTATCAACCCTATCTGGTATGGATCCCACACCGGTGAGCAGTATTCAAGCAGTGGGCGAACAAGTGTACTGTAAACCGTCTTCCTTTGTTATCGGATTGCATTTCCTTAGGATTCTTCCAATGAATCTCAGTCTGGCATCTGCTTTACCGACGATTAATTTTATATGGTCATTCCATTTTAAATCACTACTAATGCCTACTCCCAGATAATTTATGGAATTAACTGCTTTCAGTTGCTGACCTGCTATATTGTAGCTAAATGACAAAGGATCTTTTTTCTGTGTATTCGCAGCACATTACACTTGTCTACATTGAGATTCAATTGCTATTCCCTGCACCATGCGTCAATTCGTCGCAGATCCTCCTGCATTTCAGTATAGTTTTCGGTTGTTACAACCTCTCGATATACTACAGCATCATTCGCAAAAAGCCTCGGTGAGCTTCCGATGTTATCCACAAGGTCATTTATATATATTGTGAATAACAACGGTCCTACGACACTCCTCTGCAGCATACCTGAAATCACTCTTAGTTCGGAAGACTTCTCTCCATTGAGAATGACATGCTGCGTTCTGTTATCTAGGAACTCTTCAATCCAATCACACAATTAGTCTGATAGTCCATATGCTCTTACTTTGTTCATTAAACGGCTGTGGGGAACTGTGTCAAACGCCTTGCGGAATTCAAGAAACACGGCATCTCCCTCGGAACCCGTATCTATGGCCCTCTGAGTCTCGTGGATGAATAGCGCGAGTTGGGTTTCACACAATCGTCTTTTTAGAAACCCATGCTGATTCCTACAGAGTAGATTGCTTGTCTCCAGAAAAGTCATTATACTCGAACATAATGTTGTTGTTGTGGTCTTCAGTCCTGAGACTGGTTTGATGCAGCTCTCCATGCTACTCTATGCTGTCCAAGCCTCTTCATCTCCCAGTACTTACTGCAACCTACATCCTTCTGAATCTGCTTAGTATATTCGTCTCTTGATCTCCCTCTACGATTTTTACCCTCCACGCTGCCCTCCAATGCTAAATTTGTGATCCCTTGATGCCTCAAAACTTGTCCTACCAACCGGTCCCTTCTTTTTGTCAAGTTGTGCCACAAACTCCTCTTCTCCCCAATTCTATTCAATACCTCCTAATTAGTTATGTGATCTACCCATCTAATCTTCGGCATTCTTCTGTAGCACCACATTTCAAAAGCTTCTATTCTCTTCTTATCCAAGGTATTTATCGTCCATGTTTCACTTCCATACATGGCTACACTCCATACAAATACTTTCAGAAACGACTTCCTGACGCTTAAATCTATACTCGATGTTAACAAATTTCTCTTCTTCAGAAACGCTTTGCTTGCCATTGCCAGTCTACATTTTATATCCTCTCTACTTCGACCATCATCAGTTATTTTACTCCATAAGTAGCGAAACTTCTTTACTACTTTAAGTGTCTCATTTCCTAATCTAATTCCCTCAGCATCACGCGACTTAATTTGACTACATTCCATTATCCTCGTTTTGCTTTTGTTGATGTTCATCTTATATCCTCCTTTCAACTGCTCTTCCAAGTCCTTTGCTGTCTCTGACAGAATTACAATTTCATCGGCGAACCTCAAAGTTTTTATTTCTTCTCCATGAATTTTAATATCTACTCCGAATTTTTCTTTTGTTTCCTTTACTGCTTGCTCAATATACAGATTGAATAACATCGGGGATAGGCTACAACCCTGTCTCACTCCCTTCCCAACCATTGCTTCCCTTTCATGTCCCTCGGCTCTTATAACTGCCATCTGGTTTCTGTACAAATTGTAAATAGCCTTTCGCTCCCTGTATAATACGTTTTCCAAAATTCTACCGTTTGGTAGTCACCGCACCATCAAGGAATATCACACCGATTATTTCGTGACTGGACATTGCAACCCACACAGTCACCCGTTGAGGGTGAAGAGACTTCTCGATGGCGAAATGCGGATTCTCAGTCCACGAAATGCGCCGATTTTGCTTATTGACGAAGGCATCCAAATGAAAGTGTGCTTCGTCGCTAATTCAAACCATGCATGCGCATACTAATTCCTATCACGCCCCGCGCCCAACCGTGCAGGTTGAACGTCCTGACGCAAACCGTACAGAAATTATGACGATTTTACTTCAAATAGTCCGATAACTGTCACCCTGCACTCTCTCCCGTCTACAAGTCCTAGATGTTTGCAACGGGAATTTCCGAACACCGTGTATAACCTCATATACCCTCCCAACCTGGGAAGCTTTATTTCTTTTCATACTCTCTAGGTGCTTCACTTTTTTTTCCAGGCGGTGTAATTATGTAACTTTATTTTGTAACGGGTCCATGTGAGCCGCTGCATAGCTTGTTACAAGAGTCAAATGCTCAAAAAACACCTGGGTGCCCTTCGGACACTCAGAGAATTTTAATCCGGAATTATGTTGTATTATCACTATTCGCGTAGCGTGCAAATGTGACTGCGGGTCGTATGCTTGGGCTGTCTGCTGTGGGTTCTCTGAATGTGGAGATGCAGTTTAGCCAACCATTGTATCAAGTAGAGTGCGACTGCAGTGGACATAGGTTCCCCGCGCGTTAGCAGGCCGCGTTAGGTTGGCAAATAGCCGCTGTGCAGACTCTCTGAGCCCTTCCGGCCACCGTGTGTGGACCCCGGACGAGGGGAGACGGTTCGGCATTTCCAACTGAGACTCTGGTGAGTATAGACGCTCTGCGTTATGGCTCCTATAGTCGTCTTGGTTAGGACAGATAGTCAGGTTGCATAAAATTGCCATTTTTTTTGTATCATTGATGACAGCCTTGGAAGAGCCAGGCCTAACAAAACTTTACCATCTGGTGAGCAAGATGTATGAGACAGGCGAAATGCCCTCAGACTTCAAGAAGAATATAATAATTCCAACCCCAAAGAAAGCAGGTATTGACAGATGTGAAAATTACCAAACTATCAGTTTAATAAGCCACGGCTGCAAGATACTAACACGAATTCTTTACAGACGAATGGAAAAACTGGCAGAAGCCGACCTCAGGGAAGATCAGTTTGGATTCCGTAGAAATGCTGGAACACGTGAGGCAATACTGACCCTACGACTTATCTTAGAAAATAGATTATGGAAAGGCAAAGCTACGTTTCTAGCATTTGTAGACTTAGAAAAAGCTTTTGACAATGTTGACTGGAATACTCTCTTTCAAAGTCTGAAGGTAGCAGGGGTAAAATACAGGGAGCGAAAGGCTATTTACAATGTGTACAGAAACCAGAAGTCAGTTATAAGAGTCGAGGAGCATGAAAGGGAAGCAGTGGTTGGGAAGGGAGTGAGACAGGGTTCTAGCCTGTCCCCGATCTTATTCAATCTGTATATTGAGCAAGCAGTAAAGGAAACAAAAGAAAAGTTCGGAGTAGGTATTAAAATCCATGGAGAAGAAATAAAAACTTTGAGGTTCGCCGATGACATTGTAATACTGCCAGAGACATCAAAGGACTTGGAAGAGCAGTTCAACGGAATGGACTGTGTCTTGAAAGGAGGGTATAAGATGAACATCAACAAAAGCAAAACGAGGATAATGGAATGTAGTCGAATTAAGTCGGGTGATGCTGAGGGAATTAGATTAGGAAATGAGACACTTAAAGTAGTAATGGAGTTTTGCAAAATAACTGATGATGGTCGAAGTAAAGAGGATATAAAACGTAGACTGGCAATGGCAAGGAAAGTGTTTGTGTAGAAAAGAAATTTGTTAACATCTAGTAGAGATTTAAGTGTCAGGAAGTCGTTTCTGAAAGTATTTGTATGGAGTGTAGCCATTTATGGAAGTGAAACATGAATGATAAATAGTTAAGACAAGAAGAGAATGGGAGCTTTCGAAATGTGGCGCTACAGAAGAGTGCTGAAGATCGTATGGGTAGATCACATAAGTAATGAGGATGTATTGAACTGAATTGGGGGGTAGAGAAATTTGTGGCACAAGTTGACTAGAAGAAGGGATCGGTTGGTAGGACATATTCTGAGGCATCAAGGGATCACCAATTTAGTAGTGGAGGGCAGCGTCAAGGGTAAAAATGGTAGAGGGAGACGAAGAGATGAATACACTAAATAGATTCAGAAGGATGTAGGTTGCAGTAAATACTGGGAGATGAAGAAGCTTGCACAGGATAGAGTAGCATGGAGAGCTGCATCAAACCAGTCTCTGGACTGAAGACCACAACAACAAAAACAACACTTATGACGCGCCAGCATTTCATGTAACCGTACCATTAAGTAAAGTGAGTGATCAAGGAATTATTTTCATGATTATATTAAATAAAATGTTGTTGTTATATAAAATTCTTTGTCTCACAGCAACATCTTATTTGCGTTACCATTCCAGTAAGTTATTCAAACTTTCAACTTAAAGTTAACCAATAATCAGAAATTTTGCAGTGATATTTGCTCATGCAAACGTTCGCAGGCGTCTTTCACAAAAGATACAGGTGCCATTTTCAAGTTGAGGATGCCTGCTAGGGGTTTGCGGAAAGCAAGTATCGTGCAATTTACCCGGGCAGGCAGTTAAAACTGTGTAACTACTCCTCGTAAACTAACTTCTACATCTACATCTACATCTACCTCTACATGATTACTCTGCAGTTCACATTTAAGTGCTTGGCAGAGGGTTCATCGAACCACAATCATACTATCTCTCTACCATTCCACTCCCCAACAGCGCGCGGGAAAAACGAACACCTAAACCTTTCTGTCCGGGCACTGATTTCTCTTATTTTATTTTGATGATAATTCCTACCTATATAGGTTGGGCTCAACAAAATATTTTCGCATTCGGAAGAGAAAGTTGGTGACTGAAATTTCGTAAATAGATCTCGCCGCGACGAAAAACGTCTTTACTTTAATGACTTCCATCCCAACTCGCGTATCATATCTGCCACACTCTCTCCCCTATTACGTGATAATACAAAACGAGCTGCCCTTTTCTGTACCCTTTCGATGTCCTCCGTCAATCCCACCTGGTAAGGATCCCACACCACGCAGCAATACTCTAACAGAGGACGAACGAGTGTAGTGTAAGCTGTCTCCTTAGTGGACTTGTTGCATCTCCTAAGTGTCCTGCCAATGAAACGCAACCTTTGGCTCGCCTTCCCCACAATATTATCTATGTGGTCTTTCCAACTGAAGTTGTTCGTAATTGTGACACCCAGGCACATTATTGAATTGACAGCCTTGAGAATTGTACTATTTATCGAGTAATCGAATTTCAACGGATTTCTTTTGGAACTCATGTGGATCACCTCACACTTTTCGTTATTTAGCGTCAACTGCCACCTGCCACACCATACAGCAATCTTTTCTAAATCGCTTTGCAACTGATACTGGTCTTCGGATGACCTTACTAGACGGTAAATTACAGCATCATCTGCGAACAACCTAAGAGAACTGCTCAGATTGCCACCCAGGTCATTTATATAGATTAGGAACAGCAGAGGTCCCAGGACGCTTCCCTGGGGAACACCTGATATCACTTCAGTTTTACTCGATGATTTGCCGTCTATTACTACGAACTGCGACCTTCCTGACAGGAAATCGCGAATCCAGTCGCACAACTGAGACGATACCTCATAGGTCCGCAGCTTGATTAAAAAAAATGGTTCAAATGGCTCTGAGCACTATGGGACTTAACAGCTGTGGTCACCAGTCCCCTAGAACTTAGAACTACTTAAACCTAACTAACCTAAGGACATCACACACATCCATGCCCGAGGCAGGATTCGAACCTGCGACCGTAGCAGTCGCGCGGTTCCGGACTGCGCGGCTAGAACCGCGAGACCACCGCGGCCGGCCGCAGCTTGATTAGAAGTCGCTTGTGAGGAATGGTGTCAAAAGCTTTCAGGAAATCTAGAAATGCGGAATCAACTTGAGATCCCCTGTCGATAGCGGCCATTACGTCGTGCGAATAAAGAGCTAGCCGCGTTGCACAAGAACGATGTTTTCTGAAACCATGCTGATTACGTATCAATAGATCGTTCCCTTCGAGGTGATTCATAATGTTTGAATACAATATATGCTCCAAAACCCTATCGCAAACCGACGTCAATGATATAGGTCTGTAGTTCGATGGATTACTCCTACTACCCTTCTTAAACACTGGTGCGACCTGCGCAATTTTCCAATCTGTAGGTACATATCTATCAGTGAGCGAGCGGTTGTACATGATTGCTAAGTAGGGAGGTATTGTATCAGCGTACTCTGAAAGGAACCCAATCGGTATACAATCTGGACCTGAAGACTTGCCCCTATCAAGCGATTTGAGTTGCTTCGCAACCCCTAAGGTATCTACTTCTAAGAAACTCATGCTAGCAGCTGTTGGTGTTTCAAATTCTGGAATATTCCATTCGTCTTCCCTGGTGAAGGAATTTCGGAAAACTGCGTTCAATAACTCCGCTTTAGCGGCACAGTCGTCGGTAACAGTACCATCGGCACTGCGCAGCCAAGGTATTGACTGCGTCTTGCCGCTAGTGTACTTTACATACGACCAGAATTTATTCGGATTTTCTACCAAATTTCGAGACAATGTTTCGTTGTGGAACCTATTAAAGGCATCTCGCATTGAAGTCCGTGCCAAATTTCGCGCGTCTGTAAATTTAGGCAGTCTCCGGGATTTCGCGTTCTTCTGGACTTTGCATGCGTCTCGAAACTGCCGCTGGCGACCGCCTCCACGGAATATCCGTCGTCTCCCTCTGCGTCGGCTGACTCCTTCCCTTCCGCAGAAGTGCGCCCCCTGCCCCTTTAATTCCGCCTGCCCCTGCGTCGCTTCCCAGCATCATCGCGCGGGCGACCTCACAGCGGACTGCCCCGTCTCGCTGCCGCAGTGGGATTGCGCAAACCGTGACGCTCTCGCCTGCTATCTGCCCGGCCGCCTGTAACCTGACGCCGCTCACGTACCCACCAGCCAGCCGCCTCTACAGGCGGCTGCCAGGCACCGGCAAGCCGGCCCCCTTATCAGCAGCGTACAAGCGCCCTGCCCCCCGTCATTCCGCACCTTCGTTTGCGTGTCAACCTCCTAATGGAAATGAGGTAGAAAAAAAATGTCGGCGGCCAAGCAGACTGCTCGCTTCTGTACGAATGTGGAGAAATGGGACGAGGACTGACCGTCACCTTGTTCCACCATCCTCATCCACCGAGCATCATACAGACAGATTCGTTGCAAGAGGTTTCTGCAACAGGAAGGTTCCACATTCATAGATTTCCGGAAAGTTTTCGACACAGCACCACCCTGCAGGCCACTAACGAAGGTCCGAACGTACCGAATACTTTCTGACATAAAGGTGTTGGACAAACTTTACCATATGTATGTAAATGAGTTATACAGAACTGCATCCAGTCACTTTTTCGAACCTTTTCAGGTTCTAGCCATACAGACAGCTGCAGCTCACTGCAGATACAATAACTCTGTATTATTGATTCCTTGGGATTCATGTTAATGCCAAACATGATAATTGCTATAAAAAAATACTATAGTTGCCTGTAATATACAAGTAGAAATAAGATATCAGATCACCTGAAGTTTGTTCTTGTAGTAATTTATTTATTTATTTTATCTTGTGCTCTCATGTTATCACCATTCTGATTAAAATACTTGCCCTTATATCGACTTTAATACATGTAAAGAACAACAAATTACATCTCTGTACAAAGTAGGCCTATGCCATATCTTTCTGTCAAGATCTTTGTTACAAGCAACAGTTGTAAAGCGCATACTGGATGCTGGAAAAGTGTCACTGTCAAAGTATAAATTAATATAGTTTGTGTGAAAGTGTTCTGGACATGAAAATGGAGGCAGACAGATGGACACTAACCGAAAAATGCCGCCTATACTGTCGCAGTAAGTAAAAACTAAATTTACATCCATATTGACAGATAAGCTATAGTCATGGCGATACATTAAAATGTGACCCATCTTTCTGCCATAGAACCAGCAACCAGCATTATGCTACTACCAGTAATGATGTAACTTACCGTATCCTCCCGAAACCATCTGAAGATGAACCTGAAAAGGTTCGAAAACCGGTTCATGGAATAAAGCATTATTATTCAAAAAAGTGACTGGTTGCAGTTCCGTATAACTTATTTACATTCAATATACAGTCACGGCTCTAAAATATCCGTAATGGATAAGCATAAACTTTACCGTAATGAAGTTTTCACTCTGCAGTGCAGTGTGCGCTGATATGAAACTTCCTGGCAGATTAAAACTGTATGCCACACCGAGACTCGAACTCGGGCCCTTTGCCTTTCGCGGGCAAGTGCTCTAGCGACTTTTTTTTTTTTTTTTTTTTTTTTTTTGCATGGACGGTAGTCTCGCTTGCTTGCCACTTTATTTTTTTATTTTAAGGAACAAATAATTGCCAGCTTTTGGGTTTGAATTGCCGACTTATAACACAGTAGCCAGGGTGCTAAGGAAATTTCTTTTTTGCTCTGACCACTTTTTTGTGTTAGCAAAAAGTTGCCTTTCACTTACGAAAGGCAAAATTACAGTTAACATCCATATCAATAACAAAAAAAAGTACCTTCGAAACTATGAAATAGAATTTAAAACTAATAGTATCATAGATAATAGAGAAAGAAATATAAGCAAATCTTGCTCGCCATTCCATGTGCATGGCCCATCTACGCACAAATTCCATCTTCCAAGTTGATAAACATTACGCAGCGTGTGGAGCTTTATGATGGCGGTCATCCTCTGCCCGGTACTCCCCAACTATGGGGGGGGGGGGGGGGGGGGGGGTTATCGAAGACACTGCGCAAATAGTTCGCAAATAGCTATCGGTATCGGTGTGTACGCGCAAGTGTGCTATGACTGTCCTGGAGAAATTGCCAGTAATCAAGGACCATCTTCTCATCATCGCGAAAGAGGTTGTATATGGACATCCCTTTAAACCAGGTGAGAGCGTGTGTCTTTGCAGACGGGAAATAAGTTCAAATGGCTCTGAGCACTATGGGACTTAACATCTGAGGTCATCAGTCCCCTACACTTAGAACTACTTAAACCTAACTAACCTAAGGACATCATGCACATCCATGCCCGAGGCAAAATTCGAACCTGCGACCGTAGCAGCCGCGCGGTTCCGGAAGGGGAAATAAGTATCCTCCGGACAAAGGAGGAGCCGTGGCTCAATTGTGCGAGGCGCGATACGTAGGTCGCAGGCGAGGATCTTCTGCACTAGCAGCCATACCTCTAACGCCGATCCACATGTGAAACGGTGTTCGTCAGTATCCATGAGGTGGCAACGTGGGCAAAGGGGGAATCCGTCATCCCAATAGCATGCAGCCTTTGTCGTGTTACAACTTTCATGTTCACAACCTGGTACCATGTGGCTCGTACCCGCGTGGGGAGGAACGGCTTCTGGACCGCTCTCCACACTGCAGGCCATAGGGCGGTCGGGCTTTTCCTCTTAATCACATTGCGTGGGATGGACCTTAGCAGCAACCTGTAAGTATCGCTCGCCATGGGAGTGTGAGTGTTGGGGAGGTCTGGGTGTACGTAACTATACTCAAGAATAAATGCCGAGAGGTGCGAACGACTGAGCTATCCAAGCACGACACACGACCCTTCCTCACAGTTTAATTCTGCCAGTACCGGAATTTTAGCTGTCCTCACAGTTTAATTCTGCAAGAACCAGAATTGTAGCTGTCGGGACGGTCGTGAGTCGTGCTTAGCTAGCTCAGTCGGAAGAGCACTTGCCCGCGAAAAGGCAAAGGTCACGGGCCGTGTGTCGTAGTTGGATAGCTCAGTCGGAAGAGCACTTGCCCGAAGGAAAGGCAGAGGTCCCGAGATCAAGTCTAGGTCTGGCACACAGCTTAATCTGCCAGGAAGTTTCAAACTCTTCCATGTCCATTACGATGTAGGTTACCTGCTGACGTTCAAGACAGTTTCCATTCGTTTCGGAATGATGACACACATGGTTTTGAATGGAATCCTTTGCCATTCTTCCTTCAAGATAGTGGCAGTTTCTGCTAACGATGATGAAGTTGCTTAGCGATCCCGCACCATTCTCTCCAAAATAATCAACAAAGGCTCAGTAATGTTGAGATCTGGAGACTGTGGTGTGCAGGAGAAATGCGACAGTTCATTCTCGTGCCCACAAAACCAGTCGTCGGCGATGCGATATGTGTGAACAGGGGCCCTCTCGTCTTGGAACACAGCATCGCTACTGGAGAACAAACGCTGTAACATGGAATGGGCTCGATCATCTGAAATGGACACCTAATCCTTGGCAGTAATGGGAACTTACAAATCAGCACTGAAGCCCTGCCATGCTTCTCTCTTTGGACGTAAACATGGACAGAAACTGGAAACAGTGTGAAACAAGACTCTGCCGACCAAATGACTTTATTCCATTGCTCGATAGTTTAGGTTTTATGCCTTCGGCGCCACGTTTTCCTGTCACTGGCATGTGCATCGCTGTTGAGTGGCTTTGCGGTTCCAACTCGCTCTGCCGTTCCCTGCTTATAGAGCTCTCTTCGTGCTGTTTTGGTGCTGACAGAGTTAGCGGTTGCGGCATTCAATTCTGCAGTGACATTTTCAACTGTAGTACTCACATTTTTCGTCACAGC
Organism: Schistocerca americana; assembly: GCF_021461395.2. Taxonomy (NCBI): domain Eukaryota; kingdom Metazoa; phylum Arthropoda; class Insecta; order Orthoptera; family Acrididae; genus Schistocerca; species Schistocerca americana. Next base: position 108,841,061 of record NC_060120.1, read on the forward strand.
CCTTTTCAGTGACTGCTTGTCACGATCACTCAACACACACTGTCGTCCGCTTTGTGACTTAGCGGATGATGTTTCTCCAGTTTCCCAGTGTGCGGTATAAAGGGTGTTACAAAAATGTACGGCCAAACTTTCAGGAAACATTCCTCACACACAAAGAAAGAAAATATGTTATGTGGACATGTGTCCGGAAAGGCTTACTTTCCATGTTAGAGCTCATTTTATTACTTCTCTTCAAATCACATTAATCATGGAATGGAAACACACAGCAACAGAACGTACCAGAGTGACTTCAAACACTTTGTTACAGGAAATGTTCAAAATGTCCTCCGTTAGCGAGGATACATGCATCAACCCTCCGTCGCATGGAATCCCTGATGCGCTAATGCAGCCCTGGAGAATGGCGTATTGTATCACAGCCGTCCACAATACGAGCACGAAGAGTCTCTACGTTTGGTACCGGGGTTGCGTAGACAAGAGCTTTCAAATGCCACCATAAATGACAGTCAAGAGGGTTGAGGTCAGGAGAGCGTGGAGGCCATGGAATTGGTCCGCCTCTACCAATCCATCGGTCACCGAATCTGTTGTTGAGAAGCGTACGAACACTTCGACTGAAATGTGCAGGAGCTCCATCGTGCATGAACCACATGTTGTGTCGTACTTGTAAAGGCACATGTTCTAGCAGCACAGGTAGAGTATCCCGTATGAAATCATGATAACGTGCTCCATTGAGCGTAGGTGGAAGAACATGGGGCCCAATCAAGACATCACCAACAATGCCTGCCCAAACGTTCACAGAAAATCTGTGTTGATGACGTGATTGCACAATTGCGTGCGGATTCTCGTCAGCCCACATATGTTGATTGTGAAAATTTACAATTCGATCACGTTGGAATGAAGCCTCATCCGTAAAGAGAACATTAGCACTGAAATGAGAATTGAAACATTGTTGTATGAACCATTCGCAGAAGTGTACCCGTGGAGACCAATCAGCTGCTGATAGTGCCTGCACACGCTGTACATGGTACGGAAACAACTGGTTCTCCCGTAGCACCCTCCATACAGTGACGTGGTCAACGTTACCTTGTTCAGCAGCAACTTCTCTGACGCTGACATTAGGGTTATCGTCAACTGCACGAAGAATTGCCTCGTCCATTGCAGGTGTCCTCGTCGTTCTAGGTCTTCCCCAGTCGCGAGTCATAGGCTGCAATGTTCCGTGCTCCCTAAGACGCCGATGAATTGCTTCGAACGTCTTCCTGTCGGGACACCCTCGTTCTGGAAATCTTTCTCGATACAAACGTACGTGCTAATCCATACATCAAATGGGCATCTGCTAACTCCGCATTGTAAACATTGCACTGACTGCAAAACCACGTTCGTGATGAACACTAACCTGTTGATACTACGTACTGATGTGCTTGATGCTAGTACTGTAGAGCAATGAGTCGCATGTCAACACAAGCACCGAAGTCAACATTACCTTCCTTCAATTGGGCCAACTGGTGGTGAATCGAGGAAGTACAGTACATACTGACGAAACTAAAATCTGCTCTAACATGGAAATTAAGCGTTTCCGGACACATGCCCACATAACATATTTTCTTTATTTGTGTCTGAGGAATGTCTTCTGAAAGTTTGGCCTTACCTTTTTGTAACACCCTGTATATCTTCCATTGGTTGTGGAAGCACTCGCCATTTGAGCACCGATAATTTTCCTATGTTTTAATTCACTTAGCTCCGACATAATACACTCACATCTACACAGAACTCTGTTCTGACCACAACCGACAACTGCAACGTATTGAAGACACCGCACAGTTCGCGTTCGTGTTCAAACACAATAGCACAACATTCTTGCTTGGCTAGCATCTGCATTTATATTCAGACATGCATGTCGTCCTATATTTTTGTCCAACCGCTGTATGTAAATAGCTCTAAAACTTTTTAAGTAACAGATCACAGTACGTTGTCCTAAACGGCAAATGTTGATTGGAGACAAGCGTATCGTCAGGAATGAAATGTGAGAGGACCGTTCTTGATCTCTATATACTTAAACGATATCAGAACTAGGGTGAGCAACAATTTGCGACTGTTAGCTGATGACTCTGTACTGTACCCTAAGGTGTCGTCTTTGATCAACTGTAAGACGATACACTGCTGACATCAATCTCCAAAATTTTTGAGAAGATCATGTACTCTAGAATAGTACATCTACATCTACATCTACATGATTACTCTGCAATTCACATTTAAGTGCTTGGCAGAGGGTTCATCGAACCACAATCATACTATCTCTCTACCATTCCACTGCCGAACAGCGCGCGGGAAAAACGAACACCTAAACCTTTCTGTTCGAGCTCTGACTTCTCTTATTTTATTTTGATGATCATTCCTACCTATGTAGGTTGGGCTCAACAAAATATTTTCGCATTCGGAAGAGAAAGTTGGGGATCGAAATTTCGTAAATAGATCTCGCCGCGACGAAAAACGTCTTTGCTTTAATGACTTCCATCCCAACTCGCGTATCATATCTGCCACACTCTCTCCCCTATTACGTGATAATACAAAACGAGCTGCCCTTTTTTGCACCCTTTCGATGTCCTCTGTCAATCCCACCTGCTAAGGATCCCACTCCGCGCAGCAATATTCTAACAGAGAACGAACGAGTGTAGTGTAAACTGTCTCTTTAGTGGACTTGTGGCATCTTCTAAGCGTCCTGCCAATGAAACGCAACCTTTGGCTCGCCTTCCCCACAATATCATATATGTGGTCTTTCCAACTGAAGTTGTTCGTAATTTTAACACCCAGGTACTTAGTTGAATTGACAGCCTTGAGAATTGTACTATTTATCGAGTAATCGAGTTCCAACGGATTTCTTTTGGAACTTTTCGTTATTTAGCGTCAACTGCCACCTGCCACACCATACAGCAATCTTTTCTAAATCGCTTTGCAACTGATACTGGTCTTCGGATGACCTTACTAGACGGTAAATTACAGCATCATCTGCGAACAACCTAAGGGAACTGCTCAGATTGTCACCCAGGTCATTTACATAGACCAGGAACAGCAGAGGTCCCAGGACGCTTCCCTGGGGAGCACCTGATAGCACTTCAGTTTTACTCGATGATTTGCCGTCTATTACTACGAACTGCGACCTTCCTGACAGGAAATCACGAATCCAGTCGCACAACTGACACGATACCCCACAGGCGCGCAGATTGATTAGAAGTCGCTTGTGAGGAACGGTGTCAAAAGCTTTCCGGAAATCTAGAAATACGGAATCAACCTGAGATCCCCTGTCGTATCGGCCATTGCTTCGTGCGAATAAAGAGCTGGCTGCGTTACACAAGAACGACGTTTTCTGAAACCATGCTGATTACGTATCAATAGATCGTTCCCTTCGAGGTGATTCATAATGTTTGAATGCAGTATATGCTCCAAAACCCTACTGCAAACGGACGTCAACGATATAGGTCTGTAGTTCGATGGATTACTCCTACTACCCTTCTTAAACACTGGTGCTACGTGCGCAATTTTCCAATCTGTAGGTACAGATCTATCGGTGAGCGAGCGGTTGTATATGATTGCTAAGTAGGGAGCGTAATCTGAAAGTATCTCGTCTTAGCAACGACAGTATCCTTAGAAAATCACAGTTTGGGTTTCAGAAGGGTGTGTCTACTGAGAATACCATTGTTGTGACCGTAGAAAATTTTAATTTTTATTCTTGCTTTTGTGACCATAATAAGAGTCCAGGCTCCAGAGGCAAACAGCCAGCCGACATTAAGAATTAGTCCACCAGGACGTAGGGACAAGATAAGCGGCGGAGGCTGCCAAGTATGGCTTGTTGATCAAATAACATAGTGTTTGACTTCCTGCCAGAGGAAGCAGCATGAATGAAACTTGCGCAATGGAAGACGCAAACACTAAGACAGCTAGAGAGAGTGTCAGTCACTTGCGAAAAAGACTCGTGTGGAACCAAATTAAGTTGTGTGCAGCTAGAAACGAAAGTGTCGTGTGGAACCGAAGGCATTCTTGTGCAAGCCGACCAATTAGAAACGAAAGGGTCGTGTGAAACAAATTAACTCGTGTGCACCCAAGTACATGAGAAACGGCAGCGGAATAGCTAGAGGCAGAGATGCAGCTGCAGATTCAGAGCCAGTGCCGGCGGTTTGGAGATTCCGCAGCGAGACGCCAGCGGGGCCGAGTAGGCCCATAGCAGCCGATACAGCTGATAAAAACTTCAACTACGAGAAGACGGTGATAGACTCTGGTGGACACTCAGGAACTGCAGATCTAGTAGGATTTTTAGAGTTTCTTTGGAATAGTGTTGAACAGAGGCTGTCAGTCTTTGTCTCAATTAAGTAGAGAGGAGTAGGAGGAGGAGATTACTGTTTAACGTACCGTCGACAACGAGGTCATTAGAGACGGAGCACAAGCTCGGATTAGGGAAGGATGGGGAAGGAAATCGTCTGTGCCCTTTCTAAGGAAGCATCCCGGCATTTGCCTGAAGCGATTTAGGGAAATCACGGAAAACCTAAATCAGGATGGCCGGACGCGGGATTGAACCGTTGTCCTCCCGAACGCGAGTCCAGTGTGCTAACCACTGCGCCACCTCGCTCGGTACGTAGAGAGATTTCAGTGTTAACCAAGAACAAGTGATTGCTTTGTACTTGTTTCTTATATGTACCGGCAACTAGCTTTCAAGTAGCAAGTCCGAATAAACAGGCTGAATCTTACTAAAAGGTTTATGGTCCAACATCTCACATAAGTATATGTGAGAATAAACGTGATAGAAACTAACCAATCTTTTCTGCCTATTGCAATTCTGTAACCTATTTTCAGGAAACTTATTTGCTTCAAACCAAGGAGATTCTCTCCCTCTCATCTCCGATATAAAGGTTGACAGCAATTTATAACTCACACATTGTCGTTAACGTCCCGATTGCGCTACGCAGTTCGCACTTACTTCATTCTGGTGTAGTGAGGCTGTGCCGGGATGCGACACCATTTACGTGTTCACTCATCAGATTTTACGTGCACTAAATCCTAAAAGAGCCCCGACTGGTATTTTCTGCATTTGACTGTACGAATCTCAGTGGACGCCACATTCATCAATGTAAAATCCTTCCGATGATGTAGGTATAATCTTCCGAAACGCATTTTAGAAATGTAATATAATGAATGTGACATTATAGCAATTTGTAGTTTTGATGGAATTTCATCAAGGTCATGGTCAAGCCTAATCCACAGTGATTGCATTTAGAAACGTATCCAGCTTTGTAACAAATTGTGTTGGGAGTGGTAGATAGTTTATATAACCTGTTTAACCACTGATCTTGAAATAACTATACCAGTCATGTGGATATATCTTCAGCTGAGAGTAGCTTAATGCAAGGATACGATTTTGGTTCCATTGACCACTTTTACCGCACGTATCACGATTCCTGTGTCTTTCTTTTCCTTCCTTTACAACGACAACATCGGGGAAACAGTGGTCGTTCGAGTTCCACGTCTTCTAAATTCAAATTGATGCTGTTATTAGCGTGCTTGGACCGTGTGAAGGCATACAGGACGTACTTGCGCATGATTTTGTTTACGGTTCGTCAGTTTTCTGACTGGTATGATGCGGCGCGCTGCGAATTCCTCCCCTACGACAACCTCTTCGTTTCAGAGTAGCACTTGCACACACAGTCTTCCATTATTTGCTGGATGTATTCTAACCTCTGTCTTCCCTACAGTTTTTACCCTCCAATACTTTGGAGGTTGTTCCTTGACCTCTTATCACGTTTGTCCTGTCATCCTATCCTTTCTTCTTGTCAGTGTTTTCCACATATTTCTTTTCCCTCTGATTCTGTGAAGAATTTCCGCTTTTATCAAGTCAGTACAGCCAATTTTCAACATTTCTCTGTAGCATCACAGGTGAAACGCTTCGATTCCCTTCTTTTCCAATTTCCGGTTTCCACACGGTCAATGATTCACTTTCACACAATACTTTGTTCCAGACGTACATTCTCACTAATTTATTACTCAAATTGAGACTTCCTTTGGACGGAAATGTCCTCTTTGACGGTGCCACTTTACTTTGTATGTTCCTTCCTTCGTCCATTATATGTTATTTTGCTTCCAACGTAGCAGAATTCCTTATCTTCGTCTACTTCGTGGTCTCTAATTTATGGTAACTTTCTCACCGCCGGCTGCTGTGGCCGAGAGGTTCTAGACGCTTCAGCGATGCTGCTACGGTTGCAGGTTCGAATCCTGCCTCGTGCATGTATGTGAGTGACGTTCTTAGTTTAGTTAGGTTTAAATAGTTCTAAGTCTAGGGGACTGATGACCTCAGATATTAAGTCCCATAGTGCTTAGAGGCATTTGAATCATTTGAACTTTCTCACCAATCTCGTTTCAAAAATTCAAATGGCTCTGAGCACTATGGGACTTAACATCTGAGGTCATCAGTCCCTTAGACTTAGAACTACTTAAACCTAACTAACCAAAGGACATCACACACATCCATGCCCGAGGCAGGATTCGAACCTTCGACCATAATAGCATCGCGGTTCCAGACTGAAGCGCCTAGAACCGCACGGCCACACAGGCAATCTCGTTTCAGTTTCTCGGCATATTCTCATTACATATTCTGTGTTCAGGAGATTTTTCATTCCATTCAGTATTTACTGCAGTTCTTCCACGCTTTGACTGAGGATATCAATGTTATAAGCGAATGTTATCGTTCATATTCTTTCACACTGCATTTTAATCCCATTGCTGAACCTATATTGTTTATGTCATTGCTTCTTCGATTTATAGATTGAACAGCGGAGAAGGAAGTCGGCTCCATCATAAATGCTTGTAAAGCTTTCAGCTACTTCTGTAATGAAGCCATTGATACAGTAAGAACCTTACGATACCAGACGGTATCGATATTTTCGGTTATATAAAAACACATCTTGATAAAAACTATTATTTCATACTTTAATGTTCGTATACTACAGATCTGAATTAATGTTGAAGCATTTTACTTAAAATTCCGTAAATTCGTCTTATTAATTTTTAGAAGATGGTTATTGTCAAAGATGTAAACTCTTTGGTTTATGTGTTACATTTCAGTTCTTCATCGTTGTGCACAACCTTGGCGGGAGTGTGGTTGTAAATGGACAGACTTGGTGGGAAGAAATCGTAAATGGAGATCATTTGCTTTTGTAGTACTGCTGTAGGCAAAAGTATTTTGTGTTAATTATTCAGACTGTGAAATATTGCTGAATATAAATATTTTACAGTTCAGTAACTTCACTTCACCTGAATTTCATAATCCTTTCAACAGTTTTTTCGTGCTAGAAAAGGATCCGTAATCGATATACCAATGCTCACTGAGGTCATACGTTATCGATATGCACATATACAGATGGCGGTAGTATACCCTACACGAGGTATAAAAGGGCAGTTCTTTGGCGGAGCTGTCATTTGATCTCAGGTGATTTATGTGTAAAGTTTACCAAAGTGATTATGGGGGCACGACGGAAGTTAACAGACTTTGAACGCGGAATGGTAGTTGCAGTTAGACACATGGGACGTTCTGTTTCGGAAATCGTTAGGGAATACGATATTCCGAGATCCACAGTGTCAAGAATGTGCCGAGAATACCAAATTTCAGGCCTCTCACACAGCACAACGCAGTGGCCGACGCATTCACTTGACGACCGAGAGCTGTGCTAACAGGTAAGCAACACTACGTGAAATAACCGCGGGGATCAATGTGGAACGTATGACGAACGTTTCCGTTGAGTGCTGCGAAATTTGGCGTTAATGGGTCATGGCAGTAGACGACCGAAGCGAGTGCCTTTGCTAACAGCACGACGTTGACGGCAGTGATTTTCTTGGGCTTGTGCCCCTAGACGACTGGAGAACCATGGCCTGGTCAGATGAGTCCCAGTACCAAATATCAGCATTACCTGTCACTACTGACAACAAAGTGGCCAATGGCCTTCACTTAACGACCACGGACAGCACCGTTTGTGTACAGTTGTCAGTACTAACAGAGAAGCAACACTCCGTGAAATAATCACAGATATCAGTGTGGGACGTACGACTAACGTATCCGTTAGGACATTGCGGCGAGTTTTGGCGTTAATGGCCAATGACAGCAGACTGTAACACGCCCGGGGGTACAAATGGGTGGGGAACCCTTTAAACTGTTTTTTCAATTCTGGACCGTGCTCCCCGTCCACACCACGTACCTGATAACCCGCGGCGGTCGTATTGTTCTGCTCCACACTGCTGCTGGCTTGCCTGAAATTATCCGTCGAAATATGCAAGCGAGTTTAGGGGAGCCACTCAACGTTAAAACATAACAATGTTCTACGTCTGGTATGAACAAGTGTATTCTGACGCGATAAAAGAAAATCGCAGGTTGCACTGTTTACATTCCAATTCGAAAGTGTTTATCCAAATTAATGGATGATTACCAGTCCACAATATCACTCAGACGAGCGTACGCATAACCGACATGACGCAGGTGATTATTGATGATGCGGAAGCCGATTGATCGCACGAAAGTTCTTACGCTCGTACGAGCGTGCGCGTAACCGTCGCCGGCGCGGTTGATTGTAGATGATGCGGAAACGTGATGACCGAACGCATGTTCTCACGCTAGCGAGCAAGACACTGGCACTTGATTGCACACTTTTGTGGTAACTAATTTTTACTGATTCATATTAGTTCTTTCTGAGAGAGCGAATGATGATTGATGCTGTGCAGCACGCAACGAGAGGATACACAAAAATGTTATCGGCGGCACTGCGGCACTGCACGTTTTTAATTACGCACTCTCCTCTGATTCACTTCCATATTCATCACTTTGCTGTAATAGCACTAGCAACAACACTTCAACTTCCATAGTAACAATGCCGCTCACACGCAGAGCTACCCACAACGCAACGTAACAGTTCCGTCCCGCGCTCTACTCGACAGACGCGGCTGCCCGCAAAGATACTTCCACAACTAAGCCAGCGATATGACAATACGCTTACAAGACGACCGACCCGTGTGCCTTTGGTAAAACCGTTACATCGCCCGTCCTGGGGTCGTGACCATATCGGTTGGACCTTAGACGACTGGAACATCCTGGCTTAGTCACAGTAGCTCCGATTCCAGTTGAGTGGTAGGGTTGAAGCGTAGAGCAGACCCCACGAAACCTTGGACCCAAGTTGCTAACAAGGCACTGCGTAAGCTGGTGGTGGCTCCATAATAATGCGTGCTGTGTTTACATGGATATTTGCCTACTTGGAGAACATTTCCAGCCTTGCATCGACGTTATGTACCCAAACAACAATCGAACTTTTATGGATGACAATGCGCCGTGAAACCGAGCCACAAATGATTGCGATTGAAGAACATTCTAGACAATTCGACCGAATAATTTATCCACCCAAATCGCCCGACATGAATCCCAGCAGAAATGTCATGGACGTTATCGAGAGGTCATTTGGTGCACAACATCCTGCTCCAGCAACACTTTCGCAATTATGGACGGCTATTGGGGGCAGCATGACTCAATATTTCTGCAGGGGGCTTCCGACGACTTATGGCGTCTAGTTGCTGCAGTTCGCCGGGCAAAAGGAGGTCCGGCACGGCATTAGGAAGTGTCCCATGACTGTTGTCGCCTCAGTGTACAGAAGACAATGAGACCATCAATGAGAAAAATCAGCTAAGTGACACTCTCTGGAAATTTAGACGCAACTGACTCCAAAATAAGGACTAATCTCCGGTATGGGGAGAAGCCACTGAATTCAGGCACTGAAGTGGCACGTTAAGAAGCTCCTGAAATTGAGATGTTGTTGTTGTGGTCTTCAGTCCAGAGACTGGTTTTATGCAGCTCTCCATGCTACTCTATCCTGTGCAAGCTTCTTCAGCTCCCAGTACCTACTGCAACCTACATCCTTCTGAATCTGTTTAGTGAATCCATCTCTTGGTCTTCCTCTACGATTTTTACCCTCCACGCTGCCCTCCAATACTAAATTGGTGATCTCTTGATGCCTCAGAATATGCCCTACCAACCGATCGCTTCCTCTAGTCAAGTTGTGGCACAAACTTCTCCCCAATTCTATTCAATACCTCCTCATTAGTTATGTGATCTAGCCATCTAATCTTCAGCATTCTTCTGTAGCACCACATTTCGAAAGCTTCTGTTCTCTTCTTGTCCAAACTATTTATCGTCCATGTTTTACTTCCATACATGGCTACACTCCATACAAATACTTTCAGAAACGACTTCCTGACACTTAAATCTATACTCGATGTTAACAAATTTCTCTTGTTCAGAAACGCTTTCCTTGCCATTGCCAGTCTACATTTTACATCCTCTCTACTTCGACCATCATCAGTTATTTTGCTCCCCAAATAGCAAAAACTCATTTACTACTTTAAGCATTTCATTTCCTAATCTAATTCCCGCAGCATCACCCGATTTAATTCGACTACATTCCACCAACCTCGTTTTGCTTTTGTTGATGTTCAGCTTATATCCTCCTTTCAAGACACTGTCCATTCCGTTCAACTGCTCTTCCAAGTCCTTTGCTGTCTCTGACAGAATTGCAATGTCATCAGCGAACCTCAAAGTTTTTATTTCTTCTCCATGGATATTAATTCCTACTCCGAATTTTTCTTTTGTCCCTTTACTGCTTGCTCGATATACAGATTGAATAACATTGCGGATAGGATAGAACTCTGTCTCACTCCCATCCCAACCACTGCTTCCCTTTCATGCCCCTCGACTCTTATAACGGCCATCTGGTTACTGTACGAATTGGAAATAGCCTTTCGCTCCCTGTATTCTACCCCTGCCACCCTCAGAATTTTAAAGAGTGTATTCCAGTCAACGTTGTCAAAAGCTTTCTCTAAGTCTACAAATGTTGGAAACGTAGGTTTGCCTTTCCTTAATATATTTTCTAAGATAAGTCGTAGGGTAAGTATTGCCTCACGTGTTCCAACATTTATACGGAATCCAAAATGATCTTCCCCGAGGTCGGCTTCTACCAGTTCTTACATTCGTCTGTAAAGAATTCGCGTTAGATTTTGCAGCTGTGACTTATTAAACCGATAGTTCGGTAATATTCACATCTGTCAATACCTGCTTTCTTTGGGATTGGAATTATTATATTCTTCTTGAAGTCTGAGGGTATTTCGCCTGTTTCATACATCTTGCTCACCAGACGAGGCCTGGCTCTCCCAAGGCTGTCAGTAGTTCTAATGGAATGTTGTCTACTCCCGGGGCCTTGTTACCACTCAGGTCTTTCAGTGCTGTATCAAACTCTTCACGCAGTATCATATCTCCTATTTCATCTTCATCTACATTCTCTTCAATTTCTATAATATTGTACTCAAGAACATAGCTCTTGTATAGACCCTGTATATACTCCTTCCACCTTTCTGCTTTCACTTCTTTGCTTAGAACTGGGTTTCCATCTGAGCTCTTGATATTCATGCAAGTGGTTCTCTTTTCTCCAAAGATCTCTTTAATTTTCCTGTAGGCAGTATCTATCTTACCCCTAGTGAGATAAGCCTCTACAGCCTCACATTTGTCCCCTAACTTTTGTGACTTAGCAAGACAGCCAAGTCACAACGAGAGGAAGCCGAAAGGCACGCGTTAAGCTCACGCAGATTGGCGTGAGGTCTGGAACAGTTAAAAGGAAATGAGAACTTAGAAAATGGACGCAGTTGCTGTAATACTTAACTTTAATCCACATTTGTAGAACATCGCTCTTGATGATACATGCTTCACAATATTAATTATCAAAGCTATGGCGCCTTGCTAGGTCGTAGCCAATGACTTAGCTGAAGGCTGTGCTAACTATCGTCTCGGCAAATGAGAGCGTATTTGTCAGTGTGGCTTCGCTAGCAAAGTCTGCTGTACAACTGGGGCGACTGGTAGTATGTCTCTCTAGACCTGCCGTGTGGTGGCGCTCGGTCTGCTATCACTGACAATGGCGACACGCGGGTCCGACGTATACTAATGGACCGCGGCCGATTTAAAGGCTACCACCTAGCAAGTGTGGTGTCTGGCGGTGACACCACACTAACCATCCCTGCTTAGCCATTTTGCACTTCCTGTCGATCTCACTTTTGAGATGTTTGTATTCCTTTTTGCCTGCTTCATTTACTGCTTTTTATATTTTCTCCTTTCATCAATTAAATTCAATATTTCTTCTGTTACCCAAGGATTTCTACTAGCCCTCGTCTTTTTACCTACTTGATCCTCTGCTGCCTTCACTACTTCATCCCTCAAAGCTACCCATTCTTCTTCTACTGTATTTCTTTCCCCCATTCTTGTCAGTTGTTCCCTTATGCTCTCCCTGAAACTCTGTACAACCTCTGGTTTACTCAGTTTATCCAGGTCCCATCTCCTTAAATTCCCACCTTTTTGGCAGTTTCTTCAGTTTTAATGTACAGTTCATAACCAGTAGATTGTGGTCAGAGTCCACATCTGCCCCTGGAAATGTCTTACAATTTAAAACCTGGTTCCTAAATCTCTGTCTTACCATTATATAATCTATCTGAAACCTGTCAGTATCTCCAGGCTTCTTCCATATATATAACCTTCTTTTATGATTCTTGAACCAAGTGTTAGCTATGAGTAAGTTGTGCTCTGTGCAAAGTTCTATCAGGCGGCTTCCTCTTTCATTCCTTACCCCCATTCCATATTCACCTACTACGTTTCCTTCTCTTCCTTTTCCTACTCTCGAATTCCAGTCACCCATGGCTATTAAATTTTCGTCTCCCTTCACTATCTGAATAATTTCTTTTATCTCATCATACATGTCATCAATTTCTTCATCATCTGCAGATCTAGTTGGCATATAAACCTGTACTACTGTAGTAGGTGTGGGTTTCGTGTCTATCTTGGCCACAATAGTGCGTTCACTATGCTGTTGGTAGTAGCCTACCCGCACTCCTATTTTGTTATTCATTATTAAACCTACTCCTGCATTACCCCTATTTGATTTTGTATTTATAACCCTGTATTCACCTGACCAAAAGTCTTGTTCCTCTTGCCACCGAACTTCACTAATTCCCACTATATCTGAATTTAACCTATCCATTTCCCTTTTTAAATTTTCTAACCTACCTGCCCGATTAAGGGATCTGACAGTCCACGCTCCGATCCGTAGAACGCCAGTCTTTTTTTTTTTTCTCCTGATAATGACGTCCTCCTGAGTAGTCCCCGCCCGGAGATCCGAATGGGGGACTATTTTACCTCCGGAATATTTTACCCAAGAGGACGCCATCATCATTTAGCCATACAGTAAAGCTGCATGCCCTCGGGAAAAATTACGGCCTTAGTTTCCCCTTGCTTTCAGTCGTTCGCAGTACCAGCATAGCAATGCCGTTTTGGTTAATGTTACAAAGCCAGATCAGTCAATCATCGAGACTGTTGCCCCTGCAACTACTGAAAAGGCTGCTGCCCCTCTTCAGGAACCATACGTTTGTCTGGCCTCTCAACAGATGCCCCTCCGTTGCGGTTGCAGATACGGTACGTCTATCTGTATCGTTGAGGCACGCAAGCCTCCCCACCAACGGCAAGGTCCATGGTTCATGGGGGGAGGACAATGAGACCGTCAATGAGAAAAATCAGCTAAGTGACACTCTCTACAAATTTAGATGCAACTGACTCCAAAATAACCTCCGGTATGGGGAGAAACCACTGAATTGCAACACTGAAGTGGCACGTTACATTACCCACCTTACGGAGCTCCTGGAAGTGAGATAACGAGGATGAATAAGGTCATGTTATGAACATTGTTGGTGCTCCTCACAGGTAGGGTACAGGCTGCAGAGAAACATATGGCGGTGTTATTTGGCGGTGCCGTCAGCAGCAGCGGACAGGCTTCGTCCTTGCTGCGCCCAGCGGGGCGTCCGAGGGCGCTGTTGCGTCACGCGGCCCCCGCTGGCCGGCCAATGGGAGGCCGGCGCGTGACCTTGGCGCCGGCAGACAGCACGTGGCTCGGCCGGCGGTCACGCGACGTGGAGCACGCTGGACGGCTCTGGGCGTGGCCGCGCCGGGCTGGGAAGCGAAGCGCGTGTGGCGAGCGAGCGAAGCCCGCTTTGTGCGTGGTGTTCCCCACACAGAACACAGGCCACCCGAGGCTGACGAAACTCCAGGCAGAAACGTGACATCTGGTAAGAGAGCTTCGTCAATTCAATGGCAGTACTCCGGCAAAGGTTAGGTATGCACAGGGGTCCTGGAACAACGCTTATTTCACTTAAGATTAACGGAATGGACAGTGTCTTGAAAGGAGGGTATAAGATGAACACCAACAAAAGCAAAACGAGGATAATGGAATGTAGTCGAATTAAGTCGGTTGATGCTGAGGCAATTAAATTAGTAAATGAGACACTTAAAGTAGTAAAGGAGTTTTGCTATTTGGGGAGCAAAATAACTGATGATGGTCGAAGTAGAGAGGGTATGAAACGTAGACTGGCAATGGCAAGGAAAGCGTTTCTGAAGAAGAGAAATTTGTTAACATCGAGTATAGATTTGAGTGTCAGGAAGTCGTTTGTATGGAGTGTAGCCATGTATGGAAGTGAAACATGGACGATAAATAGTTTAGACAAGAAGAGAATAGAAACTTTCGAAATGTGGTGCTACAGAAGAATGCTGATGATTAGATGGGTAGATGACATAACTAATGAGGAGGTATTGAATAGAATTGGGGAGGAGTTTGTGGCACAACTTGACAAGAAGAAGGGATCGGTTGGTAGGACATGTTCTAAGGTATCAAGGGATGACCAATTTAGTATTGGAGGGCAGGGTGGAGGGTAAAACTCGTAGAGGGAGACGAAGAGATGAATACATTAAGCAGATTCAGAAGGATGTAGGCTGCAGTAGGTACTGGGAGATGAAGAAGCATGCACAGGATAGAGTAGCATGGAGAGCTGCATCATACCAGTCTCAGCACTGAAGACCACAACAACAACAAGATACATGGTGACTCAAAAGACGATGCGAGAGTTCCCTTCATCCTAAAACCTGCGTGTGACAACTGACATGGCAAAGATGTAAGTAGGCTGTTTAGGTTTTTATGTTGGTAACGCCACGTAGCGCTGTACATGAAAATCACTGACTGTGCTGTGTGAAGTCTGTGGCTGGTTGGCATTGTTGGAATATTTGCTATTGTAGTGTTGGGCAGTTGGATGTGAACAGCGCGTAGCGTTGCGCAGTTGGAGGTGAGCCGCCAGCAATGGTGAATGTGGGGAGAGAGAAGCCAAAATTTTGAGAGCGGACGATCTGCATGTGTGTCCATCAAAAAGAGTAAATTTGCAATATTGGATATCATGAACTGATATATATATATATATATATATATATATATATATATATATATATATATATATATATATATATATGACCTTTGAACATTATTAAGGTAAATACATTGTTTGTTCTCTATCAAAATCTCTCATTTGCTAACTATGCCTATAAGTAGTTAGTGCCTTCAGTAGTTAGAAACTTTTATTCAGCTGGCAGTATTGGCGCACGCTGTATTGCAGTAGTTTGAGTAACGAAGATTTTTGTGAGGTAAGTGATTCAGGAAAGGTATAGGTTATGGTTATTCAGGGCCATTCTTTTGTAGGGATAATTGAAAGTCAGATTGCGTTGCGCTAAAAAAAATAATGTGTGTCAGTTTAGTGATGATCAGAATAAGTAAAGAGAGAAATGTCTGAGTACGTTCAGTTTTGCTCAGCTGTTTGAAAATCAAATAACGTAAGAGGTCTATCTGCGCCAGTAATTCATTAATTTTTCCAAGGGAAGTTCCAAAGGCTCTGTTAGATTACTCGTTGAAACCAAACAACTCAGATACGCAGATAACGTCATACATCCCCTTCCTCGTTAACATCTCCCAAAAAATTTCCAATATCTTCAAGCGACACAAAATAAGAATTGCATTCCAAGCAAACAATAAAACATGCCAAAGACTTCGTCAAAACTTAAAAAGCAGTCAAGATAAATTTTCATCCTCTGGCGTATACAGGCCAAATATGTCACGAAATAAGCGTCAAACGAAAAAACTACAACGAACGAAACTCGTCTAGCTTGAAGGGGGAAACCAGATGGCTCTATGGTTGACCCGCTAGACGGCGCTGTCATAGGTCAAACGGACATCAACTGCGTTTCTTTAAATAGGAACCCTCTTTTTTTATTACATATTCGTGTAGTACGTAAAGAAATATGAATGTTTTAGTTGGACCATTTTTTTCGCTTTGTGATGGATGGCACTGTAATAGTCACAAACATATGGCTCACAGTTTTAGACGAACAGTTGCTAACAGGTAGGTTTTTTTTAATTAAAATGCAGAACGTACGTACGTTTGAACATTTTATTTCGGTTGTTCCAATGTGATACATGTACCTTCGTGAACTTATCACTTCTGAGAACGCATGCTGTTACAGCCTGATTACCTGTAAATACCACATTAATGCAATAAATGCTCAAAATGATGTCCGTCAACCTCAATGCTTTTGGCACTCCTCTCACTCCTCTCAACAGCGAGTAGTTCGCCTTCCGTAATGTTCGCATATGCATTGACAATGCGCTGACGCATGTTGTCAGGCGTTGTCGGTGGATCACGCTAGCAAATATCTTTCAACTTTCCCCACAGAAAGAAATCCGGGGACGTCAGATCCGGTGAACGTGCGGGCCATGGTATGGTGCTTTGACGATCAATCCACCTGTCATGAAATATGCTATTCAATACCGCTTCAACCGCACGCGAGCTATGTGTCGGGCATCCATCATATTGGAAGTACATCGCCATTCCGTCATGCAGTGAAACATCTTGTAGTAACATCGGTAGAACATTACGTAGGAAATCAGCATTGGATTTTACGTTGCCCAGTAGTGCATATTATGCCGGTTTACGTTACCGCTGTTGGTGAATGACGCTTCGTCGCTAAATAGAACGCTTGCAGAAAATCTGTTATCGTCCCGTAATTTCTCTTGTGCCCACTGGTAGAACTGTACACGACGTTCAAAGTCGTCGCCATGCAATTCCTGGTGCATAGAAATATGGTACGGGTGCAATCTATGTTGATGTAGCATTCTCAACACCGACGTTTTTGAGATTCCCGATTCTCACGCAACTTGTCTGCTACTGATCTGCGGATTAGCCGCGACAGCATCTGAAACACTTACTTGGCCATCATCATTTGTTGCAGGTCGTGGTTGACGTTTCACATGTTGTAATGTTGTTGCATTAATTTGAGGTGCAAGCGGTTCTGATGTTCAAGACCATAAAAGTGGGTTACAAGCTGTGAGCTATCTGAGGAAGTTAACTTTGCATTACTACGCAACTGTTTCACCAGGTATCCCGTCTAGCTTACCAAATCCCCAACCAGACTAACATTAATTATAATCTTTTCGTACTCATCTTACAATAACCGTTGATATATATATAAAAAGACAATTTAAATAAAAAGAAATAAATCAGTTTATATGTGGACATTTATTTTAACCTTGATCATTGTTCCCTTAAAATTTCAGCATATCAAACTAGATTCATAACTAAACTGGTGCCTTATTTAGGGTTGTGTAAATGTGAGTTTGTAATCTTATGGAACACATCAAATAGGGAGCCAAGATTGGGAGACTACAACACTGCATTCATAAAATAACACACGAAGAACGCTGAAACATATCCAAGAGGAAATTAACCACAACCAACCGATTCAATTTTCACCCAAAGAAGTTACATTCGTAGCGCAACCCTGTCCGTCATTAAATTACCACACACTGGTATACTAAATTCATACTAACTCTCTGTGAAATCTTCCCGAAAAGAATAGCTGAGGGCTACTTTGATGCTTACACCACATGCTTCACGTGGTCAACTTGGTTTACACACAGAGTGTAACTCCACAATAATTTTGATAATTAAAATAATTACATCGAAACGCAATTTACAGAAGAAAAACCTCGAACTGGTTACTATCGTCTTACTATTAACCTGATGGGTCAAACAGTTGTATAAGCACGTGGTACTGGTCTCACAAAGTACACCCCACGCGGGTTGAACATAAAGAAAAGTTGCTATATTCAAAAATATTGTCAAGACGAGACGTTATAATCTCACGCACATTCGCATTTAAGACTGATGATCTTAGTTAGAGTTACTGATCAACACGTGGTTCCACTTTACTCACAAAGTAGTGACAAAGCAACTACCGGAATATATTCTGAACTTCACACTCGAATTACACTGCGTTGCAATTTAAGATAACATTAGATATTTTAGAGCTAAACCTGAAATAAAGGTGATTAAATTTTCAGTTAGGCTGAACTTAAGAAATCCATTGTCCCACGGACTTAGCAGACACGCGCTTAGCCGGAGATCTTACCACTTCAGACGCTCGCCGCGGACAGACTGCCGTGGGTCCCTCCCGAGGGGTGCTTCCGTATACAAAACGGAAGTGACCAGAGAGGCAGCTTCCTATACCAACATGACAAGGGACGGACAGGACCATACTAAGAATAGAAACCTCTTTGCTTCTAGAAAGTGTAGCTACCTGTTCCGACGTTGGTCCTACTGTTCTCTAGCAGACAGGCTTGTCTGCCACCATCAAGCATGCAACTAGAAATACATTTGCTCATTCATTCTTTCACACAGAAGGGAAGGGGGATGACAGCATCTTATCATATGCAGTATATAAAAGAAAGCGGATGTAGATTCCGTATGAGACTGTGTGACATGAATTACATATAAACTGTGTTTTAAAGTGTAGTAGTGTGACAGATCGTTCTCGTTTATGTGTAAAAGTAACACGTTTCACTGCTCAGTCTCCTCCCAGATAGTCAGAAACACCATAGTAAATTTAGAAGAGGAATTTATGCCTTAAATGACAAAGAAATTAACGTGAAAGGAATCCAACAGAGACCTTTCAATGTGGCTGAATACTTCTTGTTTCCGTAAATAACGTAACTATCCGGCCAACTGTCCGCACACTTGGATGATGTCGTCCGGGATACCGAGCAGCATACATAGCACATGACCGTTGGGCGTTTTGATCACAATAGCCATACATCAACACGATATCGACCTTTTCCGCAATTGGCAAACAGTCCATTTTAACACGGGTAATGTGTCACGAAGCAAATACCGTCCGCATTGGCGGAATGTTAAATGATACCACGTACTTATACGTTTGTGACTATTACAGCACCATCTATCACAAAGCGAAAAAAGTGGTCCAACTAAAACACTCATATTTCTTTACGTACTACACGAATATGTAATAAAAAATGGAGGTTCCTATTTTAAAAAACGCAGTTGATATCCGTTTGACCTATGGCAGCGCCATCTAGCGGCCAACCGTAGCGCCATCTGGTTTCCCTCTTCAGGCTAAACGAGTTTCGTTCTTTGTAGTTTTTTCGTTTGATGCTTATTTCGTTAGATATCTGGCCCGGTCACTATGAATGGAGCACCCTTTATAAAATCATATGTAGTAAATGCCTGGCTCAAACAGACCGTAACTTCCACACCATATTCAAAGAACACATCTACACGTTCCGATAAAACACACCACACAAATCTGCAATAGCTTAACATATAATGGTAATAGGACATCCATCAGACGATGTAGGAAACAATGTTGAAATTCTACAAACGCTGAACAAAAGGCACAGAACATCTTTATATGAAGAACTAGAAACCTATATACACAGAAAAAAACTCGTGGACGTCTACTCAATGATAATAGTGGAGCAGGCTAAACCAACTTTTTCAAAAGCTTTGGCAAAGTTCTTGAAGCTTTCTCATAACTTACAGTTTCAATGCACATCAATTGATATAATCACTCCCATTCATCCCTCAATAAGTTCAACTTACAATACATATGTATCCTTTGTTGCATTTTTATATACAACAAATTAATATACTAACTGAAGAGTGTACACATCTGTATCGAAGAGCATTTTTAAAAGAAAAACATTTTTAAAACAACATTTTTAAAACAAAAACATTTTTAAAACAAAAGAAACACATACGAGGATTGTCCAGAAAGTAATGCACCGCACTTTTGTCTTCAACACTTCTTTGTTGAACATAATGAGATATACACACACGAAAGAATGGTGTATTATCTACACATACTGTTTTTCCACGTAATCCACAGCCAGTTCTATGGCCTTCCTCCAGTTCGAAACAAGGGCGTGTATGCCTTGTCGGTACCAATCCTTGTCCTGGTGGCGGAGCTAGTGCTTCACTGTGTGAATCACCTCCTCATCATCCTCAAAATATCTTCCACGAATGGCATCCTCTAATGGCCTAAATATCAGCTCGCTGCAACATGTCAGGTGTGACAGCCGTGGATGGTCTCCCCGCCTGTTGCAAATCGTGGAGCTCCGCCGAATCGCCTTTTGATGACCTCACCCTCCGTGCCCAGCGACTAACTGTACTTTTGTCAACAGCAGATGCCCCATAGCCTTTGCACAACCATTTTTGGATGTTCCCCACACTTTCTTTCTCTGCAGAGAGAAATCCAATGACGGCACTTCGCTTGTAAAGAATATCACCTGCAGACGCCATTCTGAAACTGTCCTGCAGCTACGCTATTTGTCGGAAGTGGCGGAAACTTGGCGTGCTCACTCAGGAGATTTCAAATAATACATACTTAACGTTTCGCATTCGTAACATTTCGGCTGAGAAACAAAATGCGGTGCATTACTTTCTGGGCAACCCTCTTAGTCATATACATAACCTCTTAAACGTTATTTCTGTATCTAACGCTGCAACACATTCACATTAAAAAAAATGTGTGTATAGCTACCTAATATAATAATTGAGTTTTGCTCACGCCTATATTCTGGTGCAGTCCATTCATATATTTAAAAGAGAAAAACATATTTTTGTAGAAAGCATTTAATCTTGTATCTCGGTATCCAATGTAAACAAACATATCTGCAACATGAACAAGTTCTTTCAAACGACAGTGTAAATGTAATTTGCAGTGGAGAGGACAAACATCAGGCAACAGTATGCAGACCTTTTACAACTCTACTCTCTTTGTAAGTACGATTCATTGTCACAAATTCCTGTTTTTAACCTCTTAAATGCCTTTTTCTAAATCAACAATTTTTATCACTAGCAAAAGGCGGAAAATAGCCTACACTGCCCTTGGTCTGCGACTGTGAAAAGACGTCTGTGCTGTTCACCAGTACTAGCCGCGTAGACAAACAACTCTCTACCTGAAGATGATGGTGTGAACCATCGAAACGCGTAGTGGCAACAAGTGACTGAAGCAGAGTCCGCAGCTCGTGGTCGTGCGGTAGCGTTCTCCCTTCCCGCGCCCGTGTTCCCGGGTTCGATTCCCGGCGTGGTCAGGGATTTTCTCTGCCTCGTGATGGCTGGGTGTTGTGTGATGTCCTTAGGTTCGTTAGGTTTAAGTAGTTCTAAGTTCTAGAGGACTGATGACCATAGCTGTTAAGTCCCATAGTGCTCAGAGCCATTTGAACCATTTTTGACTGAAGCAGATACTGTTTTATCTGTATTGATCAACAGTCGAAGCCCTCCTGACTCCGTTCCTTATGGACGAAATATTCATTCAGATAACACATTCAACAAACTATCCTGTGTGTTGTACCTCCTGAGAAGATTAATAAATTGCACTAAGGAAAACAGCTACTCCTCACGTGACACGTCTTCTTAACCTGCACCTAAACTGTCGTACTGTGGTGTGGTTGGGGCGGTGGCTGGGGAGGAGAGGGGGGGAGGGCAGTTCCGTTGGAGCGAAAAGAGTTTTTCTCCGGGGAAAAACAGACATTCGTTTCTTGTTTTTTTTCTGAGTGTCCACAAAACAAAATATTGACCGTCTCTAAATGACAATATCTTTGTTGACAGGCGAGATTTCTTAACACATGTCGTACTCCGCCTCAGCTCGAGTGCACGGTGCTATATAACACACTTTTAAGTGCATTACACAACAATAAAATAATAATGATCAAGGTTACTACGACTAAGAAACTAGTAAGCTGAACCAGTGAATGTTTCCTTTATCTCAATATTATTATTTCTTTTCAAAATAACAAATGACCGCAGCCTCTGCCACCTGTCATAATTTGTTAGTATATTCAGTATAGTAATAGTATTAAGTACGCCAGTCGAGCAATGGTGTGTAATTGCATCGGTTTTCTCGATGCTTGAGGGACAAGAAAAAGACCGAAAGTTATCCAAAACATTTGATGGATGAAATTCAGTCAGAGTGTCTCTCTGTAAGGGTTTACTGTCTCTGCTAGTAACTAGAGTGCTCGATGTATATAGTAGCTGTATTTAATCAGGACTCTACAACGACAAGATCAGTTTGCATGAGAATGATAGATCACACATCCAGTCTTACAGAACCAACAACAGGAACTATTCCAACATTCGCTGCAGTAAACGACAAAAGACTTCTTCATCATATAAGGGAATTTTTATTAGCAAATTCCTAAGGATGAAGCGATTGAAAATTCAAAAACACAGAAAAATAGAATTCTGGCTGAAACAAAAATCATTCTACGCATGATTGCAATTCAACTAAATGCTTAGCGATTACAATTATGAATAACTTAAATTGAAACGATCTCGTAGACAATGTTGTGGGGAAAGCAAACCAAAGACTGCATTTCAGTGGAAGACCAGATAGCAAATGCAACAGGTCTACTAAAGAGACTGCTTGTCTGTCCTTTTCTAGAGTATTTCTGTGCGGTATGGAATTCGTATCAGATAGTATTGACGGAAGACGAAGAAACAGTTCAGAGAATGACAGCTCATTTGGTATTATCACGAAACAGGGCAGAGATTACCACGCATATGATGCGCGAATAGGAGTGGCAATCATTCAAACATAGGTGTTTTACGTTAGGCGAGATCTTTTCACGGAACTTGAATCACCAACTTTCTGCTCTGAATGTGAAAATATTTTTTGTTGGCACACATCTGCTTAGGGAGAAATGATCATCGTAATAAAATAAGAAAACTCGGAGCTCACAAGGAAAGATTTAACTTTTTTCCGGCACGCTATTCGATAGTGGAACGGTAGAGGAATAGTATGCAGCTGGTTCGATGAATTCTCTGGCAGGAACTTAACTGTGAACTGCATAAAAGTCATGTAGATGTAATGAATTTGTAAATAGTAATGCAAGTCTGCTTCCTCTATCGTTCTTAATCGTGTGTGCGTAGCAGCCGTCCTAAGTGGCCGAGCGGTTCTAGGCGCTTCAGTCTGGAACCGCGCGACCGCTACGGTCGCAGGTTCGAATCCTGCCTCGGCCATAGATGTGTGTGATGTCCTTAGGTTAGTTAGGTTTAAGTAGTTCTAAGTTCTAGGGGACTGATGACCTCCGATGTTAAGTCCCATAGTGCTCAGAGCCATTTTGTGCGTAGCATCTATGTCAATAAATTAAGTCTATGTACCACATGTTTAATGCGAACGTGTCTTCTTTTACATCAATAAGTAATCATCCAATTACGTATTAACTAATACAAACTGTATTTAAGCGGATCTTGAATCATCAATGTGTTTATCATTCAGTGAACGATTACTGAAAAAGAACACAAATAAACTTTAAATGTATGTCTGAAAAGCGGGATCGCAGTGTGAGTGCTATTCACAGTCACTAAAATTATGTAGTACTATCTTCTTACATTCACAATAACAAGTTTTCCTTGCAGATAATATCACATTGGGCGTAAAAATGATGTCCCGGAAAATCAATTTATCAGGTACTACTATGAAGTCTATGGTTTAGAGAGCTTTCCATGAAATCCATTGCTCGAAAGCGTCTATCAGGTTATTTCTGCAAGAAATATTTAGAGACAAATTCAGACATGTTTTAAGTCTGTGTAGTTTGTTGCGTATTGTTTCTTGAGCATTCTTGTGAATGTCTCGAAAACTACGTATGAGCAAACGTCCCAGGTATGAATTACTTTGTTTGGGGATTTCGTTTCTTATATGTGGTTATGGCTGCGACTGTTCCCTTTATGATGGACCCTGGCACTAAAACTAGCGACAGAACTGAAGAGAAAAACATGCGCCTGCATTTAGCAGACGGACAGCTGTGCAAAACTTTATGCTGATGTCACCGGCAGTAATTGTATGCTCGTTCCTCGGCTTGAAATATAGGCGTACCCTGAGGCTTAATGGTTTGTAGAAGACAAAAAGTAGACTCTGAAATCACCACAACAATCCGTTTTAAGTCGTTCCCCAGTTGTGACAGGCACTTAAAGTGGTAGGTCTACTGTCCTTTTGCGACAGGTCATTAACGACTGCTGTGTTTTGCTATACTGCCTAACAGTGAAAGTTCATTTAGATGTGTGCATAGATCAGAATACTGTCCAGTAACACGTTGTTTTGAAATTTCTTCCCTACTTGGAAAATCGACCACCAAAGTAACTTCGGCTGCTCTGGAAAGTAGTCGTCACGTCTAGACCGATAGTGATTCGAAAATTTAAATGACTGAACTTTGCAAGGTTTTATTGACTGTAACGACCTGGCATCGGCTCCCCAAGTCTAAGATTTCGTTGCTTTAGATATTAGTTTTACGAGACCTGTCTGAGTCTTTGAGTAGTAATTTATTCTAAAATTGTTCGGGAAAACCTACTGATTAGTATACCTACAGGTGAACTGCGGCGCAGTGAGACATTCAGATTCTTTATAGGCGTTATTCCCCCAAATCCTGTGCATTATTGTGGTCAGAAGCTGCAGTTAGTTCCGCAACGTTCAGGTGCGTAAAAGTGGATGTTATCGGCAACAAAGTATTAAATCAAACAAAATAATGAATCCCCCGCAAGTATTAACCTTTCTCTATTCGTCTGTTATATCTTAGCAGACGGTCTTACGCTTTACAAACAAAGTAGACATGGCTCTAAAAACATCAGACCACAATATCACTTTCACTGTAACCTACAGCCAAAAGTGTGAAGTAAGAACGCAAGTAGAAAACCATCAGTTAGTGAAATATAGAAACTCAGTGAGAAGTGAAAACAGTGCTAGAGTTATTTCAAGTTGCAAACTCTTAATGTATTTTCTGAAGTGGGGACGTGGATAACTTCTCAAGTATTATGAAGAACATCATTCTGTATTTGACCGGTAAACACAAAAAATGGAGTGAAAACATGCAATTGAGAGATTACTGAAAGTAGTTTAAGATTAAGGATTGAGCGTCTTGGAGTTATACTGGTGGACGTAAAGAGTACCCTGATCCAGTACAAAGAGTTTGATGGCGGCATTCGACATCCGACTGACATGTCACTTTGGAATCGTGCAATCCGTAAGTGACGCCTCTTTTGTTTGTTCGATCCATCACATATATCTGAAAAGTGAACAACAATGCTGATAAATCAGGTTTGTGCCTGTTCTTTGCGCTTGGCGACAGCAAAGGGTAAATAACTGATACTCCTGACACAGTATAATCACCGCTATCAACGTGTTCAGTTACAATATGACTGAAAGTGTAGGAAAGCCAGATCACTTGTAATATTCTCGTTTGTACCTTACCGATTCTGGTATCGGGCAGGCCATCGCAGGAGAACTGCAATTGGTCTTTCCAACTTTTAGGTGTAATTATAGCAGTTACTGGGCAAATGTCAGTTAGATCTGTAACATCAATTTTCTTTCTACTTTTTAAATATAGCTAGAAGTTATTTGACAGTTTTTCGATCAAGATGCTTGTACACTCCTGGAAATTGAGATAAGAACACCGTGAATTCATTGTCCCAGGAAGGGGAAACTTCATTGACACATTCCTGGGGTCAGATACATCACATGATCACACTGACAGAACCACAGGCACATAGACATAGGCAACAGAGCATGCACAATGTCGGCACTAGTACAGTGTATATCCACCTTTCGCAGCAATGCAGGCTGCTATTCTCCCATGGAGACGATCGTAGAGATGCTGGATGTAGTCCTGTGGAACGGCTTGCCATGCCATTTCCACCTGGCGCCTCAGTTGGACCAGCGTTCGTGCTGGACGTGCAGACCGCGTGAGACGACGCTTCATCCAGTCCCAAACATGCTCAATGGGGGACAGATCCGGAGATCTTGCTGGCCAGGGTAGTTGACTTACACCTTCTAGAGCACGTTGGGTGGCACGGGATACATGCGGACGTGCATTGTCCTGTTGGAACAGCAAGTTCCCTTGCCGGTCTAGGAATGGTAGAACGATGGGTTCGATGACGGTTTGGATGTACCGTGCACTATTCAGTGTCCCCTCGACGATCACCAGTGGTGTACGGCCAGTGTAGGAGATCGCTCCCCACACCATGATGCCGGGTGTTGGCCCTGTGTGCCTCGGTCGTATGCAGTCCTGATTGTGGCGCTCACCTGCACGGCGCCAAACACGCATACGACCATCATTGGCACCAAGGCAGAAGCGACTCTCATCGCTGAAGACGACACGTCTCAATTCGTCCCTCCATTCACGCTTGTCGCGACACCACTGGAGGCGGGCTGCACGATGTTGGGGCGTGAGCGGAAGACGGCCTAACGGTGTGCGGGACCGTAGCCCAGCTTCATGGAGACGGTTGCGAATGGTCCTCGCCGATACCCCAGGAGCAACAGTGTCCCTAATTTGCTGGGAAGTGGCGGTGCAGTCCCCTACGGCACTGCGTAGGATCCTACGGTCTTGGCGTGCATCCGTGCGTCGCTGCGGTCCGGTCCCAGGTCGACGGGCACGTGCACCTTCCGCCGACCACTGGCGACAACATCGATGTACTGTGGAGACCTCACGCCCCACGTGTTGAGCAATTCGGCGGTACGTCCACCCGGCCTCCCGCATGCCCACTATACGCCCTCGCTCAGAGTCCGTCAACTGCACATACGGTTCACGTCCACGCTGTCGCGGCATGCTACCAGTGTTAAAGACTGCGATGGAGCTCCGTATGCCACCGCAAACTGGCTGACACTGACGGCGGCGGTGCACAAATGCTGCGCAGCTAGCGCCATTCGACGGCCAACACCGCGGTTCCTGGTGTGTCCGCTGTGCCGTGCGTGTGATCATTGCTTGTACACCCCTCTCGCAGTGTCCGGAGCAAGTATGGTGGGTCTGACACACCGGTGTCAATGTGTTCTTTTTTCCATTTCGAGGAGTGTATACGCGATTTGCAACAATATATACTCTTAATTATAGTTAAATGTCTTCTCGTCCTACACACTGTGTGCAGTTATACAAGGGATTAAGGAGACGCATGGTTTTCAGCTTTTAGTCCACAGTAAGGCCATTAGAGAAGGAGTGCAAGTTAATCCAGGGAGAGGAATGAGTCGTGGTTTTATGGGTGCAATCCTTCGCCATTCACGTATAAGACAAATGTGAATAATTCTATATCCACATCTACTTCATTACTTTGCAGTTCACAATTCACAATTAAGTGCCTGGTAGAGGATTCATCGAGCCACTTCAGGCTGTTTCGCTACCATTTCACTCGCGAATAACGCGCGGTAAAAACTAGAACTTAAACCTTATTTTATTACGATGATCATTCCTCCCCATGTACGCAGGCGCCAACAAAATATTTTCACAGTCTAAGAAAGAAGTTGTAGAATGAAATTTCAAGAGAAGATCCTGCCGCAACTAAAAACGCCTGTGTTTTAATGATTGCCACCATAATTCGCATATTATACCCTTGTCACTCTTTCCCCTAACTGACAATAGTACAAAACGAGCTGCACTTCTTTGAACTTTTTCAGCGTCCTCCTTTGATCCTATCTGATACGGATCTCACGAGCAATACTCCAAAAGAGGGTGGACAAGCGTAATGTAAGCACAGCCTCTGTGACTTGCCGTGTAACCGAAATTTAGCGGATTCCTTTTAGTATTCATGCGGGTGACTTGACACTTTTCATTGCTTAGAGTCAATTGCCACTTTTCACACCATACAGATATCTTGTCTAAATCATTTTGGAATTTGGTTTGATCATTTGATGACTTACGACGGCAAACGACAGCATCATCTACAAACAGTCTAAATCTTTAATCAATAATCAAAACAGAAGACAACTGCAACCAATAACTGGTGATTTAGTGATACGTAACATTTTATGTTGAGATGGTTGTAAACTTATTACTTCTCATTTATACGTTACTTGTTACCTATATCGGTTTTATGTTTATATTGTACCACAACAGTTATTAGTTGCAATTGTGTTCTGTTTTGATTATTGAGTGAAGATTATCTCTGTAATGTTCTTTAAGATGTTGCCAAACGACGCACGTTTCATTCTGTTAGTATATGAGTTTCTCTACCGCAAAAGTTCCTTAAACGTATTTTGTCAAGTTGTTCACGAGGTGCTGATATCTACTTAAAAGCAGTGCACTGAAGTTTGTAAACTTACTCTTTCACTTGCTTTCTATGATTAATGCTAGCGCCACCTATTTGCGTTCGTTTATCTCTTTGATAGTTTAATCACCACCCTCAGTTTGGCACTGGTTCTATTCGAACAGACTACACTGTTAAATATGCCTAAATGAGATGAGATTCGTGTTGCATTCAGTGTACGTGCGCACTTTCGTGAGTTTTGTACTAAAGTTGGATTTTTATGTAAGTACGATGCTAATTGAAATTTCTGTATATTAGAATACTTAGATGCATACTTAGGTATGTATTTTCTGCTATTAATTTTCTTGTACACTTCATTCCACAGCTTCAGTCTGA